>NC_135657.1:57710836-58035704 GCF_964188315.1 Podarcis muralis
ACTTCCTTGGCTGATATGCAATTTGTTTGGGGGGAGGGTGTTACAATGCTTGCAGGGGTGCCATCTTGAGCCCCAGATTATGGGCACCCAATGGCACCCGTGGTGTAATGTGACTCATGACATCATGAGGTTATGTTACATCAACCTGCCCGGCAGCGCTTCTGAGGTTTGGCAGTGCCTCCAACGTGATCTCTGAGGCCTTGTGGGACCTTGGAGATCATGTGCAAGGCCTCACTAGACCTCCAATGCGACTTCTTGTTTGTACCAGAAGTTGCGTCGGAGGCCTGGCAGAACCTCCAGCGTTGCTTTGGAAGTCGCGTTGGGCCTCCAGCGTGACTATCAGTACGAACAGGAAGTTGCATCAGAGCCCACACAGTGGGTGTCAACCACCCACAAAAAAAAATTGTGGGTGCCTGAGCCCCCAGGGCCCCCTATAGTTGGTGCCTATGGATGCTTGTGTAAAATATCAGGAATTCTGAATTCTTCATCTCAGGTTAAAAGCCAAGCCAAATAAGAAACCATGTCTAAGCCTGCTTGAAACTTTCTAGTCTCAAATCATGTATAATTATTATACTATTGCTCCCTCCATCCCTTAAAAAAAAAAAAAGAGCCTATTGTGGCATGACTGGTGTAGGGGACTCAATTTTCTCTTGCTGCCTGAGCCAAGGGATTATGTGATCTTTTGCACTGATGCCAGGAGGCCTGATCTTGTATTCTGCTGACAGTGAGCAGGATGGAAACCCACAAAAAGGATGCAAACCTGCTTTGTCTTGTGATTTTCCCCCTCAGCATTGCTTTAACGTACTCTTCAAGTAGGTGCATTGACATGGAACAAATATGCAATGAGGACCAAATATGAATCTTCCTCACAACTCAATGCTCTTCGAAATCTACTGATTTTTCAATGCAGCCTTTTGGCTACAGGAAGGCCTGGGTAAGATATTAGTTCGGCAACATGACCTGAAGGTCAATAAATGCAGGCTCTAGTGGATTAACTGAGAAAGTACATTCTATCCTTCAGTAAAAATGCCTTGCTTCGTCCTGCTTCTGATTAAAACTGTAAGGCTGTGACTTCTAGCACTTCGGTTGATCCTCTTTGGTATTATGAGAAGACAGACTCCCTCTCTCACACATTCATTCAGGTATTAGTGATGTGCAAACACCTTGGCTCACCTCAATTTTACAGCTCACTTTTTGCAGTCTTTCTGTGGAAGTGTTGAAAAAAAGCACCTAGAGTCCTTTTGGGTACTTACAAAAAGATTACATAAAACAAGTGGACAAATCTTTTCCCCACAGCCTTACTTCCCATTATTTATATGGCAATTAACTGTCATAGGCTGCTTGTGTTGAAAGATTATCTGCCACAGATTTGCAATTTGGCCTTGTACACATTACCTCCCAATATGTGACAGAAGCATGAGTTGGAGGACCTCCAGTGGAAACTGGTCCAGTAAGGCAAATGATCTCACTCTGCTCTCCACCAGCCACCACCTGCATGCTTACATACAACCAGTCCAGGGAAAGCACTGGTTGTTAGATTTCTCCACATTGGTCTCAGTATTGTATCAACTGGGAGGAAGATTGTGCTCTGAACCTTTGCCTGCCTACCCACCCATTTGCTCCCAGGCTACTGCACTTCTCCTCTGGGCAACTCAGAGGGCCCTTGGTCCACTCTAGATAAACAAACACAGAACCTTAGAGCAGGGATGAGAAACCTGTGTCCTTTCAGCTATTGCTGGATGACAGCTCCCATCATCTTTTGACCACTGGCCACCCTGGCTGGGGCTGATGGGAACTGGAGTCAAGCGACATCCAGAGGGTGACAGGTTGTATTCCAACTTCAAATAATGTAAAAACGAATTCCACCAGTCCACCCACATAATAAAAACCAAGATCCATTTCAGCCATTCATGACTGAAATTGGAAAGCAAGGAAAACAAAACATTACTTTCTGATTTGTTTTCCATGCATAATGGAAGCAACTCATGATATGTGAAAGCATTTTTATGCTTTTCAAAACACACATTGGACACAAGGAATATTTTGTGCAACTATGTAATAAAAATGGTAAGCAGAACACCAACTTTCTAACACACACACACACACACACACACACACACACACACACTCTAAACATATGGTTTGTGAAACAAAAAACTAAGTACTTTTAAGAGTGAAATATTCCTGTGTGAAAAAATAGAAAATCAACCCTAAGCACTCCTGATATGTCAAACAGCTAATTGAACCATAAACAAAATAATTCCAGTATGTTTAACAAACAAGATTAATAATACATTAGATTTTTTTTAAAAAAACAAAACATGCCAATATCATCTATGGCTACAGTTCCATGCAACTACTCCCTAAGGCTGCAATTCCATGTGCATTTGCTGGGCGTATCTCCTGTTAATAAAATCAGTGGGGCTTAGTGCTGCGTAAGCATGCATAGGCTAATGTAACAAAAGTCTTAAAGAGGCCCCATATATTTCAATGGTACATATTTGGGATTATTTGAATGTAAATTATTTTAGGTATGTTGCTGAACTAAACTGCATCACAGCACAGTGACTAATTTCAGAAAACCTGGTGTGATTCACCCAGTCTTTGCTGTGAAAATAATCTCTCTTAGTCGTGGCTGACAGAGGGAATTCCATCCTCTTCTGTGTCTTTCTTTTACTTTTAAAGCACGTTGGAAGCACATTCCCACTCAAAGAATTATGGGTACTGTAGTTTCTTAAGGGTTGCTGGGCATTTTAACTCTGTGAGAGGTAAACTACAGTGCCCAGAATTCCTTGAGGGGGGAAATGTCTTTTGAATGTGCTTTAAAGGGTCGGTGTGTATACAGCTCTCTCTCTCTCTCTCTCACTCACACACACACACACACCCCTATTCTCCATGATCTTTTCTGACTATGAAATGCCTTTCCAAGATGATAATCCTTTTTGATAATGATATATAGCCATCTGAATGGCTAGAGGAGTACTTATCTTCCCAACTAATACAAATCAGTAAAAGTCTTTTCCTTGTGTAGGGTCGTGGGGGTGGGGGATAAATTTCAAAATTGCCAAGTATGAATATTGACAAACACAGCATCTGACATTTAATATCTTATAACTATTTGTATTAGAACTCTAGAATAGAAAGTTGACATTTCTCCAGTGTGTTTGCCTTGACCCCGCCCCCCCCCCATGGAAAGCTATTATTAACAACAGATTTGCTTTATCTGTGCAATATTTCCAGGATAGTGATCTACGTCTAGCTTAAAGTACAGTTCAAATTAGTATTATTTATGAGACACAAGTATTTCAGCAGTAAGAATTCTTGAGAGCACAAGGGAGAAAATATTCCCCATCCTCCACCCCGCCTGAGTACAATGGCTTGGATCCTAAGTTGCTCTTCTGGGGCTGCAGAAAGCTACAATGGGAACAGAACAGTAGGAAACCCTTGTTCCCAGTAATCCCATGGATCTTTGAAGTAAAACTAAGATCCAAACATACATTTATATGTTTATTATTTGTTTTGCCGATTAAAAAACCCCACAAAATTCATTACACACAAACAATGCATATTGTAATTGTTAGATATATATACATTGCACCTTCATTTATCTTTTTAAAAATAATATTTTAATTAAAACGCAACTTCATTTATATAACCATGCATCTAGGAATAGGTGCAAATGGGCCCCCTGTAATGGGCATCGTAAAACTGTCACCTTTAGCTAATTAAATAATCTATGGCCTTTTAAACTGTGGGAGGGTGGGGTTATTGTTTTCGTTTGTTACAAAATTGTGTATTTTTGTGTTTTTATGCTGTAAACTGCCCTGTGGTCCTCTGATGAAGGGCAGTATGGAAATTTAATTAATAAATAAAATCATGATAATAACGCTAAACTTTATTATAATAAAAGAAGAATAGATAGTTCATGCCTTTTCTTTTTCTTCTTCTTTGTTTTCTGAAGCCACCACTTGGAACAGGTCCATGCAGTTATTAAAGCAAGGACAGCAGCAGAATGCAAACACTCATGAATATGAACCTTAGCCACCTTTTAAAGATTCTGAGAATATTCTAGTGAGCTAATAATTTGCAAGGTGGTTGGCATCTGAAGCTATTTTAAGAAAGGAGAGGTTTATGTGTTTGCATTATAAGCTGGAACTTCAAAGTGCTCATCTGAAACCATCAAAATGATCTCTCTCTTTGCTGATATTTTGATAAAGAGTTTTAGACATGTTTTATACACTTTGAGAAAGCCGTAATAGCACTCATTATAAAAGTATCATTGTGGGCAATATAAAAGTTACGATTAGAATTATGAAACAATCATCTTAAATTGTTCACTTTACTTGCTTTAAAAAGAAAAGTACAGTATCATTTGTGATCCTTTACAGTTATTGCAAAATTACATTTTGGATGTTCACCTTTACTTCCTAAACTTCCCTAAACTAATTTTGTTGCAGATTGTTTTTGGTTTTGTAATCATTTGATCCTCCTGTGATTTGACATTTGAATTACTTTTTATTTTTTGGGGGGGTGTAATTTTTGTGCCCCTGGTTCCATTGCAACTGCTTGAGAGTAAATAGTTTGACACAGCTGGTATTGAATGCTGTTGTGGCGCTCATCCAACCTCCCAATAGCAGAGTCAGTGTTGCTTACTGGAAGGAAAAGGCAATGGGCGGAGGAATCAGTGTGGGGCAAATACAGCACTGGAGACAATCTGGTGCGCCTCCTGCTGTGCTTTCACCATGCCAACTCCCTTGCCACCTGGCCCTTCTCCTTCTTGGTAAGCAGCAGCATTTCAGTTTTCAGGTGAGCACTGCTACCCTCACTGTTAAGTTGTGGGTGAACATATCAGATGACACGATTCTTGAAACAGCTCTTGTTTATTCACAGGCCAGAACAGAACTGAACTGAAGGGTTCAGCCAGCCTGCTTATATAGAGCTCCACTACAATGCAACAGTAACCATTTTCTGTAACTATCCAATCACTGAACGTCACTTTCAATCCCTTATTTGCATATGTGAACCTGAGTGAAAACTATCTACAGTATCCTCCTGCTGGCCCAGGGTGAGAACTTCAGTACATAACACCCACCATGCTGTCCACCACTGGACACAAAATAATACACTGATTCCTATTTCCAGGTCAAGGTCAGATCGTACACCCAAAGAGTCAAGTGGAGAAGCTTTTCCTGTGTAGCTTTGGGTGGTGGTATATAACTTGAATGCTCCATTAAAAAACCCTAATAAAAACCCTCTCTGCATATAGAAAGCTACTGTGCCAGGAAGAAGGCTTAGCATAGCCTTTTCTTCTACCACAAGGAGTTTCCCACACCTAGGTGGGAGCATTCAAAGGTTTCGTTCTTCATCACAGCCTGAAGAGATGCAATCCGGAGGGCGGGGGGAGCTTTACAACTTGATTCTGCTGATTTGATTGTAATCAGGAAAAGGCCACTGTGCTAAGTACCATACTTGGTAAAAGTCCTTCTGAAGTCAGTGGCATATATATCCAGCATATATCCTTCCTTCTAATTGTTTTCTGATAATTCTCCCAATGACAGAATTTAGATTAAGGCAATTTTATGTTGTATCACTAGTCTAGAGATAATTTTACAAGCCAGAACCTAGGCACTCTTAAATTATTTGGATTATGGAGGAATCTGGATCACTGATACCAGTGGGGCACTCATCAAAACCTATGTATTTATGGCTGAGACCATCGCCTAATCATTATTAATCACACCCTGCTGGAAGAGTTTATGGGATAACGAAGGGAAAGCCCCAATATATGTTAAACATGTAGACATTCTTCTATATCTTCCTCTGCTATAGTAAAGTAGTTGTTTAGAAACTGTGATGCTTTCTGTTACACTAAATAAATACCTTACCATTCTTCACGGCCAAAGATGTTGGACAGATACCCATTCCCCAAAACACTTTTCAGAGAAGACCTGGTGAAGAAGGTAGTCAAGTCGAGGTGACAAGAAATGAAGTTAAAGAACTAATTGATGAATTAAAAATTAACAAGTCACTGGCTTTGGACAGCATGCACCAGAGAGTATTTAAGGAACTCAAGTGTGAAATTGGCAGTAGATTCAGGGGACAGGCAAAAAAAAGTACTTCTTCACAAAGCCTGTAATTAATCTATGGAAGTTTCTGCCACAAGTTGTAATGATGGCCACTTATTCAGATGGCTTTAAATTCATGGAGGACACATCTATCAGTGGTGATTAACCAGGACAGTTAAATTGACTGCTTCCAAATGCCAACCGGGGGTGGAGGGGGGACAATGGGGAAGGGATGTTGCCACCATTCTCTGGTTGTGGGCATTCTAGAAATACCTAGTTGGTTATTGTTGGAACCAGTATAGAATCATAGCATTAAAGAGTTGGAAGACACCATGAAGATCATCTAGCCAACCCACTGTGAGAACAGTGAAAACAGGATGCTTGGACTTTAAGAGTTATGATCCAGAATACTCTTCTTGCGTTCTTAATGATCCTATTAGCACAATATTGAATTCGACTGTGTTTTCTTTGCTAAGTGCTTTAAAAATATTTAAGATTCGTTATGCCAACACCTGAAGGGTTTTTTTTTTTTTTTATGCAGCCAATAAGTAGTTTTCGTAACAAAATGTAGCAGCCGAAGTGCAAATCAATCTGTGTATATTTCTTTAAAGGTGGTGAGTATCCTGTATTATATAATAAAGCTGCTATTTAAGGCAAGCTTCTTCCGAAGTACAGCTGTAAAGTGTGTGTTCAATGAAGTTTTCTATGAAAACATCTAATCAAGACAGTTTAATTGGCTGCAATTATGTATATTCTGATGCTTTTGGTTATCTTCAAGATAAAATATGACATTAATGTTATTTCGGGAAAGTAGATCTAATTGCATTATTGTTTGTTTTGTTTACTGCCATCACCAGATGAAAAACAGCCATTTTGCCAAGTAATGTGGGCACTATCACATTAATTAAGTATATAAGGCTGTGATGTATGTGTTGAAGTTGAAAAACATAAAAATAGTGTTGCTTGAATTAAATTGATGAATCTTTACACTTGACTGTATACATTTCCTGCTGTTTCCATTCTCATTCTTGAGCAGAAATGAGAGGCAGGCCTTCATTTCAGATTTGCTTTGCTGACTTTGTAGTTTTTCACATCATGCACAGTTAAGCTAGCAGGGCCTATTGGAGCACATCGTGTGTTGTAGTGCCCATGGCGAAGATGTCCCAAACTCCAGTGTGGTGCTCTATGTAGGGACTGTAATATTGACATGTGTGGGGTAGAGGTTAGAGTGTTGGACTAAGACCAAGGAACACGGGATCCTAGTCTCCATTCAGCTATGAAGCTCATTGGGTGATCTTGGGGCAGTCACTGTCTCTCAGCCAAACCTACCTTACAGGGTTGTTGTGAGGATAAAAGGGGGAGAGGGAGAACCACATATTTCACCTTGAGCTTCTTGCAGGAAAGATGGAATATAAATGTATTAAATAAATAAAACTGAAAAATATGGAATATCCTTACACCGGCAACATGAGTGGCTACTAGGCACATGTGACACTGGAGAAGCTTACAAACACAATCCCACATGTGCAATGCCCCTACATGGAAACAGTTTTTTTTACCATCCATGGGGGTCAGGGCATAAAGCATGAAGAGGTTGTTTACTGCTTTAGACAGGGATATAATTTTTAATTATATTTGTTTACATATATAGCACTTTATTCTAATATTCAAAAGTGTTTCACATTATAGTGTCTCAGTAGTCCTTAACGCGGGTGGTGCTGTAGTCTAAATCACTGAGCCTCTTGGACTTGCCGATTGGAAGGTCAGCAGTTTGAATCCCCTTGACGGAGTTAGCTCCCATCGCTCTGTCTCAGCTCCTGCCAACCTAGCAGTTTGAAAACATACCAGTACAAGTAGATAAATAGGTACCATTGTGGTAGGAAGGTAATTGGCATTTCCGTGCGCTCTGGCTTCCACCACAGTGTTCCGTTGCACCAGAAGTGCTGGCCACATGAACCCGGAAAGCTGTTTGTGGACAACCGCCAGCTCGCTCGGCCTGAAAGTGAGATGAGTGCTGTACTCCATAGTCGCTTTTGACTGGACTTAACTATCAAGGGGTCCTTTACCTTTACCTTTTACCTTTTAGAACTTAACAACAATCCTGTAAGATATGTCAGTATTTATCCCCATACTGCAGATAGAAAGGCTGGGGCTGAAAAATACTTTAAGACTTCCTAATGAGGCTAAGGCAGCACTTCACATCTCATGTCACACCCTCTTCACCAATGCGCTGTACCCAGGCATAGTATTAGCAATGTCTGCTAAGCATCACACTCCTACATCACTGAACTCTCAGAACTATACATAAGCTTCCTGGAAGCTTAGATTGGTCTAGCTTGCACCGCTTATATAGCACCATCTTGAGAGATTGATTCAACCTGACAATAGCTTGATAATTAGGAATGCTCTCAGGGCCAATTCACACAACCTTTGGGGCATGTAGCCAGCCACTTTCCCCCCCTCGGGGCTGACATTTTCATCAGCCTGGATTCCAGCATGCTCTTGTTAAAGCGGTCATCCAAACACTGTCATAAGCACAAATTCTTATTCATCATCATTCTGAAAACAAAAACAACAATAAAATCTGTTTAGCAGCAGCATGCTGTATCGGGGGGATTGAGAGATTCGATGACTGCTTCACCAGGGGCATACAAGAATTCAAGGTGACAGAAAAGGCCACAGCTAGAAAGTAGGTGGTCAACAATGCACTGAAAGGACATGTAAATCAATGCTCACCAGCACAGCACAATGTTCTCATGCTCTCCACATAATAAGCACTAGAGTGGCATTGGAGGCCACCACATGGTAAAGTGCTGAATGCATAACTTGCCACATGGCTTGGGTGCTGGGTCTCTATGACATGCCCAGAAAGCCAACCAGTTCACATGAAAGGATGAAGAAGCCACCGTACAGATTCACTTTCAGTTAGTTTCTGCACAACTGAATGGGGTCTTATATAGATTGCACACAAGTGACTTTGCCACACAGTGGCTACTAACAGAGGTGCCTTGAGGCTGGTATGTGTCATATAGTCATGCATCAATAAAGTGAATTTTAGCATGACACCACAACTGATCAGAATTGTGGACACTTAAATGTTAATAAATTGGCCTCACAAGCTTGCTGTTGTAGCTCTAAAATGGCTTTAAATTGGGAGATCAGATGGTCATCCTTAAATATTCCCAACTGTATCTACTCCTAGCATCATGATGTTAGTATTTTTGTTATTAATTTAATTTTTTATGCCACTTTCATTTGACATTGCAAGCTGCTGCCGTTTTTTTGTAAAACAAAACACTATAATTTCAATACAAAATAAAATAAAATAAAAATTCCAGTAGCACCTTAGAGACCAACTAAGTTTGTTACTGGCATGAGCTTTTGTGTGCATACACACTTCTTCAGATACACGGAAACAGAAGTCACCAGACCCTTATATACAAAATAAAACACTAATCAATAGGCTGGGGCTATATGCATCCTATCTTAAATTAACGCTGGATTGTAGTTTTTATTGTTATACAGTCATTTTTTTGTTTTCTATTGACCCTTGGCTGTCATCTGCATTTCTTCCTTTCATCTTGATTGGCCTCCATCACACAGATTACTTTTCAGAAAGAGCTGCTGCATTTTTAATTTCACATCAGCCAAGACTGATGCCAAGAAGCTCCACCACCTACCTTTGGTCAATAAATATCATTACTGCAAACAAGCATGAATTGGAAGAGCAGAACAAATCAAGAAGTGCTTTTGACAGGCTTCCCTGGCAGTGTAGGAGGATATTCTACAATTCTAAAAATAGCTTCAGCAGATTTCATAGACAATTTGCAATGTCTCCGTAAGGCCTCCCTACAAAAGATAGTCCCAGAGCCCACATCCTGAATCTGACACATGACTTATAATATTAACCTTCTTGAGCAATACATTATCTTCATTTTGTTTTCAGCTGAGGAACGGAACAGTAATCAAGAACCATGATCAACATAGTTTTTCTTCCTTTCCTCAGCAGATGATCCTTAGACTTCCATAAGTGCCTTGGAGCTCCACAGCCAACTGAATCACTGCAACTTCCCCAAATGAGTCCTCTTCACAATGCCAGTGTGTCTGCCCTTTTCTCTGCTGATCCAAATGGTTGCCAGTCCCCCAGTCCTGATTAGCATATCTGCTTGAACTTCATTGTCAACTTTACAATTTCACCTCCATTTTGGATCCCTGCACAATCATTTCAGTTCAAACATCTCCATTGACACCTTGTCTAGAAATGGAAAATTGGATGGCCTGGGATCAATTAAATGTGCAAAAGTGGACCCTGGCATGTCCATATTAGATTTGTTTGCCCCCAATGCCCACCAGCTGCCTCTGGTGTTGTTTTTTTAGGGCTGCACAGCCTCCAGACTTAGTGAGCATATTCCAAACTTCAATATGTTAGCTCTTGCGGGATACATTTAGTACCAATTTACAAATTTGTAATACTATGGTTAAGAACACATATTCCACAGAATCTTTACTGGTTTATCACACCTCTATTATTATGGAGCCTGACCGACCACTCATGGAGACCTAAGAAAATTTACTTCTGGCCTTCAGCTAAGTCTTCTTCTTCTTCTTCTTCTTCTTCTTCTTCTTCTTCTTCTTCTTCTTCTTCTTCTTCTTTGACAATCACTCATAGCCAAGTAAGCTAGTACATGGGTCGGCAAACTAAGGTCTGCGGGCTGGATCAGGCCCAATTGCCTTCTGGATCCGGCCCACGGACGGTCCAGGAATCGCCACGTGGATTGCTAGTGCGCGTGTTCTTTCCCTCTTCCTCACACGGCGGTGGCGGTGCCTCCTCCCTCCCTCCCTCCTCCTGGCTTCTCCCCACCCTGCCTAGAGGAGGAAGGGGGCTGGGCTTTGTTGGTGCCAGCAGCAGCAGCACTCAAACGGCCGCCATTTTAAGCAGCCCCCTTCTGGAGCCCTTTCGTGAGCCACTCATTGCCCCTCCACCGCTACCACTGCCAGCCCCTGCCACTCACAAGACACAGGTAAGCAGCCACCGGGGCTTGTCCGGTGCTGTGGAGAAAAGAGGGGAGAGACAGTGGGGGGGGGCTTATAGTCCCCCCCACAAGGTCTGAGGGACAGTGGACCGGCCCCCTGCTGAAAAAGTTTGCTGACCCCTGATAGATTAGCCCTAACAATATGAAAGCTGGCCACACCTGTTATGTGGAAAGACTCATCCTAATTCAGCTAACATGATTCATGCATTTTGAAATTATGAACACAAATTAGCTGCACATCCAAAATGAGGATGCAGACTGCACTGCATTACTTTGACTGAGATGCACATTCTAGTCTGTATACACATCCTCATTCCTAGCCACATGCAGCTACTCATACAGTAGCACCGTGCATTGGGACCAGTGCTTTTGGGGACTGGGGCTACTGAGTGCTTCAGGCCTAATTGGCACTTAAATTTAATTGTACTGACAGAATGTGTGAAACGTATGAAGCCTCCCATTTTAGTAATGCAGCATGGTAATAACATTGTGAGATTCTTCTTCTTTGTTGCAGATTATTATATTTGGTGACATTTTCAATGCCATTTGAAAAGTACTTTAAAAAACCCATTCTGTATTGTTACGTGCAAATAACTTCTTAAATAAAACTAGCAGTCTGTTTCCCCCGCAATGTAATACATTTTACTGCTGCAAAAGCAGAGAAGCTACAGAACATCCATGTTTCTTTTAAAGCAGGCTTCTTCAAATGGTGATAGGAACGTCAACAGAAGGCGATGCAAAATGTATTACAGCTATTCATCATATTCGGCTGATGTTCCCACTCTGCCAATAATTTAATTAATCAGTTTGGATAGAAACAACTTATTCATTCATGCACAGTGTCACCACGCCTGTGCCAGACTGTTGGTATTCTATTGTTTAGACTAAATTAGCTGTAGGAGTACCAATCACAGATATTCCATCAGCTCCTCTGGGAAACAGCTTGACAGCATAATGGATGTCAGAGGCAATATAAATGTTCTATCAAGTCAGCAGTGCCATGTATGAAGACTACGCTGTTCTGACCCACCTGCAATTGGACACCCATGAAGCAAGGCAGGCCAGTGATGCCAGCACCATGGAAAGCTCCCAGTGAGCAACTTACTCCAGCAAAGGCTGGAGGTGGACTGAGCTTTAAAGTCATTTTATTTATATGAGAATTTCCCCACCTATCTAATGAATACACGTCACTCAAGGTGGCTTGCAACAAATCGGATTACATATCCACAACAAAACTTCAGTTTTGTTTTAATACACATTTAAACACACAAAAAATGATAGAGGCAGGTTGCATAGATAAAACAATCTATCCAGATGAAATGTCAGCTGCTCAGTAAGACAAAATTGAATTGTTGGGTAGCTGTTGCAGGATCTCATGGGCATATGATCCCATCCAACTGATGTTTTCAAAGATTCTTCAAAGATGTCCGCATAGAGAGTGTGCTGGAGTAATCCAGTCTTACTGTAATGAATGCATGTGCTTCGATAACCAGATCTCATCTCCTCAGTAATGGGTGTAGTTAGTGCACCACCTTAAGCTGGGCAAATTGGTTCCAAGCCATCACTGCCAGCGGTGCATACAAGTGCAAGGCTGAATTCAATAACACCCACAAAGGATGAACCTGGTTCTTCAAACTGAGTGCAACCCAATACAAAACAGGTTTGTGGGTTTGTTTGTTAATATACTTCACTTCATTCCTTGCCTCCATCTAGCCTACCCTTCCTAAGCTCTGTATAGAAAATGTGAATCCTTAAGAACCAACCTCCTGGCCTGAAGACAAGTGCTTCTGGCAGGTGCTCCCTGTGCCACTGGGCAGGTGTGGGAGGTACAAAACTAAAGTGAATCAAAGGGAAGGTCATGACAGGGGTCCTGGTTCAAATTCTGAAGCCTCCTGACCAGCAGCTCAAGGCTCAGAACCAGGGACATGGTTCTTTGTTCCATCTATCAAAATCCAAAATGGTACCCTTGTTTCTGGTTCTCCAGTATTTTGCTCAGCTAGTCAAAAAGTGAGCATCTCTTATAAGCCTGCTCTAATGGAGAGCACTGAAGCTAAAGGCCTTTATTTCCACCAATTAGCCAAAATTACCCAGATCAGTAATGAATAGCACAAAGTAATTCTTCTTTCTTTGAGCTTTAATGACCAATAAGTGATTACAGAACCTTTGTTAAACATCACTCTTTCAGCTTTCATTTATCCAAGCTATGAGTTCAGGACTTAGCTTTTTTTGCAGTCCAAGTCTAAGAATGTTTATATAAGCCCAATTTGTTAAACACGTGTTTAGGGCTTCAGCTTTAATTGGTCATGGGAGAGTTGACTGCATAACATTTAACGTCATGGTACAGTACTTGGGAGTGACAAAATTCCTCTGAGTCATTCCAACCCAGAAATGAGACTATCGGCCATTCCTTGGCTTACTTACCATGATGCTGTGAAATTACCCACTTTGGGCAGCACATTCCAGAGGAGGCAACCATTCTGCCACTTCCATTTCCATTGTTATGTGTTCTGTAGGATGGTGTTACATGTACACAGCCTACAATCCACAGTAGGATGGTGCTGGCAACTTTTACTTCATGTGCAAAAATATAGAAGCTGCAGAGTTACAGAAAGTGCAACCTACAATTTACTAAAACAAATTGTTTTTAAAGTAGTATGTGCTAACTACCTAGTATCAGACCCAAATCAGTTACACAAGCCCCATCTACCACCCCCATTTAGGGCTGCAATCTTATGCACACTTACGCAGGAACAACTCCAGCTAAACGCAGTGGGTCTTGCTTCCATGTGAACATGGTACACAGGATAGAGCAGCATGTCAGAATGCTACTGCCAATTAAACATCACTCCTGCTAACTCTAATATTGTGCCAAAGATCCTTGGAACTCTTTGGAACACTCACTTTATGAAGAAGAAGAAGAGTTTGGATTTGATATCCTTCTTTATCACTACCCTAAGGAGTCTCAAAGTGGCTAACATTCTCCTTTCCCTTCTTCCCCCACAACAAACACTCTGGGGGGTGAGTGAGGCTGGGAGACTTCAGAGAAGTGTGACTAGCCCAAGGTCACCCAGCAGCTGAATGTGGAGGAGCGGAGACGCAAACCCGGTTCACCAGAAGTGACTCATGGGCACCATAGCTGTCAACTTTTCCCTTTTCTTGTGAGGAATCCTGTTCAGAATAAGGGGATTTCCCTTTTAAAAAGGGAAATGTTGACAGCCATGATGGGCACAAAGATTACAAACAGGGCACGTGCTTGGTTTGCTCAGCTTACGTACCATGCCTGATAAATGCAAATAATATTGTAAATAATTTTCTTCTCTATTACAGAGTATCAAAGTAGGCTACCCTCTTTTTCTGTTTGGGCTTATATGTGCATATGTGTAACAGAGATTGGGGGGGGGGGGATTTCAGAGTACAAAATCTTATCAAATTCATGACCGGAACAAGATGTCGCAAACTAACAAAACAAGATCGATTCTTCTTTCATTGTATATGTTTGTTCCCATAGGGCTGACAGAGGGTTAAGTGCCTGTTTCTCCTGCAGGCTTCCTGTATGGTAAGTCATCAAACATGCTTGACAACAGCCAGAGAAATTGCTGCTCAGAGTTTGAGGCAGCTGCCAGTTATAAATACTAGGTTCCAACAGCTCCATCCCTTGTAAATGACCAGATTGGAAAAGTCACATGCAGCGTAGTAATTGTATGGATGTATTGTATACAAACTGACATTTTATTTCGCAATTGGAATTAGGATTGGACATGTGACTTTGACTTTCAGATCTGGTTTGGTGCTTCATAAATGAATGGCCACCATTGAGAGGATTGAAGCATTAAGAAATATGGTATAATTCTTATCAGAATTAATATAAATGGTTATAGGATTTGATGTTGCTATGGCCCTATCCAGGTTGTGCCCCCAGTGACAGCCTGGCCTACGAGAAGCAAATAGATGCTTTTCCTGAGGCAAGGAATAGTTCAGAAGAAATATCTCGCCCTCTGAAATAAATCCAAACAATTATGTTGTGCATAAGATGAAGAATCAGGAAGGAACGACTCGACCCAGGACCCTGCAGGCCACAATTGCTTCCCTGCGTCACTCTGTTTATTGGGTTTTCTTTTAATCACACAAGCTTGGAGATGTTATACAATTGTGATTGGGGTTTGAAGGCTTGTGGAATTGGAAAATATTGTTCAGTTTATAAATAGAAGCCATACCTTTGTTTCAGCGACAGTGCCTTTTTCAAAGTAACCAGAACTGTCTGAAATTAACAGGCTTTTCATAACTCATTTTGGAGGCTGTCTCTCATCTGGCTCTTTGCCCCAATTTTAGGAACACTGCCTCCAATCACCAGGCCATGGAGCTGACAAGTACTGTGGCGACATGTGTTATTTCCCTCACTACTTCCTGATATGGAGCCATGGTCCTCATTTAGTGTCAAGCTGCACGTTCCCCCCCCCCCCCTATGAGGCCTCAAACTAATTGGAGTATATACAGTTCAATCTGTGGAGCAGTCAGGCCCAGATACAATTAGATTGCTCAAAACAAAGCTGCAGATCTGAACAGCACAGAGAGAGGAAGAGAGAGCATAGATTAATTCAAGCTTCTTTCCAAATAAGGTTGGGTAAGGTTTTTCTGTGGCTGATTTCACAAGAGGCAGGGTGGTCATGTGTCCTACTTCACAGAGGACAGTCCTTTATTTGAAAGGCTGTCAGAGGCAGAAGACAATCTTCTGTTTGAAGCAGTCCTCTATTTGAAGGCCTGTCCAGGTCCAATCTGGTTTTAAGATAAAGAACCAAAAGAAGGAGAAACAGCAGAGTTGCCAATTAATAGCCGATACCCAGACAGCAGATGCTGACACCTTCCTATACTTAAAGTATCATTACCATGGCTAAATTTCAATCCATATTCCTTTTTATGCAAATCTGCCCCCCTTTGAGCTTTTTTTTGACCATGCACTTCTTTCTTTATAGTGACGCATAAGTGGTTATGCTATAAGGAAGTGGGTTTGGTCCTCTTTTTTTTTACAGGAAACATCCCTTACATCTGCCCATATTGTCAAACATTATTAAATAGAACTCAGCAGACACAAGCTTCATAGAGGCATGAGAAACTGCCTCATGCTAAGTCAGATCACTGGTACAGCTAGCTCAGGATTGCCCACATTGACTGGCAGCTGTCCAGGGTTTTAAGCAGGAGCTTTTTCTAGCCCCAGCAGGAGACACCAGGGATTGAACCTATGACCTTCTGCATGCAAAGCATTTGCTTTACCAACTGAGCTATGGCCCTTCCCTATAGCCCAACAGCGAAAGATGTAAGGCAAAGGGCCTTTTGAAAAGGGTTCCGCTTAGAGGAGTACTAGGTGCAGAAAAAGGTGGTTTCTTGGTTCTGCATGGATTTACACTGTCCACTTTCCCATAGTAGTAAAGTCCAAGGGATGTTCTTGTACATAGGGCATTTCCACATAACAAGATATTACTGGAGGGGGTATGTCAGAGAAGGACACAGCCTTTCTCAACCTGTGGGTCCCCAGATGTTGTTGAACTACAACTCCCATCACCCCTAGCTAGTAAGGCTAGAGCTCAGGGAAGACATAAATCAAAAGATTAATTGATAGTTTCCCCAATCATCTGACCTCAACCCACCCCCCAAAAAAAACATGGAGAAAATTATGCCAGCCTAGGAGCTGAGTAATTCAATCCTGTTTATTTTGAAACTTTTTTTCTTTAAAGGATGGACGAGCACAAGAGTTGTGCTCTGCTCTAATTTCTGCGGTGCCAGTGGGAGCCCTGCAGAGTACTAAATAAGGCAGGAGAACCACATTCTGTTCCACTACCACACTCAGGCCTTAGGACTGCAGAACTGGTGCCTTTGAAACATTGCACACTGTGGGCATCTCTCAGTTGTGATGAGCCTCTACCGCTGACAGTGCAGGGATCTCCATCTATAACAGCTACTGATATCACTTAATCCATTTATTTAGTCCCCACAGTCTTCTTCCAACATAACTGAATTTGCTCCATAATTTTAAAATAAAAGGGCTCAGTTTAACACTAAATCCTAAGGCCATTCTTATGGACTAGTTGGAAAGGCAGGGGGGCAAGGAAAGAGACTGCTGGTGTTCCTCTTTTTCTGCCAGTAAGGAAAGGGACAGCAGGACGCAAAACTGCAATTTTAGTTCTGTTTTGACTTTTTGCCATCTCACATTTCAGTGCCCATTTATATTACATTTTAATTTTTGATAGAAGACTGTGCTGGAGGGCTGTTACAGATCAGTTTGTTCAGGTAGAATGTATTTATATTAGCTACTTCAAAAGATATTGGCAAAGAAGTGACACCCCATTCCTCTGAACAGGAACTTGCATCAACTAAGAACCACGTCACGTGCTGCCTATTATTAGCAGGAGCTGGCACAAGTCCTGCTAGGCAGCAGTGTTTTATCCCCCATGTGCCCCTGCACACACACACACACACACACACACACACACACACACACTGACACGGGGTGGTGGTGGTTCAGGAGAACTCTCAGAACAGTGCATGGGGGGGGGCGCGGAGAGGGAAGATTGTTCCGTCTGGCAAGCAGAAATGCCCGCACTCACATTATTATTATTATTATTATTATTATTATTATTATTATTATTATTATTATTTCCCCAGCCACTCTGGGTGGCTTCCAACAAAATATTAAAATACAATAGTCTTTTAAATATTAAAAGCTTCCCTAAACAGGGCTGCCTTCAGATGTCTTCTAAAAGTCTGGTAGTTGTTTTTCTCTTTGACATCTGATGGGAGGGAATTCCACAGGGCAGGCGCCACTACCGAGAAGGCCCTCTGCCTGGTTCCCTGTAACTTGGCTTCTTGCAGCAAGGGAACCGCCAGAAGGCCCTCGGCACTGGACCTCAGTGTCTGGGCAGAATGATGGGGGTGGAGATGCTCCTTCAGGTATACTGGACCGAGGCTGTTTAGGGCTTTAAAGGTCAGTACCAATACTTTGAATTGTGCTCAGAAACATACTGGGAGCCAGTGTAGGTCTTTCAAGACTGGTGTTATGTGGTCTTGGCGGCTCGTAATAGTGCAACAATGAATTCCTCCCTATATTATATGAATCAACTTCCCTCAAGAATAAAACAACCTAAAACACACAAGTAATATATACAGATCCGACACTACTAAAAGATAAGCATCCAAAATTAAGATCCAAAGAACATTTTTGCCAGGCATCTAAAATCAGATAGCAATGGTGCTAGGTGTGCCTCCCTGGGGAGAGCATTCCATAAAAGAAGGAACCACCACTGAGAAGGCCTGTTCTTGTGTTATCTCCCTCTGCACCTCCCTCGGAGGGAGCACATGGAGATGGTCCTCAGATGAAGTCCAATTTCTCGCACCAGACTATTTCCCCCAAACCACACCCACCTACCTATCTGCTGGTATCACTCATGACATCAGCTGATGGGGCAGAATTAATAATAATGCAAGGCTGTCTGTGTTGGCAGTTCTGTGAATCTTGTGTATAATGTTCTGTAGGCAAAGGCTGCAATCTCAAGCACACTCACCAAGCAGCAGCTCCAATTCAATGGGACAGGACTTACTTCTGATTAATAGTGGGCCTGGTCTGTTCAGAACTCAGATATGATTTCAGACTTTGGCTGTCTTTTAGTGCACATAACACAATTTTCCACTGCACAACATATTTGTACAACACACAGTTCAGCTTTATGGCCTAGTCCTGGCAGCAGGTTCCAGTTTTCACAAGCATCCTTGAAAAAATATTGCAGCAGCTGAAACCCATAGACCTGGTCAGTGCACGCATTGCACAACCCTTCGACAGTTCTGCAGAAACTGTTGTGGCCACTACAAATGTTGACACAGACAGAGGAGGGTGTGGCCACAGAGGAGTCATTGGAAATTGACACCGAGTGGTTTGGTGAAGGGAAGCAGGGACTACGTACATTCCATTAAGAAATCCATGGTTGTTAAGAAAACTCTGACATCCAAATACCCTTCTCAGATGTTTAACCTCTTATTATTTTTAGATAATATATTGTTAGATGAGCATGAATGCATGTGTAATATCTGTTTCCAAGTCAAGTGTTTTGTTTGCACAGTCATATCCTTGAATTAGGAGTTCTCTGTTAGTTTAGAGCAGGGGTCTTCTATGAAGACTTACAACACCTTCTAGAAATGACACCAAAGAAGGATGTTCTTCCCATTATAGGGGATTGGAATGCTAAAGTAGGGAGTCAAGAGATAAAAGGAACAACTGGCAAATTTGGCCTTGGAGTTCAAAACGAAGCAGGGCAAAGGCTAATACAGTTCTGTCAAGAGAACAAGCTGGTCATCGCAAACACTCTTTTCCAACAACACAAGAGACGACTCTACACATGGACATCACCAGATGGGCAGCATTGAAATCAGATTGATTATATTCTCTGCAGCCAAAGATGGAGAAGCTCTATACAGTCAGCAGAAACAAGACCTGGAGCAGACTGTGGCTCAGATCATCAGCTTCTTATAGCAAAATTCAAGCTTAAACTGAAGAAAGTAGGAAAAACCACTGGGCCAGTAAGATACAATCTAAACCAAATCCCTTATGAATACACAGTGGAAGTGAGGAACAGGTTTAAGGATTTAGATTTGGTGGACAGAGTGCCTGAAGAACTATGGATGGAGGCTCGTAACGTTATACAGGAGGCAGCAACGAAAATCATCCCACTGAAAAGGAAATGCAAGAAAGCAAAGTGGCTGTCCAACAAGGCCTTACAAATAGCGGGGGAGAGAAGGCAAGCAAAATGCGAGGGAGATAGTGAAAGATACATGAGTTTGACCAAGCTTCAGGAAGTAGTGGAAGGCAGGAGTGCCTGGCGTGCTCTGGTCCATGGGGTCACAAAGAGTCGGACACGACTAAACAACAACAGTCAACCTTTTTATACCTACCGCCCACTAATGCATCTTTCTTTAGGGTAAAATTTCCTTACCGCCCACCAGTGCTCGATGGAAGGAGGATTCAGCTTGTGCTGTAGAACCCCCTACCGCCCACCTAGAATCCTGAAACGCACACTAGTGGACGGTAGGAATCAGGTTGACAACCCCTGGCTTAGACTCTCCTCGTAATTTAAAATAGGCCAAGCCCTATTCATCAAAGATAACAATTTCTTTAGATCCTGAGCTGAGAAATACACAGAGTCATGGATTTTGAATTAATAACATGGCATCATGATATTAGCCAGATTTAATGAAATAGATTAGCAATGCTGTGGTTAGGTTTATTGAGACATTAAAACCTTTTATTAAAATCAAAGAAAATGGCAGAGCACAGACTGTGGTTCGTGCATTTAAATATTACTTAATTTTTCATCAGTGGACCCTTGATAAAAGATGGCTTGGTTTTCTTTTTCTTTTTTAAAATTAAACAATTGTATGAATAAGAATCTACACCATACATTTTAAGCATACTCAGCACACATTTAAAGCACGTGACTTGATCCAAAGAATCCAGAGAGCTGTAGTTTGTCAAAGAAAGAGAAAGAGCAGATGGACCATCATCACACTTTAGAGATTGGGCAAGAAACAGCAGAAGAAGCAAGAAAGTTGTGTCGCTTTACTTTATAATGACAAGATCATGTGATAGCTGTGGTATGACTTCCTTTCTTGCAACACAGTGCTTAAAAGCTCTTCCTCTCCTTAACCATTCGACTTCTGCTCCCTCCAACTCCTAGCTCTCTGTGTGTAGAAATAAAGGCAGTTTTGGGGCCAGCGGGCTGGTGACACAAATAAATTTCCCTTTAAAAAGGCAGGCAGAGGAGCTGTAAGTTAAAAAACAACAATTACAGAAGCAGGGCTGCTGATCTGGAGATACGTGGGAGCAATTGCTTATAGGGATGATAGGTGGTTAAGTTCCACCTATGCTCTTGTGTGTGTGTGTGTGTGTGTGTGCGTGTGTGTGTGTGTGTGTGTGTGTGTGAATAAACTCAAACATTGCAGACACACCCCAGTGCTTCTCTCTTTCCAAAGGAAAGCGGTCTGAGGTACATACTACCCCTCTTGGAGATGTGCAGCACACATCGCAATGATATTGATTAGACTCCTGGTTTTTTGAAGGCTGAGGTCTGGAGAAAGTGGATTAATCCTTTTGGTATGGATAGGGCTGCTGACGTGTGGATTGACCTGGACTTGCATAAAGGGTTAGGTTAGAGATGGTTAATTAGAAGCCTTGGGGCTGGTTCACATGTCATTCACTACACAACCTCTTTGTTGAATTGTGCCCCTCATCTTTTACAGCATTTCACCCTTGGTTTGGGGTGCTGGACACATATCAAACTTGCCCTTAAGACTGACACTATTAGGAAGATTGACACTATTATACTTCATGTTCTGTAGTTACTGATTCAGACTGGTAGCATTCTTTCCTGTTTGATACCCTAAAAGTAAAACTTCGGGGTTAAGAGAGAATCAGTGTTAATTGAGAAAAAACAGTGCCATGACTTCGGAAACATTAAGATACACTGTCCTGCCTGATCTCCAGTCAGAAGGTCCAGAGGATGTCCAGCTAACTGTCACTGGTGATAAATCCACATAGTAAGAAACTTTCTATGTGGTCTTCTTTTTAAAGGGGAGAAAGCTATAGCCCAAATGAAAAGTGAGTGTTTGTAAGAATCCTCCACTTGTGATCAAGCATGTAGATGATTGACTTTGATTGATAATGGGCAAGAGTGTCACATGCTTGGACAAGAGAGGTTTTCTTCCTTTGCCAACCAATGACCCACCCACAACTTGGACCTAGTTAACAAAGCCCTGTCTCCTACAGGCTTTCAGTTGCTAACACTATCAATTTAAAAACAAGCTATTATTCATCGCCTGCCTAGTGAGTCTTTTGTTTCACTTCACTCTTGTGTGTTGCTTCTGGCTCCTCCAGGACTGTTAGCTATTGCATTTTCGCTGCCAGTGCCATTATAACTACCTCTTTGGCTGCACAGCTTCTGTTTATTTCCAGTGCTGCTAGATTTGTGGCACAGGTGAATGAATTCCTTCACCTGAAAGGAAAACAACCAAGGAAGAATGAATGGGTCCTTGTGTGGAGCTTAAAAAGCAAAGTGTCCATTTCATTCCACACGTTGCCTAGTTTTCACAGACACCGCTACTTGACGTCCTTTAGCTGAAGATTTGCAAGTAACAGAGATTCAAAAGTAATGTCAGAATTCCACACATCATTTCCAATAAAACTGATTGAGTTTCTGGGTAAAATCAGATGTTATACTAAACAAATGGCATGGTTACTTCCAAAAGTACCAGCAGTGCATCAAGCTCCACCTTGCCCTCTCTAATGTCCAGTAGAACATGCCCATCGTTGGGTATCAAGGCCACAGTCTCACCATATCTAACTTGTTTGGGAGTCAGCACCTATGACATTGGTGGGACTTCTGAGTAAACACAGATAGGCACAGGCCATAGGTCAGATATCTATTGTATAGAAATATCATTGTTGTTAGCCACTTTGATATTTTCTATGATATAGTCATTTATAAATATTTTTATACTCTAATAAATGAGCTAAGCATGTCTGGACAACCAGATCAATTGTTGTGTAACAGCAGAATAAAAACAACAGACATCTTTTAAAAAACAAATCTGGTTAAGTGTCAGGGAAAACACATGCATCTGGGAAAAAAATGGTTTAGGTTCCTTGTTTGTATTAGTATTCATGATTTTTAAAATTCCGATGAAGAGTATATACTTTTACAAGTAAGATCAACAAATAAAAGCACTCTATGCTGAATAGCTGTTCCAAAGGCACTGAACACAAAATATAAAACAGCAATATAGTTTATTTTGAAAATAATGTACCGACTGCCATCTGTTTTAGTTGGTGTTTCATTAATATTTTCCAATACTGAACATTTGTAAGCAATAAACCTGATTTTCTTTTTTCTTTCCCCCCCTCTTTTGTAAAGAAAAAGCCAAATGTGTTATTCAATAGATATAGAGAGTTGTTTTACTGGCTGCCGTCCAGCACATGTCCTCTCATTGAGCATTCCAGCCTGTGTTTCAAACACTGATAAATGTGCAGTGAACTGTCTCCATTACCATTTTCTGGGCCTATATAACATATGGCCTGCAAGTGAAATGCAACAGCCCTTGTCAATTTCTGGAGCCTGCCAGCAATTCATTGCCTCCATTATGCAGACCACCAGCTATGAGATGGCCAAGGGCAGCAGAATACTGAAGGTTGTGTTCTGTTGTGGTGAGGGGGTTGGAAGGAGTGCAAGATAGAAGGGAATGCTCAAGAAATGAGCCAGCCAAGAGACCCAAATCCCCATTGACTAGAGTTGCCATGGAATTTCACCTAAAGTGAAATTCTGAATTGTGAGGGAAACAGAAAATCTCCAAATAAGACTAATGACATTTCTCAGGGGGTTCTGATCATCCCTCTCAGTGACATTATCGGGAGTGCTACACATCCATTTGTTCTCATGCATTTCTAGGTGTGGTGAGAAGAGTGCCCCGCAATCACAATTGATATGGGCTGAAGTCGCGTACAACTTCAGCACTGCACTGCATCTTCCTTGCATTTTCATGACCATTAAAGGTTTCTTCCATTTATCCTCCACCTTTCTTCCATGGCAGAAGTCAAGGCAGCATTTATCAGATTCCCAGAAGATTTCCATTCTGGACACTGATCAGACCAAATCCTGATTAACATCAACAATATTGATGCATCGTGTACTTTCAGAGACAATGACCTTTCCCAGTTGATGGCCAAATGTGGCCCTTAGGACTGCCAAGATGGGGCATCCAATGAACTCTTAAAGGCAATCAGATAGGGGTTGGGGATTGAGCTGTACCTGCCATTGCTTCTCTCTAGTACGTTGTTTTGATTTGATTTCTTATACATGTATGTCACTTTACAACATATGCCTAATGGTAAAAGACATAATAAAACTTACCAAACAATGCACAATATCAGTACAGTAGCCAGTGATGCCTGGTGCTCATTGGGACTGGCAGGGCAGAAGGCAAGGAGACCAAAAGGAGCCAATGACAAGTAGAGCCAACTAGTTCTAGTTTTGCCCCCATCCTCCTCCCTGCTGAGTTCTACAAAAGCAACTCAGAGATTAGGGGGCAGGAAGCTGACGGGCAGTGCCACCCCCAGACTGGTTGTAAGTAGGAAGGCAAGCTGGTGAGGTGGGTGTGTGGCTGAGAGCAAACTGAGGTTGATGGGGGCAGCAGCCCATTCACCCTAATGGATCAGCCTCCAATGACCGTAACAATTGTAAAAAATACACACTAAAACTACAGTGGAGTAAATGATGAAGAGTGTTAACAAGCAGGGTCATCTGTACTGATGCTGTCCTGAAGTAAGAGCAAAAGCAAATATGATCGCAAGAGCAGTTCTTCTTTTGAGCAGAATCATAGAATCATAGAGTTGGAAGAGACCACAAGGGCCATCGAGTCCAACCCCCTGCCAAGCAGGAAACACCATCAGAGCACTCCTGACATATGGTTGTCAAGCCTCTGCTTAAAGACCTCCAAAGAAAGAGACTCCACTACACTCCTTGGCAGCAAATTCCACTGTCGAACAGCTCTTACTGTCAGGAAGTTCTTCCTAATGTTTAGGTGGAATCTTCTTTCTTGTAGTTTGGATCCATTGCTCCGTGTCCGCTTCTCTGGAGCAGCAGAAAACAACCTTTCTCCCTCCTCTATGTGACATCCTTTTATATATTTGAACATGGCTATCATATCACCCCTTAACCTCCTCTTCTCCAGGATAAACATGCCCAGCTCCCTTAGCCGTTCCTCATAAGGCATCGTTTCCAGGCCTTTGACCATTTTGGTTGCCCTCCTCTGGACACGTTCCAGTTTGTCAGTGTCCTTCTTGAACTGTGGTGCCCAGAACTGGACACAGTACTCCAGGTGAGGTCTGACCAGAGCAGAATACAGTGGCACTATTACTTCCCTTGTATTCTCAGTTTGTCTTGCATAAGCAGTAGGAAATAGTCCAGTGGTTTTCCCAACGACGGTTACTGGACTATTGCCGTTGGTTTTCCCAACCACTGGACTAGTGTCGTTGGTTTTAGATGCAAAACATGTGTGCTGCCACTGAGCTATGAGCTCTTTCCTATGTCCTATTCTACTGCACTTACTTTTCTCTATATTTACTTGACTATTCCAGTACGTCAATATTTTCAGCACCATCATTGTGCTTATCTTCCGAGACTGCCTGAACCTTGATAGCAGCTGGTAGAGGTGGCCATTATACAAAATTCATAGAGCACCTTAGTAAATTGGTTAGCGGTGCTGATGTAATAGATGGGCTAGAATAAAAATGCAGCTGCCTGTGAAGTGGAATGAACAAAATAATTCTCCTGAAGAGAGTATCAAACTGGGATGAGAACAGTAGCAAAGTGTCCCCAGGCCACCCTGAGCACAGAGCAATGGCATTACACATGTGTTGAACACCACTTGCAAATCACTTAATATTTTCTGATCTCTTTTTTTATTTTAATGGGTGTGGTTGTTCTGTACTTTTTCATCTATATTTTGCCTTCTGCAGGCAGCCTACTCAGAAAATGGTAAGTGAGGTTTAAGTGGCCAAAAACGAGCAACTTTCCTTTTTTTCCTGGATATAGCTGACAGGCGTAATTTGTTCCTTCCAAACTGCACCACTTTGAAGAGGAGCAGATGGTCCCTTTAAAATGTAACAAGCTACAAAAATATGTAGATATGATCAGCTGAGCTGACCTCTTACCGGGCCATCATGAGGTGAATACAGATGAGCATGAATACATGCAAACTCTTGGTAAGCTAACTGTCTATATTGTTTTGCCAAGAGGTGAGGAGAATTTTGCTACTTCCCTGTCTCCTCAGGCGTCTGATCAGATGTGGTGTGGCAAAATTCTCTTCTGTATTTATTTATTATTTAACATATGTTTAACCCACCCTTGATTGCAAAGTAAATGCAGGGTAGACTACAAGGTGCAAAGGTACTGGAGTCAATTCTACAACAGTAACCCTATTTTTAAGAACCTTTTATCAACTAACCCTGCATTTAGACCTTTATGCTGCTGGTCTGGGCCTTAAAACATCACTTAAGGGGTTGTCCAGCTTCTGATTCTCAATTGGTGTTAGATAATGCAGTGCATATCGGCACCCTCAGGTTCACCCTTTAGTATACCTTGTTAAGAATGCAACCAGTGAGCATTACTGGAATCTCTCTTCCTTGGATTCCCTTTTCCTATTAACCCCAAGCTCTTCCTCCTCTGAAAAGGAAGCCTGAAAGAACTTGTTTTCTTTAGTTCTTTAGTTCTGATGTTTCTGACGACGACAACAACACAACCACCCCCTCCTGAATCTCATTTCTTTCCAATGTGAACATCATTTTGTTGCTGTTCACGAGAAGTTGAACTATTCACACAGCACTGTAGACAGTGATGGAATTATAGGTGTGCACAGAGTTAGGACCCCATTAAGCTGACACCCCACACCCAAGTTATAACTATTATTAACTGAGAGTATACGTTTGAAACTTGACTATAATGAATTCTCATAGCTGAATTTTATTTTTATTTTGTAGCCATTTTACCCCTCTTTATTCAACTCTCTGATTAAAATCAGTGGAGGCAGGCCCATCAAGGCAACCAGGGCTTAGGCCTACCAAGTGAAACATCAATTTGTTTTTAAAAAGCAAAGTTTTCATCAAGATCTCAAAGGTATACCCTTTCCTTTCCCACACATCCTTCAATAATTGGTTTGAACGTAGAAGGCTTGGGCAACCATTTCTGTCAATCTCCTGTTTACTGCTTGATCTGTATGTGTAATGTGAGAGTGGTTTGCTTTGCGCAACCATCACAGGCTGATATAGAAGACCAGCCATTATTTTTATCTGGTGGTGCATCATCTTCAGCTGTAGTCTTTTGCACTGAATAGCAGCTGAAGGTTAGATGATATGTTTATGGGCTATGCATGCTTCTTGTGTCCTGTTTTTCCTTTTAAAAATAATAGCCAGGGTGGTGGGGGAGGTGCCAGATTAAGTATGGCATATAGAAAGGGAAGATTTAGACCTTGCTGCAGTCCTTGTGAAAATCCACTCTCACTGGCTGCTATTTCCTTGGAGACTCCCAAATTCAGAGAAGAATTTGGAATGGGAGATACCCATATTTACTCTGGACTCAGATTACCAATTGTCTTTGCTTTCCCAAGTCCTGCGTCTCTGTTGGAGCTTTCTCCAGCTTTTTTGCCTGGAGCCTATGATTTACTTACTACTCCTGAGCAACTCTAGTTGCTCATCCTAGGTTTGGCTTACGACTTGACAAGTCCATAATAGTCTGGCCGGAACAGGGCAACAGCTGTAAATGATTTCCTTGGCACACTTGTTTTGGGATCGCTTGATGAATTTGCACAGATAATTTATGCTAACATTGTAGCTTAGTGACAACTTAGTTAATATCTGGAGCATCTTGTGCTCAATTGTTTGACAGCGTTGCTTCATCAGTCTTCTGAGCCATCAGACACAGTGAACCACTACTTGGAGTGCACACGCATGAATGGCTCAGTTGATTCATGTATGTGAATGCTTGGATGATAAAACATGGAAATATAGCTAGAGACGCAGATAACCAAACCCAATTATGCCACATTGTTTCCACGTTCTTGGCTTCAGCATTTTTAATTGTTTTTCAGTCACAAATTATACAAGATAAAGGTCAACATGGACATGCATTATACCATGTCATGCTGCTCTAGCTTGCTCGGAAACTGGTTTGTCAGCATTTCTTATGAACAGCTGTATGGAGGTACTAAACGGAGCAAGCATTTTCTTCCCCTTCAAAAAAATGTGGAATAAAAAAAATAGTCTGTGCAGGATTTTGAAACAGATAGCTCTGAGCTAATAGTGAGTCTATTTCTTTAAACACTGGAATCACGCCAGTCTTATTTTAGCAACAGTAATATTTACATTAATCTTTTCTATGGTCAAAAGAAAAAGTAGATTATATAAAATGAAATGAGGTCCCTTGGCACCAAGAAAATGTAGTGATTATGGATGGCTACTATGCTTGGGGCCTCTCAGATAAGTAATGGAATGAAATAATTCACACACTAACAATGCAATGCAATCCCATTGCATGTTTCCTTAGCCAAAGGTCCCAGTCATATACATATATGGGAGAAAGTCCATTGAACTCAGTAAGCATTCATAGGATTGTGTTGTAAGTTGTTTATACTGTAAATTGATTATGATAACCAAAGCATGACATTGCTTGAATAAGCTTTGCAGGATTAGACAATACAGACTACCTCTAGCAATAACAGATGGAAAGAGTGTTATAGGCCAGAATAACCAGTTGATCTTTCCTTAATGGCTCAAGACCCTGCCATTGAAATTAATAGTTGAGGTATAAAGAGAATGTCTAGAACGTGAAAGCCATTTTGGACAAAGTGGCTCATTCCTTCTGCTGTCTTCCTTAACAAAGGGTAGATCTTGATGGTGTGAAAAGAAAAATATAGACCTTGGGCCAGTGATGGAGGATGACACATGGGGCGGCCCGCACCCCCCTTCCCACGCCCCTGCCTTGGGCAGAGAAAGCTGAACTGAAAACCTCAGGAGAAAAGGTACCTTTGAGAGTGCCTGGCTGCCTTTCTGGAGACCCAATGTGGGACAGTGAATCAGCTGCTTGACAGAATGCTATGCTCTCTACTTCCACAAGCGCTAAACTTGAATATTTTTAAATAAACCCAGATATTACAAAATACCAGAAGTCTCCAGTGAACTTGCCTTCTAAAGGAAGCTGAACCCTGATATGTACTACCTTGGAAGTTCTCATTGTACAGGGAAGTGGGGAGCATGAAACAATCCGAAATAATGTTTCTTCCTAATGTAACACTAAAGTCTCAACAAATGAAACTGACCTGTAGAAAATGTAACTTGAAAAAAGAGACATTGCGCATACTTTTGTAAACTAAGAAATCTTTAATAATAAAAAATCCTAAAAAAAGAAGAAGTAGTGAGAAAATTGCTCCTAGCAGGCAGAGGGCCTTTTCGGTAGTGGCGCCTGCCCTATGGAACGCCCTCCCATCAGATGTCAAGCAAATAAACAACTATTCTACTTTTAGAAGACATCTGAAGGCAGCCCTGTTTAGGGAAGTTTTTAATGTCTGAAGTTTTATTCTGTTTTTAAGGTTCTGTTGAAAGCCGCCCAGAGTGGCTGGGGAAATCCAGCCAGATGGGCAGGATAGAAATAATAAATTATTTTATATTATTATTACCATCTTTCTACCCATTAAGCAGGGTTGGGAGTGCCTATCTATTGCTGGATCATGCCAAGAACTTTAGTTTCTCAGCAAGTAAACTTCCCTTATATTTAGTAAAGTTTTTTGCTCCTTTCTCCCCGGACTTTATGTTTATATTCCAAAGATTGCCATCTGGTAAGGAATAAAGCTAAATATAAAGCCTAACCTAGTTTTTCTTCCCAAATCAACACTGCAGGTTTTTTTTTTGGGGTGTTTTTAAAGGCTGATGCAGTCTTTAGGCTCTTGCTTTATTTTTCTTCTGAATAATATAGGGAAATATTCAGGGTGCCCTCCCCCAGGCTGATAAGGTTTTCAATAAGTCAGACACTGAAATTCGGAATGCAGATATAATGGTCATTGTAATACAAGCTTCAATATTAAGCTTCAAATTAAATAGGATTGCCACCCTCTTTGGACATTTTTGTGCCTGTCTCCTTGTCCATGACACCTGAACGATGCACAGAAATGCAACTGGAGCATAATCTTTTTCTGACACTGTGCAAATCCAGCTTTCTCACCCTTTGTATTCTGTCCAGCTGATTTATAGATGTTGGCACTACAAATCGTAGAAGCATGACAATCTCCTCAAAGAACCTGGGTTCTCCCTGCACCTTACTATGTTATTTAAATTGCAAGCAATTGTGAAACCTATGTTTTTTTTACCAGATTTGAATATAACTACAGCCTGTTCTCTCAGCTATCTACAGTCATACCATTGCGTTGATTCATAGGAAGAAACTCACCTGTTCACTCGTTTATTTATTTTCTATGCCTTGCCATGCAAAAATAAAACACATAAAGCTGTTCTCGTATCAGGAAAGTTATACTGTACCAGTATCAGACTACAAGATTAGTGAATAAGGTGATCAGCTGTAAAGAAAGATAGGCTCCTTTAACTTCAATGTTCAAAGCCAAGTGGGAGTTCTCTGACAGATTTTCTTACTGCTGCATGTTAAGCTGCACTTGAAAAGATTGCCTCTTCCACAAAACCAGCGAAAGAACAGTAGCCCTATCATTGCACATGCATATCTAGCTATCTAGCTAAAAATGTTTATATCCTGCCTTCCAGAATGAATTAAAAACACCATACAATACAATCAGAATATAAAACCAATGAAATAAGAACAGAGTGTTCAGAGATGTAAATGACAAAAGCTGCTTGCATTGTGCAACGTGGAAAAAGCACAATCAATCATGCAATAGGTAACAGGATGCTGAAAGACTGAATGGTCATGGGAAAAGTAACAACAGGTAACTCTGGCAAGAAACCTTCTGAAACCAACCAATTTTTAAGACAGTTGATTAAAAGAGTGACTGCTGCTCCTGTTCTTACTATCATCCTACTTCCATCTTTGGTAAAACAAGCTCAGCAAGTTGTGATTTTTCAAAAAAAAGAGAGAGGTAGAGAAGTGATAAATGCCTCTGAGTGTCTGGCAGACTCTTTGGACCAGTGGGCACATTTTGAAAATGTGCCAGTCCCAAAATGGGAGCACTGCATAACACGGAATCAGAGTGTACAGCCATTGTCGCTTTCTCCCCCATCTCAGACAATAGGAAGTCACCTATATCCTGCTGGTGCTGATTGTGAAGATCACACAATATTGATCACATACCTAAACACAATGCTGCTGCTGTCTAATAATGACAGGGAACATTCCCCCAATACCAGGAAAGATAGACAAGGTGGCCACATGCTCTATCGCACATACAGCACATACACCCACACTCAGAGCATGCAAATGAACCACAGGCACATATGCATCTCTTTCACACTCATACTCTCCATGAATACACCCACACCTCTCCCTCTCCGCCCAAGTGCATCTCTCTCACACACACCCCTCTCAGACTGTACAGAAATACATACCTCAGCTCCTCTCTCTCTTGCACCTCTCTCTGCCCAACTGCATTTCTCTCAATCACACACAAACAGCATATCTGAGCACACCTGCACCTGCACATTTAGAAAAGCATCTCTATGGTCGAAGGGGCTGTTATTTTTAAAGTATTTTTAAACGAAAAATAGATGAAAGCCACCCATCTGCCAGGTTGGTGATTCCTGCATATACACTTAAACTGAGACTAAGTCCTATTGAATTATGACAATGCAGGCAAAACTGAATTCACTAGGGTTACTTGGTTCAGAGCAGACATTCAGTGGATGATGCTGTGAGAGAGCTCAGGGAGCAGGGGATTTTATGTGTATTGTATTTAGTTCATTGCTGGTATTGCTTGTTCTCAAAATTATTAAAAAGCAAAAACAAAAAAACAAAAAAGCAAGCTATTCCGAGCCTGGCAGCAAATGTTGTATTAGTTCCTTTAAGAGACTGATTTGTGTGTTCTGCTGATGTACAGCTTACCAGAGGGCAAAAGAAAATCTCAAAATGCATTGGCTGTAAACTTATGATAGTGCAAGTAATTTTAATATCCAAAGGTGGGGGTGCAGGATGGATTGCAATTTGTCAGACTCACTGGGTTGGGGCCTGCAGGCAGAGCGAGAGGGAAAAGGAAGGGTCTATAATGGCTGCCAATAAGAGCTGAGAAAGTCTCATTTAGCAGGGCTGCTCCTACCATTAGGCAGAGTGAGACAGCTGCCTCAGGTAGCTGATTGTATCACAAAGGGGAACAAATGTTCGTTATTCTGTTTATCACTGTTGCATTTCTATTGCCAGGGCGGGGAGAAGAGCTTGTTTGGTCTGCTTCCTCAGATGTCAAAATAATTTGGCTGGCATTGGGTACTCTGCCCCTGGACTGAGGTACATAGGGAGGGCACTGTTTGTCAGCAAAATGCCTCAGGTCAGCTTCTGCTCCCACCTCCTGCCTGGATTCCCAAAGGCATCCCCAGCTTTCCTTCTGCACATCTCTTTTAATTTTTCTTGTTCAGGCCAGCAGTTAAAATGAGATACTGGGTAGTCAGTTAATAGGAGAGGCAAGAAGCGGCTGTGTTTCCTTGACAGAATAACTGCAGCAGTAGGCAAGGCAAATTCCGTGCATCTCCCCATTCTGAACACACAGGAGAGATGCTGCCCTGCCCTTCACAACCTCCTCTCCACCCAGCCAGTGTTTGTGCTGACTGGCAAGCAGACAAGCGAAGTGATCAAACACCTCCCATTATGTGCTAAACAGTAGGCACAGCTGCATGCTTGTTGCTGCACGGCTTCCTTTGCAGAGGGGTGGGGGTGGAGGGGTGTGTGGAAATCAAATGTCATTTGTTTGACTCTGGCTGCGCTGATATTTCACTTCTTGGTTGTGACTCTTTTTTCCATTGTCAATCTATTGAGTGCATTTCCATCCGCAATAACAAGAGAGCCTGCTGAGGAGCAGCAAGAGAGAGAACAGTGTGATACAAGTTTCATCATAATGGCAGCATAATGGGGTCCCCAGGGGCCTAGACCTGAGTGCATTGGGACTCGCTCACAAGGTAGACTTTCCTGTGGAAGTAGCAGCTCAGCCTCTCAAGTGTGTAAACAGATGTAGGAAAAATCTCTGCTGTTGACATTAGGTTGCTAGTTGGAAATCTGCATAGTGCTCACCAAATCCCAGCATTAGCTAAGTAAATAGCAGCATCCACCCCATTGTCTTTAGAGGATTTGAGTCCATTTGCCAGTTATAAGGCACATATCCATAATGCATCATCACTTCCCTACAAGTTATATCTTATAGTTATATATCTCTGAATATCTTTCTTTGTCTCTCTCTGTGTGTGTGCCTGTCCACATATGTGTACAGTATATGAACATCTAAAATGTGCACAACCATTTAGACAGTAGGGGGGTTTATTTTTCATTCACTGTTGAGATGGTTCACTTCAGACAACAGTAGCCGATTCCTCCTGATTAGGTGGCAATGAGCCAGTGCAAATTCATTTCTGCAATGGCTTTAAAGAGAGAGGGAGAGAGAAGAGAGAGAGAGTAGTAAATCCTGCTAAAAACAGCAGCATTGGTATTGTAGCATTTGGAAGCAGGATAACCTGCGGAGAAATCAGCACTGCCCTCTGGATGACATTCAATACTCAGGATGGAAATATGTCATGTTCAGAAGATAATTTACCGTTAAGGACTGGAGAAAGAGAGGGAAATGGCATTACAGTGCCAAGGTGGAGGTAAACTTTTGTTACTGTTTTTAGTGCATATTTTTGGAAAATAAATATGGCCTTTTAAACTTGGGCCCTATGAAATTAATGCCACTTGCAACCATTTTTTTTGGCTTTAAAATGAGGATGCCAATGAAATTCACATCAAGGGAATAATTGTGAAAACCATTTAATTTGTAGCAGCCTGGAGAAGAGTCACTGAGAGCTCAGCAAAGAAGCACATGCATTGCATGTAGGAGGCCCCATAGTAAGGCACTGGCATCTCCAGTTAAAAAAGGTAAGAACATAGCTGGGAAGACTGTGACTTTTAAATATTTGCTTTGGGTGAGTGGACAAGACTCAGAATACCTGAACATGCAAAGAGGAATCAAACAAGGATGCTCCTTATTACCTCTATTACGTGCACTATCAAGGGAACTATTGTCCAATGCAATTCAAAACAATCTGAAAATAAAAGGAATAGTAAGATATGGGCAGATTACCATCAAACCTTTTTGCTGATCATATTTCCCTGACAGTCTCCGACCCAGAGACATCCCTGTCAGAGGCCATCAGAGAAACTGATTTATTATTATTTTTTGGGAAAATAAATTTTTTTTGGGAAAAGATTGTCCATCAATAAAACAAAATTGGAACTATTAAGTCTGAATGTCCCCTCAAAGATGCAAGCAAAAATAGAAACTAAAACAAATTCAATAGTCAACTCTCAAGCAATTAGACCATTGGCATCATTTGAAAAACTAATTCTGAACATGACTGAACTTTTTTTTAAAAAAATAATAATCTATCAATTGTATTCAAAATACTCATTGATCTAGCCATTGGACAATGCTCAGCTATTGAACAAAACTGGGAAAAGGACTTAGACACAGAATTTGAAGAAGCAGATTGAAGAAGCAGATATTATCTATGGACAACAACACTACCCGTAAAATCAACATCAACCCACAAGGCAGTCAACCCATATCACAGAAAACTCTTTTAAGGTAATACACAGATGGCATCTAACACTTGTAAGACTCAGCTACATAGACAAAACATCCTCTTCAGCATGCTAGAGAGGGTGCAATGTAACTGGTATGACTTTCCATATATTGTGGACATGTGTAACCATTTTAGGAAAGGGTATTTACAGAAAAAAAGCAAAATTGTGAACCAGGACATACAATGCAATCCAGGTTTATTAACAATTTTCAAAGATACTCAACTTGTACTATTACACCTGGAACTTATCACCTTTCTCCTGGTAACAGCACAATTACTTATAGCAAAGAACTGTGAAGTGCTGCAACAATGGATCAAAAGAATATTGATTTGACCTTGAATGAAAATTACCATCTTATTTCAATGTTATCCTGCTAAAGCGTGTGCACAAGGCGCCGCCCCCATGAGATTTTGACCGCCTTGTGGCCTCCACAGGATTTAATGTGGCACTGGACTTGATCCCCTCCCCTTCACACAATGGAAACAGAACATACTGCATGAACGTTTGCTTTATCTGAGAAACTAAGTAAATACACACCCAGAATGACATACTGTATCTGATAGGGATGATTTGTTGAAATATAGTACCTCTTTATAAAATATTCAAATGAACACCCTGATGACTGGTACCCACTTACTACGCACATAAACTTATGGGAAAAGTTGATGCATTACTCTTCTGTTCTGGGGGGAGGGGGTGGAAAGAGGGAAAACCAATTATGCTCATGTTTATATATTTTTGCTCTTGAAAATAAAAAAAAATATTTGGAACATGAAGATTTGTTACCACTGAGGGCCAAGCTACTCAGGCGACTCATGTGATGTATGTCTTTTATTTGCGGGGGGGGGGGGGGGGGGGAGAGCTGCTCATTTATTACAGAAGTGTTGCTGAGGGAATGGGTTAGAGGTGCTGTTTCCCTCTGTGAAACTGGCTTCCAAAGCTGCTGTTAGCTTGCTGAGGAAAACAGATAGGTGCAGTACAGGTACCTGTCATTTTGCCTTGTGGTGATCAAAGGAAGCTGCCTTATACTGAGTCCTGTTGCTAGTCCATCTAGCTCAGTTAGTTTAACTGTCCTTTTGAGGCCTTAACTAACAGCTGTGATGAAGGCTGGTGTTAGAATTCAGAGTATACAAAAAACATACATGCATTTTGATTGGTTGGTGCAGGTTTAGAATTTTCAGTTAGGTGGTGTGATTGGCTGGGGCTGGACTAGAGGGTCTGGAAGAAGTGTATATATGGCTGGGCACTGGTGAGTTGAATTAGTAGGAGTTATTTATGTTTGTGGAGAGAAGAAGAAGGCGGCTTAGGTTGAAGAGCCAAGGGGAGAACCTACCTGCAGTGCTGACGGAAGAAGTGAGAAGCAGCTTGGGATGTTCATCTCTTTTGATTGGTAGGAGTATCAGAGTGAAGATTTCTATGACGGGACAGCAAAACAAACCTTTGCTTCAAAAGACCAGTAAAAAGTAGGGGGGGGGGGAAATGACTTCCAGCAAAGTTCTCAGAGTGTCGGTGTGGCTTGACAAGGACAGAGAAAATAAAAAGGCAATTTAGCTAAAGGGTTTTAATAGGGTAACTTCTTTAAAGCTTTCTTGAGTGTAATATTAGTAGTTAAAGATTGGCATTAAAAGTGACAGCTAACAGGTTGACAAAGCATATACTCATTTAAAGATAGATTGAAGTAACTTGAAAAACTTGTGTACTTAATAATCTTGCAAGAGGTAAATGCAAATACCTTTATTAAATATAATATCAGTATCTGACTGTCTTTGTACCATGCCTGTACTAGGGCTGCCATATTTCAAAAAGTGAAAATCCGGACACAGATTTTTGCAAAACCTCAAAAAAAATAATGAAATTTTAGAGCTATTTTTAAGGAAATTCACCAAAATCTACACTACCAACACGGGTTGCTATACGCCCGGATTTTCCAGGACATTTCAGCGATTTCCGCCTGGACTCTGTTTCTGACTGCTGAATCCATGCTATGTTCTGGACATATGGCAACCCATGGATACCAGGTTATTGGTAAATTAAGCGTCCAGAGGGACTAAGTAAGACTGAGTGGTGGTAGTGGCACAGATTTAGAAGTACTATGATGGTAGAAGTTGGGTTTTGTTATTATAGAGTAAGAAAATATTCCCCTTCTGTCTACAGCTATACAGGGTTAAAGGGACCAAAGAGCCCCAGGAAAAATTGCACAGAAGGAGGACATTTGGAGAGGATCAGGGGCTCTCATAAGGCTGGATCAGGCAATGAAGCTGAATGTTGGGAGATAAAGGACAGACAAAAGGCAGTGTTTCACAGTGCACTGTTGATTTCTGGAATTTGTTATGACAAGATGCAGTAAGGGCTATCAACTTAGACAGCTTTAAAGAAGGATTAGACAAATTCATGAAGGATTAAAATCAGAGGCTACTGCTAATGATAGCTGTGCACTACTTTCAACATCTGAGGCAGCATGCCTCTGAACACCAGTTGCTGGGTTTCACAAGTGGGGAAGGGTTGTTGCACTGGCAGGCTTACTATAGGCATCTGGCTGGTCATTGTAAGAACAAGAATGCTGGGCTAGATAAACCTTTGGTCTTAACGAGGAGGACTGATGTTGTTATGTTTATATGCCAAAGTCTGAATCCTCAAAACCTAGAAGGGGTAAAATTGGACAGCAAGGGGGGGGGGAAAGGGGAGCATAGGCTGTATACATACCATACATTTAAAAAACATGTTAAAGCACACACCTTCCCTCAAAGAATCATGGGGACAATCATTTACACCCTCACAGTGCTATAATTCCCAGAACCCTTAATAAACTACATTTCCCAATATTGTTGGGGGGAAGACATGTGCTTTAAATGTGCATTGAATATGCTTTAAATGTGTGGTGGGTATTCTTCATCGTGCCATTGTTTCATTTTAAAAAGAAAAGAAAACTAAGCCATCTTTTATCAAGGATATGCTGATGAAAAAGATAATATTTAAATGTACACAACACAGCTTGAGTTTTGCCACTTTATTTGATTTTTAATAAAATTCAAGGTTATAATGTCTCAATAATCCTGACCACAACACCGCTAATATATTTTCTTAGATCTGACGTAGGCTAGTATCAAGATGCCATATTATTTACTTAAAATCCATTATGTCTCTCTGTCTGTTTCTCATTTCAGGATCTAAGAAGATGGACAAGTTATGTGCTCAAAATGTATGGAGTACACAAAGCCCTAAACTTTATGAGAACCTACTACAACAGTGATAAGCAATGGAATATGGTTATCTTTGGATAGCAAGTCTGTAAATAGCCAATATGGTGAGCTGATAGTGTTGCAATTGGATCGAGATACCCATTTCTGCTTGGCCAGGAAACTCATTGTGGGACTCTTGGCCAATCACTACCCTCCAGTCTAACATCTCTCACAGCATTGTTGCAAGGATAACGGGAATGTGGCGTCATATTTGCCACCCTCAGTTCCTTGGAGAAAGGGCAGGGTAAATTGTAATGCTTTTTTAAAAATCAAACCAACAAGTAAGGATAAAGATGGCTGGGTTCAGGGTGATATAGCTCCAACGAGAGGCCTAGAAAACCTTAAAAAAGAAATTGCTGTTGGTGAAAATACCAGGCCTCAAAAGTAACTTATTTTTAGGCATATACTATTGCCCCCCAGCAAATATTCTGATGCGCTCTTGCAATGGAGAAAGAAATCAAGGGGGCAGATATTTCAGCAACTTCACCTACCCTTGCAGTGACAGATTAAATAAATGTAATCATGAGAAAGGTACAAATATTAATCATATTTCTAAATGTCTGCAGTTATTAGTGGAACTAAACAGACAGTAGCCATTCCTGAGGGGTCGCCAGGATCTATTTTTACAAACAAGTCAGAGGTCTCTAAAACTACAAATAGCATGGAGAAAGCAGACTAAGGATTTTTTTTTCTTCCTCTCATAATATTAGACCTTGAGTTTGTGAAGTGAAATTGATTAGCAGTAGATTCAGGAAAACAAAATAATTGTTTTTCATACAATATATAATTAACATTGAATTTACCTCCACAAGTTGACGGCCGCTGGCTTACATTTCAATAATAATAATAATAATAATAATAATAATAATAATAATAATAATTTTTATTAAATGCTTCCTCCTCTCTTCCAGCATAGGACATTGAGGAAAAGCCTCTTATGTATATAGCTTTTGGAATTTTAGCCACTGCAATTATTATTAATTAATGGAGTATCAACATTACTGTTCATTGTTGTTCTTGATTAGGGTTTTCTGAAACCAGATAAATTCTTGAATTACGGAATGAATTTCTAGCTTCCATTCTTATGAACTAATCAGTTATTATGTGCATAAATGTGACCACTGTGTATGTAACACACTGAATATAATTTATGTTGCAACATCTGATGGTAAGTGCATCAATACATTCCTAATGACTATTATTATTGCTGCTTTGCAGATCTCAATAAACATTTCAGCATTGGCTCAGAAGAGTCATTAACACAGAGCCTTTTGTGTCAGGTTCTGCAGCTGAATCTGTGAACTGGCTACAATGAAGAGGGTTGTATATGGAGTTTGATCTGGAATGGCTCATTCACATAAACAAGGTACCCCTGCAAACTGCAGTCATTAAGAGATTAATGTGTAATGGATATTAGATAAAAATAGATTGATTTTTCTCCTATAAGCCTTTGCACTCTTGCTTAAGCATTCTTATTGTGGTGTCTGGCAGGGCTGTAGCTAGGGGGTGGCAAGGTGTGGCAATGGGTGGGTGTGTGCAACATCGGCTAAAATATGTCCATAAATATAAATATTGATTATTGCCTCATAAGAAATGGTTTTAAATAGAGGGTGAATTGAATGGGTGGAAGATGAGGGTTGGAGGAGAGGCAGAAAGAAGAGCAAATTGGCTAGGGGGCGCAATCTGAACGGTTCTGCCAGGGGTGCAAGATCACCTAGCTATTGCTCTGGTGTCTGGTGATTTCCTGGACCTTGTAAGACTCTTGCTATGTAAACAGTCTGTCTAATCTTACCACAGAAATCTAGCACAGCTCTTTGTCCTGCTCTTTTGCCTAGGGATCAATCTGTAGAGAGGGTAGTTGGGAAAGCTCAGTCGGTAGAGCATGAGACTCTTAATCTTAGGCTTTTTTTATAATATTTTATTAAGTTTTCTTTCAGATATTCAGAAATTTACAGAATAAAAAGTAGAAAGTAAAAGTAAGAAAAAGAAAGTATACATAAATTCCAACTTTCCAAAATACTTTAACAGTTCCAATCGGACTTCCCCACATCTTCCAAATTCTGTGTTCTTTGCAATTGTAACATCAGCAATTTGTTACCTTATTTCATGTCTTACTGTATCTTTCAAATACTATGTTTCCAAATTTAAAATACTGTATCTCAGTTATTTATACCCTGTAAATAAACATAGTATGGTTACTTCATGTTGTCTACCTCATCTTTCTTATAACTTAATTTCCAATTCACCTATTCAAGTTGCTGAAGCAAACGTTTCCTAATCGTACACATTCTTAACATTCATACAACTTATAATGTTTTTGCAGATAGTCCTTAAATTTTTTCCAGTCCTCCTCCATTATTTCTTCTCCCAAATCACGGATTCTGCCAGTCATTTCAGCCAGTTCCATGTAGTCCATCAACTGCGTCTGCCATTCTTCCAGCGTGGGTAAATCTGGTGTCTTCCAATGCTTTGCAATGAGGATTCTTGCTGCTGTAGTTGCATACATAAACAAAGTTCTATCCTTCTTTAACACTTTCTGGTCCACCATGCCCAGAAGGAAGGCCTCTGGTTTCTTGGGAAAGGTATACCTAAATACCTTTTTTAGCTCATTATGTATCATTTCCCAGAAGGCCTTCACCTTTGGGCAGGTCCACCAGAGGTGAAAGAATGTCCCTTCAGCCTCCTTACATTTCCAGCATTTATTGTCAGACAAATGGTATATTTTAGCAAGCTTGACTGGGGTCATGTACCACCGGTATATCATTTTCATAATGTTTTCCTTCAAGGCATTACATGCCGTGAACTTCATTCCGGTGTTCCATAACCTTTCCCAGTCCTCAAACATAATGTTATGCCCAATGTCCTGCGCCCACTTTATCATGGCAGATTTAACTGTCTCATCCTGTGTATTCCATTTAAGCAGCAAGTTGTACATTCTAGAGAGTATCTTAGTCTTTGGTTCTAACAGTTCCGTCTCTAATTTCGATTTTTCCACCTGGAAACCAACTTTTTTATCTATTTTAAACACCTCTTGAATTTGAGCATAATGTAACCAGTCTCGCACCTTATTTTTTAGTTTCTCCTGGCTCTGCAGCCTCCAATTGTCTCCAATTTTTTCAATTATTTCCCAATATTTCGGCCAATAGGCCTCCATGTTGGGTCTTTTTCGAGCCTTGGCCTGAGACTCTTAATCTTAGGCTTTGGATACAAGCCCAACATTGGGCAAAAGATTCCTGCATTGAAAGGGGTTGGACTAGATGACTCCCATAGTCCCTTCCAACTCAACGATACTGTGATTCTATTGCAAATGCAACAGAATGAAAAGGAAAGGCCCATATCAGTAGTGGCACTTTGGGTATGGAACAGCCTTCCCCAGGGAGCCTCTCCTGGTGCCTGATCAATTGTCTTTTGGGCACCATGTAAAAACCCTTCAAAAATCTGTTCCTTATGAATCTGTTGGGAGACCCTTATGAATGGTGTAGAATTTGCAAAGTGGGTTGCAGGGCAGACAAGGAGTCTCTCAAGATCACCTTGATCCCTGTTCTGCTGTCAGAAGGCTCTTGGGAATCAAAGAGTTCCTCTCCACTGGCTTCTGAGTAGGGGGTTAGAGAAAGGAACTCTACTGTGGCAAAGGTCACAACTTCATCCTGCCAGGCAGAAAGCAACCATTAGCAGATCTCTAAGTATGACAGGAAAGGGTGGGAGAAAGACCACCGGGAATGACCTGCTCTGCTTATTAGGACTGACACTCAACCAAATCTGTGAAGATCATGTTTTTTCAAAGAAAGAATTAACTTCATCTTTGAACTGTGTGATTACTGACCGGCACACACATCTGTGACAGATGATGTTTCTTCCTAAGTAAAATGAGAATGTAAACTTTCATTCATATATATATAGCTAGCCAAAACTTATTGTTTCATAAAAGACTCCAAAACATTGAAAAACAGCCCAAGGCAGAGCATGCAACTAAGCAAGCACCTAGAAGACCTTTCAGATCTTTAAGCAACAAAGGCCGCAGCATGCTACTGTACCTTTTCACAAGTTCCTTTTGTCATTGCTTCAATTTGCCTTTCTTGCCTTACTTTGTTTCTGCTCAGCCATCAGGGTCCATGTGGGTGTGGGCTACAGCTCAGTGACACATGCTCCACATGTAAAAGGGCTGGGCAACTGACCTGCCCAAAACCCCAGAGAGCTACTACCAGTCAATATTGACAATACTGAGCTAGATGGATTATCTGACTTGGGAAAGGCACATAGGAATCTACCTTATGTGTATAAAACTGTCTTATTTGTATAAAAAAGGAATGGATTGTATACCTGGCCAGCAATGACTCCACCAGATGACACCACCTACCAAAGTCTAAAAATAATTTTTTAAAAAGTGTTTCTAGCCATGTTTCAAGAAAATCAGTCGTTGAATTCAAATGAATATTGACTCGAAAATCAGAAGGCAAATACTGCACCCCACTGCTTCTTTAGCTGCAAGTACTTGGGCTGAAAAACTGCTGAAGAAGGTTGTCAAGTGGTGAAAGAACCATACCCCCCCATTCTGTTTAAATTCTGTGTTGACAACTATTTATTTGCCTTTACTGCAGAACTTCCCATGCTATGAACTAAGAGACTGATCAGGGTCAGATTTCTTTCTTTGGATACTTCTTTCATAAACCAGATCTCCTTTGTGGTCAAAGGACACAATCCACAGAAATGCAAGGCTTGTTGAATTTAATGGGATTTAAGAGCTTAACTGCACTTTCCACTCTTTTGTTAACAGCAGCGGTACTTAGGTACGCATACTTTTCTATGGATTGAGCTCAAAGAGTCCAGGAAATTTATTATTATTATTATCACCAATGCTTCACTTTTTACTTGTATGTTTAGAAATGTTGCTTTAAGCCTTTATTGGAAGGTTGATTCGGGGTACTACATCATATTGGTGACAGTTTGTTTAAGTGACATCTCATTCAGCTGGATCTAGTAACACTCACTCTCATCTGTCATTAGTATTGACATGGACCAGTATTACCCCTGTGGCCTGGAGTTAGAAACCATGAAGACAAAACTTTGCAATGAATGACTAACGGCATTGGGAACAGCACAGCAAAGGCCAAATATCCTACTACAGGACTTGCACCAGCAAGATTATGATGTGAAGAGATGTAGTAGGAACAAAATGGCATTGTTGAGGGATTTAATGATGACATGACTGTAACAAGATGACACAGGACCTCCACTGACAACTTTGTTCTGATGTTTGTTCACGATGCCTGGCTATTTACCATGCTGGCAGGGCTGATGAGAGCTTCACTTCAATAAAATCTGGAGGGCAGCACATTGGCTACCGGAGTTCTGGAGGTTTGCAGTATCACATTTATAAATCTGTGTGATAAAGACAAATCTGCATAAGCATAAACTATTCTCTGTCTAAAACATACTTCTAGTAAAACTATTTCCCTGCCACAGTAATCTTTAGAATACAGTTTCTTTTTGCATACCACAGATCACAAGCGTAACTCTACAACCACTTTCGCAAGAGATCATGAAACCAGAGAATGGAGTCTTGCCAGCCTTACTACTTCTGTGCAATGCTGCAGCATATTTTCAGGTAAGAGAATACTTCACAGCAGAGGTCGTTCTGCTAAAGTGAAATATCCCATTCCAAATGCGACTGTTTTAAAACGGGTGGCTGTGAAGCACCTATATGCACATGTATTTAGATATTAAGGGTGCACTCCTATGCACACTTACCTGGGAGTAAGTCCCAGTGAATTTAGTGGGAGCAGACAGAATGTACTGCTGTTGTAGTATGATTGTAGTAGTAGTATTGGCATTTGTATGGTGCCTCATAGCATACAATTATTGGGTGGCTTTAAATACAAAAGTTGGCATAAACACAGTTGTGCGGGGGGACGGGACTTCTCCCCAACCCCAATGTTAAAACACAGGTTTAAAACAGAGGCCCAGACTACATGGTTTATAATAAAAAGGCTAGTTGAACAGAACTGTATTTGCCTATCCCCAAAAGTTCCAAGTGAACCTTTCTGAGATGGCTGTTCCATAACTAGGTTGTCTCTGTCAAAAAAGCCCTTAGTGGTTACCAACTCACTTCATTTATTTGGGACACACAGAACCAGGCATCCAAAGAAGATCTTAAGGTTGTGGTAGATACATATTGGGAAAGGCAATCTTTCAAATAACCTGGTCCCATATATTTGTAATATTCATAATTTGTCATATGGTCAAATGAGACTCAGGCAGAGCATAGATAATTTTGGCCAAGATGGCTCCATTCAGGTGAGGTTACAGCTGATAAAAAGCACTTCAAGGCTGTGCAACCTCAAATGATAACGCTGAGTCAAAAAGCGCCACCAGACTATGAACCTGGTCTTTTAGAGGGTGCGTGACCCCATCTAGAAGAGGCTGAACACCACCCACCCAGACAGATAAGTCACCACCAACAGTACCTCTACCATGTCTAGATTGAATCTGTTTGTTTGCCCTGATCCAGTCTATTACTGCACCCAAGCATTGATTCCAGATAGCAGTCTCGCCTGCATTTGATGAAAAAAGAGAGAAAGCTGGGTGTCATCCACATGTGGTTTGACCTCTCTTAGTGGTTTTATGTATCTGTTCAACAGCACTGGAGAAAGAATGATGTCTGTAGAATCCCATAGTATGACTGTCTAGAGATCAAGCAGTAATCTCCCAGTACTGTCTTCTGGAAATGGCTTTCTGTGTGGAATTGGAACTCTGACACCCAACTTAGCCAACCTGTCTAAAAGAATACTAGGAATAACCCATTCATCTCCAGATTAACTGTGACCCAGGCAAATAACTAAAAGAGGAGTAAACAGAATAGCACCTTCACAGTTCCCAGAGGGGTGTGCCTGTCAGCACCGTGCCTGCCATCCAAGGCAGCTTTCCTTTGAAGTCCCTGTCCCAGGAAGCTGATGCAGCCTGATGAAAATTGGCAGAAGGCTAATGCAAACTGCTGAGTCAGGCCTGGTTCCCTCTTGTATGCCAAATTCTGTAGGCATAAAGAGTCTCTGGAGAAGAACCTGTGACAGGCAGGCAGGCAGGCAGGCAGGCAGGCAGCAGATGGTAAGGCACACTGACTTTCTACCTGATTCAATGGTCTGTTCTTCTTCCTCTCCTGCTGCTTAGGGGTGTAAATGTTGGCAGTCTTGTTTCTAAATACCAAAATTGCTGCTTAGGGTACTCCCAGATTGTCACTATTTTCAGATGGGATTCAATTACAATTTCAGATTGTGTAATTACCATTGATTTGGAGATCTCCAAAAGATTATTTTTTTTAATTGCAATAAGGAAAGTGATAGGGAAATGTGCTGGAAGTGTGGGATGACACTTGCTTGATGCAGCACTGTCTAACCACCCCACAGACAAATTAGAATGAACGCTCAATAGTCAAATCCTCTGGAAGCAATCTTAAATTCTTATTAGTTCAAAAGCGTGAGTTGGGAACTCTTCAAAGGAAAATTTGTGGACAAATCAGTAGCAATTTCCATTTTAAGTGCTCATACCAAATATCAGCCAAATACCAAATATTGGGGGGGTGTTTAGAACATCTACAGAGAGGACGTTTCAGAAGAAACAAGGCATCCACATGTATCCTTTAGTGACCCTCCAGATGCTGTTGGACTCCAACTCTCAGCACCCCCAGTTTTAAAACTGCTGCAAGTTCAGACATACAGAAAACCAGATATTGTTATAAAGCAGCACACCTGAAAAGCAAACAAGACACAATGAGAAATTCTGAGCGTCCACTGGTTTAAGAGACAGCCCGTACTTCACAGCTTGTGAGTTATTCCACACAAAGTCTTTTCTATTTCCTCCTGTCTTGTCAAGGAAGTCTTTCCAAAAACTAACTTGAATAGGCTGAGAAATGATCTAGAACAGTTGAGATACCTGAAAGAGAGAACCCTACTGCTGCCTTCTTTCCAAAGGCTAAAGCAGCTGTGATAAACCTCAGGCTCAGAGGCTGGATTAAACCTTCTGGCCCTCGGGAATCACTCTCTAAGCCACATCTTTCATCAGTCCTGCTCCATGCTCTGCTTGAGTACTTTTTCCTCACTGAAATTTGTGGGACTGTGATGCTTCTTGCTTGTCAGGATGAAGAGCATTGAACTTGTATGCAGAAACCTCTTGCTTTTGTGGCTGAAATATAGCTTACTGTACAAATTCAAGAGACACATCTTTTGCTCCATCCACTATTGCTTCTAGCCATACCCTTTGTTGCCTCTGACCCTGCGCACCATTTCCTACCCCTGCTCTAAACTAAGAGTTGGGCAAATACAGTTGTTGCTATGTGGCCTTCATGCCTGCTTGAGAGTCTAATGTCACAAATCTAGAAGAACACAGCAATGCTGGAATCATTTGGGAATAATGATTAAGGCACAAGGTACTTCCTGGTGGATCAATAACCCACTGGGAGGAGTTAATGGTCCAATCTATGCTCTGCTTTACTAAACCCTGCCATCCGTTAATCCCCAGGTAATGTTCTGTGCTGAGGCTGCGTCTGTTGGTTTAAATTGACAATAGTTTTCATTCTCTAATTCTGATTACGGTTGTGGTCTGTTAATAATGATGTTAGATATGAGTATGTTAGGATGTAATGTTCAGACAGAGAAGCTCTGTGGAGTTGTAACTTTGAAGACAATGAAGCTATTATTTACTCCAGCTGCAAGGATCAGGAAGACTGAAATAATACATGTAAAATGATTCGAGCATTCTAAAATGTTACATAGATGCTAAAAACCCAATCTAGCTGACCTTCTATGTGCATTGTTTGGCGGGTTCAGCTCTCTTGACATAGGAGGTGGGAGAGGAGGGCATGGTGCTATTGGCAAGGGAAAGGGGTGTTGGTGGTAGAGCATTCTTGCTTCTGCAGGTTCCATCATTTGAGCAGGGATTCTAGGGCTTTGGTGAAAAATTTAACACCAGCACCTTTAAAAAAACACTTGTTTATCATGTATTTCAGTTATTTTCGGTTATTGTCACCAGAGAAAGAGCTGGGAAATATTTTTTTACTTTCTTTTAAAGCCTAGACCAGGGAACTGGTGGCCCTTCAGCTGATTTTGGACTCTCATCAGCCTCAGCCAGCATGGCCAATAGTCAGGGACAATGAAAGCTGGATCCATCTTCAGTATATTCATTTTATTGGCTATGTTGTTCATTTTGCAACTTTGTACATTATTTGCATGCATAATCTATCCATCGTATATGATGACAGAACTGCATGCATGGATCGAATCACAATTGCTGGCAGTTGCTCACACATACTCCATTGGCTGAATGCGCACTGCTATTGTAAAGTTTCTCATGACTAATAAAATAAAATACAGTGGTACCTCGGGTTAAGAACTTAATTCGTTCTGGAGGTCTGTTCTCAACCTGAAACTGTTCTTAACCTGAGGTACCACTTTAGCTAATGGGGCCTCCCACTGCCGCTGCATGATTTCTGTTCTCATCCTGAAGCAAAGTTCTTAACCCAAGGTAATATTTCTGGGTTAGTGGAGTCTGTAACCTGAAGCGTATGTAACCTGAAGCGTATGTAACCAGAGATACCACTGTACAAAACTTATGAACAATGTTGGTCATGTAGGTCAGTGTTGCAAGACTTCCAACTGAAGATTAAGTATGTGGAGTAGACAGTCCGTGACAGATACCATCTGAATTTGGTGTGTCTTCTCCATTGCAAGCCCTGCCACTAAAGGCGTTCATGAGTTCACAAAACTATTTTCAATTTTATTTGGATACCGGCTCTGATATTTGGTTATGTAAATATACTAAGGGTGAAACTCACTCTATAGTTATGTACTTGGATTAGTTTATATGTTATCACACCCTTCCTCCAAGGAAGTCAGAATGACATTTTTAGTATGTTTATGTTGACAGAGAGTAATTTGCCCAAGCCTATCCAGAGAGAATCATTGTTCAGTGAGCAACTAAATTTTCTCTTCATATCCAACACTCTTTTAACCACTACATCACAGTGTCAGCATGTTCTACTGGATATGCAATATACTTCCGTCAGGTCTTAAGTGTGCATAAGGTTAAGTTCATATTTCAAGTTCAATTTCTTGCACAACTGCCACTTCTGTGAACAGAACTGCTCACAGCTTACCCCTGTGATGAATATATACTTGACTCATTTGCAGAGTGTTTTGCTATCTTGTAAGCAGCCCAGAGAACTTCTGTTATAAAGTGGACTATAAATGTGTATAAAATAAACAGACAATTTCACTCCAAAAGAAGTCAGTACTCACTGGGATCATACACACGGTAAATAAATATGTGTGCTTTTATTATACATGATGATATACATGCAAAGTACCCAAAATAATTTACACAAAAGTGATATTAGTCATCTGTAAAGTTCCTTATCTGGGCAGGGGATCACAGACTATTGATATCCAACTTGTATAATGGCAATATTCCAGTTTATTTCAGAAATTTTAAACTATGCCTCCAAAAGTTATATACTCATGGTAAAGCATTCCAATTTCAGGGAATACAATATTACAACTCCAAGGCTTACTGCTTGGAAGGTCGTCAGAACAAGTTCTGCACACCCTATATTGTTGTTCGTGTGATGTTGTGCGAAGTCTCCAAGAGCAGAGTTCCATTTGGAGAGACTTCTCTAAACATTCTAGAGCACCAACTACAGCCAGTGACCTTTCATTACTTGGTTTTCACAGGCTATATATAGATGATTGCCTTGTAGACAAGGTATTTAATTGCTGCTACATTGATTCACGAAAATAAAAAGGGTAAACAGATTAAAGTCTAACATCTAAATATAATACTTGACAGGCGAAACAGAAGCATGACACTGAAATTTACCAATAGAAACCTTGTAAGGCAGAGTTCTTGAGATAGCCAGAAATGTGAAATTAATATGCCTTTTCTTTTTCTGCAGTATTACATCCAGAATGACACTCCTCCTCACACTGCATACTACTGATACCAATGCAAAGTTTCTTTGTTTTCAGAAAAGCTCTGGCAAAACAAGACTCAGCAAGGGAAAGAAACTGGAATCTCAAAAATACAATGTCAAATTATAAGGTAACTTTGATAAATGGATAACAGCCATGGTTCTTTCTGAGCTCTTGGATTCAAGTGGGAGGCACTTGAGGATGAGGGCTTGGAAGAGGAGGAGGGAATGAGACTATGCAGCAAAGTCCACTGGAGGAACCTACCCCCCAAATGACGCCACATGCACCAGTACCTGATGAGACCCAGAGGTTGCCACTACCCAGTCTTTGGACAACGATGGAGGCAGAGAAGAGCAGCCTGCTGTGACAGAGCAAGAAAATTCAGATGAAAATGCATGTCCAGCAACGTCTCTCAGGTAAAAGTAGTTCTTCAAGGTAAGAGAGGAGATTTATCTTCCTTGGAGAAATGCTTACCTTCAGGCCAGGAATTCTCACAGAGATTCTTGCGAGTAGTTGAGGCTTCTGTCTCTGCTTACAAGCTTGGCGGGTAGGTGTGGAAATTTGTTGGAACCCTGTTGCAGCTGCTGTGCAGTGTCTTGGAGCTCCGGCTACTCATCTTGGCCTCTTCAGCCTTGGCGTTTGCTCTTGACTTGGATTTATTGTTGTCACGCCTCTGCCTTGCAAGAGCACCTAGATAAGATTCTATTTCCTAGCTGTTGAGATTGTACTGTTAGACTGCTGTAATAAAAGTTTGCTTCTTTACTTACAAATAAATGCTTTCAAATATTTTTGAAAAGTCCAGATAGTAGGTACCTGTCATAACTCAGCAAGAATGTTATTCCGTCAAAGAGGAACAGCCATGTTAAAAGCCCTGCTCTGTGTGGAGAAGGTTTCTGAGGTCTTTGGAACTTGCAGGATAAACTATCCCACAGATTGCAGTGATCGACTGGGTACTTAAGGAATCAGATGGTTGCCACCTTATCCTGAATTGTATAGGGCCTTATATATTAATACCAACACCCTGAACTTGGTTTGATCACAGATTAGCAGCCCATGCAGATCCCACAAGCAAGGGATTATCTTGGCACCAGGCAAAAATGTTTCTCTATAACCAGGCCTTGTATTTGTGGGAGGGAGGTTATTTGTTTGTTTTTGTTTTTATTATGCATTTTGAGTTCTCATTTTATATTTTTATGTTGTGACCTGCCTTTTATTTTTGGATTAAAGGCAATTTACAATTTTAATAAATACATAATAAATAAATGCCAGCACCATGTACTCATGTAGAAGAATGTTCAATGCACCCTGAACCCACCCAGTCATGCCCCTTTGGCTAGCTTTAATCAGCCATTACAGAGGCACCAGACTCAACTGGTGCAGCAGCACTGGCTGCCACACTGTAGGGGGTGCCACAACAATGCTGTAGAGCATAGCACGAGGCGGGGGGGGGGGCGTGCGTCGGATTTTAGCATTGCTGAAATTTGAGAGCTGAAAGCTGCCACTAGCCATTAAGGGCAAGGATCCAAAGAGCATGTCATCAGGTACACCCTGTCGACACCATCAGGCTGTAAAAACAGAAAACGATCCCATAAACTTGGCTTGATAGGGCATTGGAAACCTCAGTTGGGGCATTTGGTTCTCTGTGGAGACAAATGACTTTCTCCTCAAAGTGATCAGCAAGCAACTCACAGAAGGTCTCTGAGGAGTCCCAGGCCCCATCCACCAATATAGATGTAATCAGCCTATCGACCACTTTGAGGATATGATGGAAGCAGTGAAGCAGTCACTGCCACACTGTAGGCATGATTATGTGTTCTAGCATGTCTTTAGACCTCTTTGCAGTGGGACTTCTACCACCTGCCACTGCCTGGCCTGTTTTGTTGCATGTAGCTCCCCAGTATATAAGGGACTGTGGCGATCGCACAGGGTCCCTGGACATTTGACGGTCTATTGATCCCTGTGCCACCACTGTGCTCGCTTCCCCGCTGCCACCAACCCGTTACTCTCGGGTACACACTGAGTCCAAACAGTTGTTAAAATTAAATCAAATAAACAAGTTTATTTTGCAAGCATTAACAAGTATGGTTTCTCAGTTAATTTTCTTGTCAGTTTCTTATCCTTAGTTTCTTTACCAGCCTATACCTCCCTAATACCTTCCGACTGATTATATCAATTTAACAGTTTCTCTCACTCTCTCACATCAGATTAGCCCAACCCAGATTTATCCTCCCTCTCTCTTCTCTAACTCCAGATTGACTTCTTAACAACTCTAACTCTAGCTCCTCCCCTTGGGTTCCTATAGGTTAGTCATTTTACAATTAGTTAACCCTTTCCTTATGAACCCAGTATGATGTCAGACACCTAGGAGGGCAAACGCCACAGGGGCCCTAATATGCTCTGTGATGTCAGAGAGCGCACTCAGAAACAATTAAATCTCTGGCCCCATCTACACAATGGGAGGGACTTCCAAATGGTAGGTTCTCAAGGATAGGGTCAGGTTGTAACTCTATCTAATGCATTGCTCTTCAGATATTGACATCGGCATTAGCCAACAGAGTAATCTGAAATACATTAGACATTTAAAAAGCAAAACCTTTCCCCCCACAAGTGTGATACTAGGAATACACAGGCAAAGCTGAGCATCTGTACAATGAAGCCCAAAAAACCTCTACTCATTCTAATGCTCATCGTTAAGGAGAAGGAACAGAGGCAGCTCAGAGCATTCATACAAGAAATATATTGGATTATTTCTCAGAAAGTCACTGGAGAGGAAACATGTGCTCCCTTTCTATGATATATAGGCATGTCAATAACACCTCATGATCAGCATTACAAAAGGCAGCTGCTACATCTAATAATGTCAGCAGGGACACCCGATTTATCACTGCAAACTGTGCAGACTTTGTGCTGTATGCAAGATAGCACAGCCATAGAAATCAGAGATATGTACACGCTGCAGAAGTGACAGGGGCACTCGTAACAATAAATTGCAGGCTGCCTCCGTGGTCACCACTGGTCAGATTTCACAAACAGCAGTGCTTTTTAAAATATATATATATAAAATTAAGGGACATAAAAATGGTTGTGCTGGCGTTAAGGGGCATCTGGGAATTTAATACACCCACGAATAAGAGTACTGGCCTAATCACAATTCCTTTAATTTGCATATTGTCTCTCTGTGTGTGCTCATGCCCCCAATCACTTTAACAGTGGGGGCAGCTTCATGAAATCAGCAAGAATTGACTGCCTGGAGCAGACTAAAGTCCATTTAACCCAGCATACCAGTTCCAACAGGAGCCAGTTAGATCCTCTTGGAGACAAACCACCCGGACGTGCTGGTCATAGCTGTCCCTATTGCTTCTCCCTTCTATACTTCCCTGAACATGCTGCTACCACAGCTATTTCAGTTGCTATAAATATCCTTCCCCTCTACTTCTTATGAATGATGGAGCTCTTCTGCTCACAGGAAATTATTGAACCAGGGTTGTTAGTCTGGTTTGGCTCTACAACTGTTGCAACCTGTCCCCAGAGAAGTGGATAAAGGGTTGTGTCCAAATCAGTCAATCAAACCAAGGAATCCTTAAAGAGAGATGGCGCTGAAAACCGCTTTTTACAGGTGGATGAGAAAGACTACACAATATGTGCTCATACAGAAAGACCTTATCTTTGTTGGAAGTTGGAAATTGGAAATTGGAAGTTAGACAACACACAGCAGTAGCCCAGACTTGCCGGAGTCTAGCTATCATCATGATCCCTGACTGACCATTATCCATATTGATGGTCTGATGCATGGGTAGGCAAACCAAGGCCCGGGGGCTGGATCCGGTCCAATCACCTTCTAAATCCGGCCCACAGACGGTCTGGGAATCAGTGTGTTTTTACATGAGTAGAATGTGTGCTTTTATTTAAAATGCACCTCTGGGTTATTTGTGGGGCATATGAATTTGCCCCCCCCCCAATATAATCTGGCCCCCACAAGATCTGAGGGACAGTGGACCAGCCCCCGCTGAAAAAGTTTGCTGACCCCCTCCAAACAACATTTGGAGGACTGCATGTTCCCCATGCCTGATCTATGCAACCCCCCCACATAGTGTATCTAGAAGGAGATTGCTTCTCCCTACTGTGTGGTAGGGCTGTCTGTGATTTCTTCCCATTACTAGTATCAGACACAGCTATTCATTCATTCAGGATTTGGAATGCCTTATTTCAGTAACTCCTATTCATCACAAATTTAATTCACTGGCCAGTGCTGTGCTACTTCTTGTCATTGCATTCTTGCTACCTTACCACTATTCTTCAGTGAGCACAATAACCTATAAAATTCCTACCAACTTCATAGGTAACCCAGAAGACAAAATCCTAGACTAAAGCAAAATTTATACCAAAAAAAGTTGTCACACTGTCAATTTGCTGTTTCCTCTCTGTGCCCAAGGCCCTGTTGGCACAAGATTTCATACTGTCCAGATGGTCTCATTTCCACTTCCTATGCATGCAACCTTTTATTTTTGCCCAGTCGGTGAATGCCAAGTTTCTGGTAAAAACTTTAATTCATTTATCTAAAAGGCTCGTGAGATCTTTCTTTTAATTCCCTCACCATGCTGTACTGATGACTGCTAGAAAAGCATTTCCCCCCTACAATAATCAACAATAGAATCACAGAAAAGCAGGAAACATAAACAAAGGGCCATGCTCCAACCAGAGATAATAAGTGTCTGGAAATTAGGATAGTTAAGCAAATATTCTTCTAGGTATTCTTTTAGAAGTGTGGCTGAGGCTGCACACATTTCCTGGATTGGCGCTGGGGTGTGTTTTGCTGGAGAGCAGCATTGCAGTGGCAATCTCTGCTTCCTAGTCTGCATGCCTCCTCATCCGTGTATGCAGTGTTCCTATACACATGCCAATGGGTATACATAGGCATCTTTCGTGTGGTTGGGAACCCTACAAAGTCAAGCCCCTAGTCATGGGGAAGATGTGAATATGCATGTAGGCACACTGTAGATGCATGTAGGCACACTGTAGATGTTCACTACACCAAGAGCCTACGGCCACAACACAACACAACACAACACCCTAACACCTGACGTGAATTTATTGAGCACATGGAGGCCCAGCTGCGTTTTACTTTCAGTGTAATCACTGGGTAAAGGGGCCTTACTCCCAGTGTAATTGGTGCTTAATTTGGCAGGATCATGCCCCCACTATGTTACTACACATAATTTTATTTACTTACTTGTTGGGGTGGGGAAATACCAGGTTCGTTCCCTGGTCCTCTCCTTTCTAGTATACTATATCTAACTGTGTGTACCTTAGATCAGTGTTCCCCAACCTTGGGCCTCCAGCTGTTTTTGGACTACAATTCCCATCATCCTTGACCACTGGTCTTGCTAGCGAGGGATGATGGGAGTTGTAGTCCAAAAACAGCTGGAGGCCCAAGGTTGGGGAACACTGCCTTAGATGAAACCACCAGTTCTATATATGAGAAACAATGATGCACCTTGTAAGCTATAGTTATGTGTCAGTATTTTTAAAAATAAACTGAGGAATCATCTGTTCTGGATTACTTGCTCTTTCTGAAGTCCACTATTTCCTCCCATGGTGTAGGGAATTTGAAAGACTTCCTGCCTCTGTGCTGGACACAATAGCCTAGAAAGATATGTGTTCACATGAGCAAGAACCACACAGATGTTACGGAAGACCAGAGACATTTCCATTGTAGCTGATGGGAAATCAGCTTGCCTCTATTGGGGTAGAAACTTCAGAAGAAACCTCTGGAGTGTCAGCAGTTTCACTCTAGGGTCCACTTACAGCTGAATGTCTTTTTCCTCTAACTCCTTCAGAGCATCCTTGCACAGAAGTTCATTCATTTCTCCAGAATCTGTCCTGTATAGTAGTCCATTCATGCTTCCTACATCTGCCTTGAGCATAAGTTCATCCCTGATCTCCCACCTTAACCCTTTGCAGTTCACAAAGGACTGAAGGGCATAGCACAGGTAGTGCAGTCTAAAGAGGGGAAAGGGCAGCATAGATAAGCTAAATTCTTGGGGTGAACACAGGGCTTCCTGATGAGTGCAAATACACTTTATGAAAATTTTCATTCAGATATGCCAGAAAACAGGTTAAACTTTTAAACAGGCTAAACTTTTAAAACTGTGTGTGTGTGTGTGTGTGTGTGTGTTGTATTTATATATTGCATAATATTATTATTTAAGAGCAGTATGCCTTTTTTAAAAAAGATAACACACAGTGTTGGCCAACCCTCAGACGGCCATAAGCCTATGGCAAACACAGACATAACATATATGCATGCCACATCCATAGACACATACCCACACTAACCTCTATCATAATGCTGAGCCGAAAGGAGAGACTTAAAAGTCTCCTCTCAACCACATCTGCAGTGGAGATTCAAAGCACCCTATCACAGCACTGGGCTGAGAAGAGATGTTTAACCCTCTCTTTCCAGTTCAGCACTGAGACAGCATCATTTATCCATTGCAATGCCGAGCTGACAATGATACTGACCTGAGAGGATTGTTAAACCTCTCAGGTCAGTATCATAATAGTGTGAGTTTTTCATCACAGAGCTAGGCTGCGTAGAGAGGTTTAAACCTCTCTAACAAAGTACAGGGCTGCAATGGGAAGAAAGTCCCATCGTCTTGCAGAAATGCTTCTCCTCCCTCTTGTGCAGTGCCATTGCTTAGGGTTTTTGAGTCTCCTGCAAGTCTCATTCATGCCCAAACACTTAACATAGCAATGTTAAGATAGACTCTGTTGGTGATTGACTTATTAGTAACTTAAAATTTCCAGACAGACTAGACCAGGCTTGTACAACTTATGACTTATCAAGCTAATGTAGACCACCAGCCATGTACTGTATCCTGCTTAGGTCTTGGCAACCTGCCTGTTTTGGCAGTCTCATATAGGCAGCAGAAAAGTGTAAAGTTGCACAAATCCCTAGTGGGCTGCATTAATTTGATGGGTCATAAGTTGTCAAGGCCTGAATTTTAGTTAGCACTTGAATGTAAATTTTAGTCATTTTAAGTCCCATTGATTTTAATGAAATATTTAACGATGTTTTTAACTTTCTAACTGAAATCAATAGGAATTAGATTCTGAACTGTATGATATACAGGTCCTGTCCCTTGGCTATTCTATTAAGGCAATTATTGTTGAAATAAATGGAAATTGCACTGGAAGCAGTCTTCATAGCCTTTGGGGCCTTAATCTTTTAATTCCTCACAGCTACGTTAATTAGTACATTATCTTGAAAAATCAAAATAATATTTCGATGCAATCTTGTGTGCCATATAATTATGTTTTCTTCAGCTACCATGCAAACACTTTCTAGGTCACAAATAACCTTCACACGGGGGGAAAAATTGTTCAATATCCATAGTTTATATATATTGAGATACCTTTTAAAGTGCTAAACAAGAATAAGTTTTTTTAAGTGTTGTAAGTGCTGTTGTTGCAAGAAATTTTGGACTAGCAACCCGTTATATGGGAAAAAATCCATGAACAAAGTGTGAGACAATCAAATGAACCAGACAATCAAATGATATCTTCACATTGCAATATAATTTTAGTACAGTCCAGCTGAATGTTATTTGAATGTTAAGTAAGGGCACAACCCACTGGGAAGTTTTCTTGCAAACAATCCCCATTAAATTAAAGAACAGTGGAAAAACACTCTTGTGCTGTGCCTGTTCAGCTGGGCTGGGGTCATAAAACATCCCAGTGGATTTCCTAGACAATCATACATCACTATCTCTCCCATCCCTCAGCCACCATGTTAGTCCTTCCCTGTGACTTAGCCACCTCTTAATCAACTTCTAGATGTGAGCAATTACTGTCTTGTAATTGCTCGGGTCTTTATAGCTGCAGGGATAAGCCACTTGAAATGTTGTATAGCTTCCCCAATAAAGTGATGCTGATGTGGTAGCATCAGATGGTGCAAAATGATGCAACTGGGAACCCTGAACTCCAAAATACCTTGTTCCTTCTGTGGTTGCAGTCATTCAGTAAGTCAGTCTGCATTGTGTACGACATGTTGCCCTCTTAGTCTGCCTTCAAGGCAGTGCCTCTGCCGCCATTGCTAAGTGGTGACAACAGACTAGGGAGACAATTGCCAGCCATCTTATAAAATGTTTTTGTAAATTCTAGTATCTTTTCAGGGTTGGGGTTTTGTGGAGGGAGGACACTTGGACCTAAAGTGTATTTGCTAGGCTGTACTTAATTCCTCCCCCTTTAAAATCTGTTTCCTTTTTATGTGTTTATAAAAAGATTTCCACATACCACTTTTCACATAAGAACCAAAACAGTGCACAATAATAAAACAACTGTCATTAAAATAGAATAAATGCACAATAAAACAATGAACATACGATAACCGGGAAGAAAATTGGTACCCAGTAATTCCCTGGGTAAAGAAGAACATTTTTTCACTGCCTGTAGAGACCTCCCTCTAAAGGCGCTCACTGTATCTCAGGGAAGGAGAGGTGAGAGAGAGACTGTATGAAAATACAGGTGCCATTATAGATCAACTGATGCAGGTTGTGGTGCCATTAAAGGGGCTCCCTTGAAGATATTAGTGAACAGAGTGATTCATATGGGAAAAGATACTCTTTTGGATAGCCTTGTCCTGAGTCATTCAGGGCCTATTAAATCCAAAGTAAAACCTTAAACTGGGCTTGGTAGCTAAAAATGCCAGCTCCATTTTTGTCACATAAATGCAGGTAGTAGGCATGGCAGTTAGCAGCCCAGCTTCAGCTTTCTGCGCTTGTTGTGGCTTCCAAACCAAGCCTAAGGGTAGCCCCACATATTGTGTAGTACAGTAGTCCACTCCTGAGCTTACTGACATTGTGGCCAATGTATCTCAATCAAAAAATGATCATACTTAGGATTCGAGCCAAAGCTGATGAGAGGAGCTCCTACTCACAGTGTCTACTTGGATGACCTGATCATCACTGGTGGCCCATCAAGTTGACCAAGGCTATTTCAGTCTCACAACTAGACCTGAACTCATATTGGAAAATATCTAGAGTGCCTGCAGCTGACCTGCCACCACTCTCTCAAGCACCTTATCTCAACAGGGTTAGCAACCAGGTGGGCATTGTTAACCACCTCTAGGTCCAGAGTGGCTTTCTTTCCAGGAGTGGAGATGCCACTAGCTCCTTAATTGTGGCAGGCACCACACCTTCAAGTAGCAAGGCATTAACCACACCCTGGACCTATCCTTTCAATCCCCCTCAGGTAGCTTGAATTAGCCAGGAAACATAGTCAGGTGGGCAGCTACAAGGACCTTGGTCACAAAACCGCAAAAGGCTGCAAAAGCTTAAACTCATAAAACCAGATCAGACAGTACACCTTATATGGACCTGTCATGACCATGGCATGCAAATCATTGTGATCAGGACAATGCAATTCCACTCTCAATGTGCCTGGCAAATCCGTCACCGCAGAAGGGTTCCAACATGCCATGTACTGGAACAGATGCTAACAACTTCTCACCACTCAGAAAAGCTCTTTTGGGTGGCTACTTGAAAATGCTACAGCAGCAACACAGTAAAGCCCCCCAGGATAACCATTGTGGGGTTCTCAAACACCATGCTCAAGAGTAGGAATGTCAGATAATTCCAATGGAAATGGGAGAAAAAATGGCCAATGTTCACTTATTTGTCCCATATCTGGAATGGAAATCTATGCAGTGAATAAAATCCATAATGGTTGTGGTGGTTGCTTTCGGTCCATAAACTATATGTAAGCGATTACATTTCTCCTCCTCATGTGCATCATGTTTCCTTTGCACGGAAATGAGTGGAGCAGAAAAACATAATGACATTGTCATGAATTATGTGAATTATGCGAGTTAAATAATTCCACTACAGCAGGAAGCAATATGAATAATATAATTTTTGGCAGAAGACGAAATGTATGGGGATGGAAACAGTGTTGCATGAGATGGGTGCAGGGTAGAATGAAAAACAATGGCTTCTAACATCCCTAATCAAGACCAGCTCAGTCAGGGAGGCCGGTCCAAAATTGCAGGTCCCCACAGCTTGCCCCAAGGCAAGGAGATCTCCTGGGGAGAAAGAAGAAATTTTCTTTGGATATTAATTTGGAGATGTATGAAGTTTTTCATACTGTGAGCTTTTATGTGTGTGTTTTAAAAAAACAACAACACACAGGCACATGGGCAAGCTAGAAAGATTTTTTTTAAAATCTCACCAATTATAACAAGAGATGCAGTGATGCAGCTATGGTGCCTCTTTGTCCAACACACCAGTTAGGAAGACACTCTCGATTTGCTGGGAACTCTTCCTGTCTCCACAGTTGGCCCCTGTCTCTACTTTGAGAAACTGAATCACTGCAATGCAGTCAATGTGATACAAACAAATGAGGTTGAAGGAAACACCATAACCTTCCTGAGCAGACATATTTTTCCTATCAAAATGCTCTCAGCCAGATATCAGGCAAAGCCTTTCCATCAAATGAGCTGGAAAAGTTAAGTATCAGGCAGGCTGGGGTGAAAAACCCATGGCAACTGATATAAGAGGCCATTATGCAACAGAATGCCTTTGCTTACAGGAAACACAGTGTCGAACAGATCATTTAACCAGCTGCAGCTAATTTCAGGTCATACATCTCTTCATTAATATCAAGCTCTCACCACACAATCTGTGCTCAGTGGGCAGCTTTCTTTTCGATCTACGGTACTTATTATCTGGGTGAAAAACAAACAATATTGGCAGTCCCTCTAGGAATGAGATCAGGCAGGTGGTCATGCAGGTGTCAGAAGCACCCCTTGCATTTTTATGTAGCGACATTCTTTATATGTAGGGAAATAGACTCAGGTGGCTGGAAAGATGTATGCCTGTATCATTTCTGAACTATGTGTTGCATTTTTACCAAAAAAAGAGAGAGAAAAAGTCATAAGTATGTGAAAGGAGGCTGGGTGGAAATATGCAATGACATTTGCAGGTTACTTAGATGCAAGCCTCCTGGAGATTTCAGGTCTACTTCTTGCACATGTTTCAGAAAATGACATAAGAAGTGGCTCTCCTGTTATTATGGTCCGGTGGAGAGATTGCCGACTTGGTTCTGGCTTCTTTACTTCAGATTTGGCCCTTGGCTAAGTCAATCTCTCAAAATGTGCCTCCATATTATTTATTGTGGTATGACCGGTACAGGTATGGTAAGCAGGAGTGCTGTGTCATTGTTTTCATTCCACGTTTTAACTTACTAAAGAAGTCAAAATTTGTGATTGCTTAGACAAAAAGGTCATGCCCATCATCTTCCTGGTCATTGTCCTTTATGCATCATGGTAAGATAACTTTAAGAGAAAACCTATTCATTCCATTTGCCATTTTCTTTTCAGAAGAGCTCAACTGGATCAGTTTAGCATCCAATTTCCAATACTGGCAAGCCACATGCTATTTAAATTACCAAGTTGTTATGTACTGAAGTTCTCACCCTGGGCCAGCAGGGGGAAACTGTAGATAGTTTTCACTCAGGTCCACATATGCAAATAAGGAATTGAAAGTGACGTTCAGTGATTGGATAGTTGCAGAAAGTTGTTACTGTTGCATTGTAGTGGAGCTCTATATAAGCAGGCTGGCTGAACCCTTCAGTTCAGTTCTGTTCTGGCCTGTGAACAAACAAGAGTTGTTTGAAGAATCGCTGTGTCGTCTGATATGTTCACCCACAACTTAACACAAGTGATTTTTAAATGATCAAAAGCCCCCTATCATATCACAAGGTGGAAAACTACTTACTGTAAAATCTTACTCAAAACCAAAATAAGATACAATGGAAACATAATCTTTACAATGAGAAACCATCAATAAAATTAGAAACTGAGAAGACTAGCCAAATTACAGAATGCAGATCAAAAGCTGTCTCAATTACAATGCAGTGCAACAAAAAATAGTATTTAGGATAGTCACGGCAAACTAATAGGCAAATCAAGCTGCATTTACATGCTTCTTATATGAAACGGAAGTCCTGTCATAACTTTAAGAATACAAATAGGCTAGTCAAGTGTCACATTAATATCTTAACAAAATAAAATTCCCCTTCCAGTAGCACCTTAGAGACCAACTAAGTTTGTTATTGATATGAGCTTTCGTGTGCATGCACACTTCTTCAGATTAATATCTTGTTCTAAGATAGTGGTCGCCAACTACCACATATTAAAACACAAGTAGGGTAGTGTAATTGGAAACACAAACAGTAGGGATATTTTGGAACTATATACTAAAAATAATATTTCTTTTTTGTGAGATTACTCAGCAAAGCATTTTAGAAAGACTAACTTTGGACGTGCACACTTGTCATGCTAAACTTTTCACAACAAGCCTTCAAACACACAAGTTCATACATAAAAACACTCATTTCTGGTGTATTTTTTACAGTAACCTTTGGTAACTGTAACTGATTACTGAAAATAGCTATGGCTTAGTGAATATATGACCAAAGTTGTCCTATCAGATTGATCCATGATCACACAGAAGTAAGAGCAGTGGATTCCAGTGGGACCTTTTAAAATTAAATGTCCACAATCCAATACAGAGTTTAGCACACTTAAATTAACTGAAATCAATGGCCTTAACTGTGCTCAGCCTTGTATTGGATTATGGATAGTACGGAATTTGTGTGGTAGCCAATATAGGCAATGAAGCTTGTATGTAAAATAATTTTTTTTTTAAATTCATTTTTGGACAGAATTCAATAACACAGTGACTTTCCTCTTCCATATTTGGTGGTTTCAGGCAAAAATGTGCAGGCAACCCCCACCCCACCCAATGTCCTTGCATGCATCATGCCCCCCTGTGTCTGCAACCATGTATCTCTGTATTGGGTGTGGAAGGTCACTTCCACTGGAATGTGAGCAAAATGCCTCATGTGATTGGGTACTCTGCTTCATCATAGTCCTCAGCCACACAGGTGGTCCTATTTGCATTCAAGTGCAACCCCCCTGCACACACACACCCCCGCTCAACATGGGGATGGCGGGTTGATGTAAGGTGCCCCATGAAAACTGGGGCTTGCCTGCACATCCTGTACCCCCATTAATGGATACAGTGTATGCATGTTCAGGCCTGAACATACAATTTGTCTTCTAACAAGCCTGATGGGTGATGGTTAAAAACCTTTTAACCACTGTTAGAAGATATTTCTCTCCACAAAATTTAGTCTGAATCAACACCAGCATATTTTTTAATCATAAAGTGATTGAACTCACGATTTTGGAATTAAGTTGGGACATGAATAATTCAGCACTTTTCTCTTCCTACACAGCATGGAAAATACTTGTAATTTTGATTCACGGTTTCAGCTAAATAAAAAGCTGACAATGCTATTTTCTGACCAGCCACCTGGCATGTTCTTTCAGAAGAGGCGCTTTTGACCATAACTCCCTTTAAAGTAACAAATAGAAAGAGAATGACCAGTAAGAAGAGAAGTTTCCTTTATGGGAGCTATTCCCTATCCAGACATGCAAAGAAGGACCTACATATACAAAATGCCAGAGGCACACTCTGCAGTCAGGAAGGCATTGCAGCTCTTGCTAGCATCAAAATAATCATTTTACCAAAAAATAAATAAAAAATGACTTGATGATTTAACAATTCCGTTTCCCACTGTGCTATATAATCACTTGAAAAATGGCGAAAGATTCACCCATGTGATCCTGCTGTTTAATTATTTTGTTATATGCATTTCCAGAACTTTCTTTAAAAGTTGGAAAGATTTGTTTTGTAAAATGTTCTGCCCAGCCCATGCTCCACAACTATCCTATGAGGCTTTCTTTAAATGGAATCTGTGCTGAAGATGCTCTGAATCCGGATGGATTGATTTTTCTTTAATAGAAGATATAACCACAATTAACTCTTGCTTGTCTGGTCACGAAATTTTATTTAAAAGGGATAGGGGTAATGAGGCCACTGAAATTCAGGCTCTAGAGAAACCTTTCCTAACCTGATATATAATGCTTGAAACCATTTAAAAAATCATTCTGTGGTAAAACCTGTCAGAGTCCACAATAACTTTAAGTAGCTACACTTCCTTCATGGGAGATCTTATACCATTGAGTTAAGCTGATAACCTAGTGACAGTTAAATACCAGGGATATGAAACTTTCAAGAGGGGTGAAAACATAATAAACTGTGCTTCATCAAATGAATCCAGGGAGGTGTACAAAGGTGTGAATAAATCGAATCTCTCATTTAACATATAATTACAATTTAAAACCAACAAATGAATATCATAGAACACAGGACAAAGAAAAAATGAAACCCGAACAACTAAAGAGTAAACTAAAATAAACGATAGCATAAAACACTAAAATGCCCATCCTCTTCCTGGCCTTGACTAAAATGTCTTTTTCTGGTGCTGGAAAGCATGTAAATGTCAGGGCTAGGATTGTCTCCTTGGGGATGGAATTCCAAAGCTGAGCGCTCTAATAACAATATAATGACTCTTCACTAAAAGAGGATATACGGACTGTTATGGGGCAAGAGAAGAAGAAATCCTTTAGGTATTTGGGTCTTAAGCAATTTAAGGATTTAGGGGCAAGCACCTGCACCTTAAATTAGGATTGGGAGCCAATGTAAGACCTTCAGGTTATGTATAATATGAACAAGTGTGGCTGTACCTAACAGAGGCCTTACTGAGGCTTCTGGGTCACTTTTAAGGGCATTATGCACAACACACAACACATTATAGTAACAGGACTGAGAAGCTACTAGAGCATGAAGCTGGTAAAAGGCTCTCTGAGCCCCTGATGCCACCTTGGCCTCAGTTGTTCGTGCTGGATCAAAGAGTGTACCCACACTGGGAACCTGTTCTTCCAAAGCAAATGAAATCATGCATTGAACAGGATATACACTGGTTTCCCATACCTGAGAATCACCCACCCACAGCGCCTCCATTGTGTCAGGATTCACCTTCAGTTCATCAGACATTAGCTCTTGGAAGTTTCTTCTGCTAACCTAATTTACTTGGCAGTTAACAGCTATGCATGATTCTTTCTTCTATTATTAATTATGTCCTCCTTTTCTTTCTTTCTTTCTTTCTTTCTTTCTTTCTTTCTTTCTTTCTTTCTTTCTTTCTACATAATTCTGTACTGTACTAGGGAAGTTTCTTCAAAACAATTATTTTTATAGCGTTAGTGTTTCCCAACAAGCCACTTTCCACAAGTGGCAGTGGAAGGGAACAAGTAGAACTGAATTCCACTCCCACTTCTAATTCTCCTACATCCACCCTTATATAAATGGGTACCAGAATGAACCTGGGTGTGCCAACAGTAGGAATAGTTTCCCCATGTGCATCATAGGACTGTTGGTTCAAGTTAATTACCAAGAAGATTGGAATGAGCTTTTATTCTTTAAACATTCTCTAAACTCTCTCCTAACTAAATTCCTCAAATGTTTGATGTTCAGTAATCATTTTTTTTTGTCATTCTAAACCACAAAATTAGATGCAAATTTCTGTAGATTTTCTCTTCCTTCCATAGATTTTAATCTGAACATTAATGTAGCCTTGAGGCCAGCTAACTTTCAAGTTCAAAAAGTTCTCAAATTTTGTACAGGAATAGCATCACGTTGAGATTATGGTGAAACGTCTCTTTTTTGCTAGAGTGTGTCACCTTCCGACACTTTAGGAATTCATTATTTGATCAAATGCAAGCTAAGGCCAAGCAAGTCAAGCTGACACGTAGTCCCAAAAGATTAACTGTATATCATTTACAGTATCAGAGCAAGACATTACTCTTAAAATTAAACACTAGTCAAAGCAGAAATCTGAATCCAGTTTGTTGGCATATGAGCTGATCTTACAGAGCACATAAATTCACGAAACAGGTAAGTCCATTGGGTTCTCTATCCCAGTGGCAGTATGTATTCCAAATGGGAGCAGTTATTCCTATCATGTGGATGAATAAATATGGAGGTAGTATTATGTTTGCTATCCTATATGTACAATACACAAATACATCCATAATTCAGACTGTTGTAGTGCAATTTTGTAGTGTTTTTTAAACGTGGTTTTAACTGTGCTATTATACTACAGTACTGTGAAAATTAAAAATCTGAATATTCAAATTCAGACAGGTAAAAGAAGAGTCAACTAGATACTGTAATGCCAGGGATTACATTGGAGGCCAGAAGAATCAATGCTTGGCTTCAGTATGAGATGAAAATAGCCAAATAGCATTGTTTATGTGCACTTGTGAATTGACACCTTACTAGCTTTTCATTTTAAACAATCGTAGTTTGGATTAAACACTCATTTTTGCAAGCCCACAATTTCTCCTGCCTTTAAAAAAAAGCTGAAAAATTAACTGTAGTGAATTTAGGTAGTGAAATGATTTTGAAAAATTAATTTGGGAAACATGATGGATGGATGAATGGATGGATGAATGAATGAATGAATGAATGAATGTTATCTCTGATGTATTTAATTATACTATCTAAGGAATAGGGGAGCAGAATAACAGCAGGATGATTCTAAGACAAGTTATGGAGATAGGCTTTTACGGTTGGTTACATATTAGTAAATATGTGGTATCACTCCCTTTAGTAGCTAACATATTAAAAATGTGAACAAGCTGGGACCTAACCCCTGTCAAATCATCTAGGGTTCATAATGTTAACACCAAATGTTGGAAATGGACAGGGCTGACTTTTTCCATTGCTGGTGGCCATGTTCTGTGGCAAGGGATTATTGACAAGAAATCCAAAGGAAGCAGGAGCACGTCTGGATTCAAAACTTTTTAATTAGCCGATTTGAAAGATTCTGTCCCAAAAGAGAATAAGAAATTGTTGTTTTATATGATTATTTTCTATATGTCTGTGGGTGGGCATAGGGCATTTCTTATATTTTCCTTTTTGTTTCTTATGCATATCTGGTTTTACCGAGATACCTTGGGAGCTCACTGTTGCAACACAGCAGAAGATGATTCCACAGATTGCAGCATAAGAAGCCTGAAACGATCCAACTTTTAAAAAAACAAACAAAAAACATTTGCGACCATGTCATATAATATGTGATCAGCAATGATGGGAAATTCATCAGGAAATGTGATCCTGTTTCTTTGGGGTTGGAAAATCTGTATAAAATCTACTACAGCAAACTCTCTCTCTTTAGCCTTGCGCTGCACATATTGTTTATCACTCCTGTAAATCAGTCTATAGTCATTTCTACCAAATGCCCTCACCACTTCTGTAAAGCTTAACAAACTTTTATAGGGAGAAATTCATAATCATGTTAGTACAACCCATGTTGCACTGTGTTCAGTTGAATGTTTACTTGAAAACGATAAAGGAAAAAAATTAGCCCCATCCCGTCCCTGTCCACTGCCAGGTGGTTGTTGTTGTTGTTAAAAACCCCCCACTCCTTTTCAACATTCATTGCAACTTTCTGCAATGGAAAGTGGTGAGGGTGGGGGTAGGGAGAAGAATCGCGCTGTCCAGGCTGATCAGGCAGGCAGGCAGGCAGGCAGAGCGTACTCTCATATCTGCTGACAAAAAGGTCACTTTGCTAGCTTTTATTATTCAGCTTCCACTCCAGATCTTGATTTTTTAACTTGACACAAATAAGTCACTTCATGCTCGCCAGATCCCCAAGGTTGCCAAGCTGTTTTTGGATTATTTGGGATAATTTATTTTGAAAGCAGCCTGCTGAGTCTCTTTCCATGTACTGAGAATGTTTTAATGCTGTTTTGACTGTCACCCGCAGGAATGAGGCTGTACACCTTCACTCTCTAATGTTTGATTGGAGAAATGTAGGAAGAGAAGGGATTAACTTCCCACACCCTCTGCCTATTGCACTTTGAGCTTTGACAGATGCTAGCCTATCATTTACCACACTCTTTGGGTACTTCCAGATGACCTGCTTATTGAGCTTTTGTTTTTATTTGTTTGTGGGAAAGTTAGATGATGATGTGTCAAAGCAAGAATTATCCAACCCTTTCCAAACATCATTTTCCTTATCTCAAAAACTCATAAATATATTGGGGAAGCAGGTCTGTTATGCAAGACCTCCCAATCTACTAAAATTCTGCAACCTGTATTTGCCACTATGTGATTTTGTTTTGTTTTATAATTGTATTCATCTTTTTCTCCATTTGCTCAAGGGGCTGCACATGGTTCTCTCCCTTCTCATTGAATCCCCATAACAACACTGTGAAGTAGGTTAAGCTGAGAGGCAGTGGCTGGCCGAAGGTCCCATAGTGAGCTTCCTGGATGAATGAGGATTTGAACCCTGGTCTTCTGGATTCTAGACCAACACCTTAACCAGAACCACACCACAATGGTTCTTGCATCCCATCCAAAATAGTGCTCAAAGTCTCTTCCTGTTACTAAAATGATATGTTTGCTAACCAGTCCCATGAACCACTCAGACCAGCAGACTTAGCAAATGTACAGTCTATAAAATATATACAGAAGTAGCATACAATTATTATAGCTGTGGGTAAGAACATTTCCTACTACAAGACAATATTCTTGGAGGAGAAAGATGATTTCTGAAATGTTCAAAATACTTAAGTAAAGGCACCCTGTTTTCTGGAGATCCCTTTCTGCACTTTATATATTCCTAGGCAAATTCAACCCAGTGCAGAGTCTTGGGCTGGTGACTACTTGTTCTGTAAATCTCAGACAACATTGTCAAAAGGGGAAAATACAAAGTCGCAAAAGACTGAGAGCAATCTAAACCTTCCCAGCATCTAAAGTCTCCTCTCTTTGCTGAAAAATGACAGGCGTTATAAAAGTCCACATGCTCATGTGTGCTCATACTTTCCCCAAATCTACATGCTGTCAAAATTGCCTTTGCTGGGTTTCTGCATGTTTGGTGCTGGTATATTATACTATCCCAATTACTTCAGATATGACATGCATTATTCAACCCCTTCCCAGGCACAATAAAATAGTCTTTTTGTGAAAGAATTTGCTTAGAATTTTGGAAGAAATGCCCACACATATATATGCCCACAAGATTATCTCATTTTTAAAAGTTTGAAAGATTTGTTTGCTTGTTTCAGGAGAAAGCATGATTTCAGTTTCTCCAAGTAATGACGTTAGCCTTTAGAGCAATGTGATTTTCTGAGATTATGAAATGTTATTGATTGGAGAAAAGGGGTAGCAAATGCATGTCACACACACAGCTGAACGATTTCAAAACAACACAAGCTATTTATGGTCCACAGACAGGAGGCAGTCAAAGAAAAACAATTATTCAGAAAATATACAGCTGCATAGGTGTCTAGGAGGTATCCTCATTTTTGTAGGTAATGGCACCTGTACTATAGAGACTTGTTTTCTATCTGCAAGCATTGCATATTGCCAAGCAACCGCTGCTGTTCCATAAGGGACCACTTTCTCACTTATCGTAAGGTTGGGGAACCTGTGGCCCTCCAAATGCTCTTGGACTGCAACTCTCATCAATCCTGACCACTGACTATGCTGCCCAGGGCTGATTGAAGTTGAGAGGGAAATTGAGTTGGGCTCCCCAGCCGCTCCAAAGTGCACCAGGTCTCGATGCAGCAAAAAAATAAAAATAATGTTGAACAGGGGGTAGCTGATGCAGTGCCCTCCATATGTTGTTGGCCCCTCAACTCCCATTAGCCACAGCCAGTATGGCCAGTGATGAGGGATGATGGGAAATGTAGTCCGTTAGCATCTGGAGAGCACCACGCTGGCCTCTTCTGACATAGAAGCCTGGCAATACACATTGTTGGGAGCGCTTCCAGAGATAAACAGCAAAACCAGAACTGCACTGCAGCTCTGATGCTTTTCATGGGGAAAGCAACCCAGCGAGCTGGTTCCTGTTGCTGCCATGAACAGCTGAGAGCTGGAAACTGAGAGAACAGCCCTCTCACTCTTCCTCCCCTTGAGGAAGGAGGAGGAGGTTCACCTCCTGTCAGACCTCATAATGACTCAGATGATTACAGCTTTTCTACACACACACACACACACACACACACACACACACACACACACTTGGCAAAGTTGATAGACACATGAAAGGGGCTTGTGAGCCTACTATGGCTGACAGCCGTCTGAGCTGAATGTTCATTTTATGCTGAATACGTAGCACGTAGCCACATCTTCATGTTTTCTTTAAGTAATGACATGTTGGGGAAAGGGTTATTATTGGGAGAAAGGAGGCTTCTTTCCCTGCTTTCCAGCAACAATTAAAATGACACACACACTCTGCCCACAGTTTTTCTTTCTTTCTTGGTCACCACAAACATTTGTTTATCTTCTGCGTGGAGGAAACCTCTTTGTTGCATTTATATCCCACCTTTTCTCCGAGGGGCTGCTTGTTCTTTCCTTTGCTTCAAACATGGACAAACACGTCCTCCCCTCCACCCCTTTGTTGTTTCCAACACTTCTCAGTCAAGATCTGATATGGGAAGGTGGTCTGTGTTCTTCTTCCCAAGCAGCATCATGTGGAGCTAGCCAGGCTTTTCAGTTGTAGCCCTGGAGCTCTTCCCAGGCAATCTATATCCTCTGCTCCCGTATCTCTGGGGGGCAGAGCTCTGTTCAGGAGCCCAGGCAGCTGGTTGGGTGACCCAGACAGCTGGGGCAGGACACTACAAATCCTATGGCTCTTCTGAGTCACTGGCAGCAGTCAGATATGCTGGGGGGTTGGTGGTTCCTGCTCCCCCTATGAGATTCCAGGTTTCAGTTCTGGTCAGGCCTGAGTCCTGACTTGTCTTATCGGAATCCTAGCTTCTGCTGTGCATGCATTTACCTCATCCAAACCTGAAGCTTGCCTTGTTTGATGCTGTCTTAACACGCATGCACTCCCCAACTCTGACTAGAACCCAGTCCAGCTGAATCCACTGCCCAGGAAAGAACGAGGAAGATGTCAGAAAAGGAAAAGGGGTGGGGGTGGGAAGAAAAAGAAGCAACGGTCTGCTGGATGAAATAAAATAATTGTATGAAATGGCCACTAGTCTCCCACATACTTGTTTCCTCTGCGGCATTCAGTTGTCAGCATGACTTCTAATCTTGGCCTTTCAGACTACTTTGCCTTTCCTGTGTTTGACCAGAGTGTCAAATATAAATACGTTTCACTGGCACTTCCTGAACACATTCTGAACCCGTGTAGTCTTGGATTGCTTCTCCCCTCCTCCCACCGAAGTGTGGGAAGAAGTCAAAAAATGATTGATGGTATCCGAGGAATTGTCAACACCCTGTAAGTCCTCGGGCAATAATCCTTCTTCCCCTCCCCGCCCTCCTGCCCCTGCCTGGCACTCCTCTGGTTGTTTGCCCACTTCTGGCAACGGCCCATTAGTTAGACCAAAGAGTTTCGGATGGGTAGATTAAGACAATAAAGCTGAAACACACAGCATACCAGATAATCAAATATATGTATTCAACACTGCTTAATAACTGTTGCCAAATAAGACGGCAAATTCTTATTTGTCGTTTCAGTTGCAAGTCAGCTTCCCACGTCTCATATCTCAATTCTCAAATGTCTGGTTTCGAGCACAGCATGACATTTGCAAAGGAAGAAATGAGATGCAATCATACATCATAAAACCAGGGAATGATGTCCACTTAAAGAGAGCAGGCTTGCTGAGCTGGGGCGACCATTTCTAGACAGCGCTTTTCTGCATCTGCTGCTGATAAGGCCAACATAATATGCTGCAACTAATGAGGAGTCCTTATTTGTATCAATCACAACTGAAGTCAGTGGGTAACATTGATCCTAGCATCTGCCAAGAAGGAGATGAGGCATATTAATACAAATTCAGACAGAAAACCAAGCTCCCTGTGTTGATGACAATGAATCTTTCCTGAAATCTACTTGGTATTTAGAAAATAAAGTCAATTCTCAGGCCCACAGCCAGTAGGTAAGCCTTGTGGGTGGGTACAGTATTATCCTGTACAGTATTAATTTCATACTTCCTACACAGATACAAGACACATACTTTCTGTCAATTTCTGCCACTGAATTCTTCTCACTAGAAAATTCGTGTTTCAAAAACATTCATTCACATATGTATCTCAGTAAAAACAGATATGCTAAGTATGTTACATTGCATTTTTAAAGCGCTTCACCTACATTATCTCGCAACACATGCACCACGTTGCCCCCATGATTGAAGGGCGCTGGGGCTGTGTGATGTCACTGCAGCGTGTACGCATGAGTCAGTGTTCTCCATGGCTTGATGTTGCATGTGTGTGCCACGGGGGTGCTGACGTGTGCATGGATGCCCCATGGCATGCATCACAGATAACAATGGCTCTCAAAGTGAACCATTCACAGTGGGATCAGGTGTTAAACAGGGTTGTGTTATTGCCCCAACTCTGTTCAATATTTTCATTGCCATGATCCTACACTTTGTTGAAAGGAAACTCCCCACCGGAGTAGAAATCATATATTGAACAGATGGAAAGCTCTTCAGTCTAAGCAGGCTGAAAGCAAAGAGTAAGGATACCGTAACTTCCATCATAGAGCTTCAGTATGCTGATGACAACATAGTGTGCGCACGCTCAGAGGATGAAATATCTTTGCAGGAGCTTACGAAAAGCTTGGCCTATCACTCAACATCCAAAAAACCAAGTACAAGTACAAAATAACCCTTCTGCAGCACCACAAATCCAACTCAGTTGTTTAACGTTGGAAAATGTTGATCTCTTCTCCTACCTAGGCAGTTACCTTTTCACAAGGGCCAACATTGATGTCAAAATCCAGCATCGCCTGAGCTCTGCGAGTGCGGCTTTCTCCCGATTGAAGTGCAGAGTGTTTGAGGACTGGGACATTCGCAGGGAAACCAAAATGCTTGTTTACAAAACTATTGTACTACCAACCTTACTACAGTATATGCTTGTATACTGTACAAACACCATCTCCAACTCCTTGAAAGATTCCACCAACGGTCTCTCTGAAAATTTGGGAAAACTTGGGAAGACAGGCGAACTAATATCAGTGTACTGGAAGAAGCAAAGATCACCAGTGTCGAAGCAATGATTCTTCAACATCACCTTCGTTGGACTTGTCATTTTGTGCGGATGCCTGATGAGCATCTTCCAAAGCAACTACTCTATTCCAAACTTTAAAATGGAAAGCGTAATGCTGGTGGTCAACAAAAGAGGTTTAAAGACTGTCTCAAGGCAAATCTAAAAAAATGTAGTATAAACACTGACAACTGAGAAACACTGGCCTGTGAGCGCTCCAGTTGGAGAACAGCCTTTATCAAAGGTGTCATGGGCTTTGAAGACACTTGAACTTAGGACGCAAGGGAGAAACGTGCTAAGAGGAAGGCACGCTTGGCAAATCCACACCATGATCAACTCCCGCCTGGAAACCAATGTCCCCACTGTGGAAGGACATGTGGATCCAGAATTGGCCTCCACAGGCACTTACGGACTCATTGTTAAAACCGTGTTTATGGAAGACAATCTTACTCGGCTACAAGTGATTGCAAATGGAGGAGGAGGAGGATGCCCCATGGCATGCTTTTGCGGCTGGCATAGAAATTGGGGGTGGCCGGATCTTTTATTTGGAATTTTGTGGGGCTTTGGCAGCCTTGGTCTCACAACAGAATTAGGCTGCTGTGTTGGGTTCATTAGGATTGTTTTTAAAAAAAATAAAATATACAATCCAGAATAGTAAAAACAGTTGTCAAGATATTAGCCAGCTCTTGAGTTCTCCAAAACACCTAATCAGGCTGGATGCTAAAGAAACTGAAGGTGAAGTAATAAAAGCTGAACATGATGTCGCTTCATCCAAGTCTGCCATTTTTAACAGTCTTAAAATGAAGCACAGGAAGGGTTATGCAGGTATAACTGGATTAGCCTCACAAGGTGCTAAACAGTTTGTAGAATGAACCCTGGAGCTAATGGGACAAAGGAGCAAAAAATCTCATAGCTACTGGTGTCTGCTCCAGCACTATCTGAGTAATCCTTTACAGTAATCCTGTAAAAGGTATATTAAGTATTACTCCCACGTTGCAGATCACTGGCTTGCCTTAGAAAAGCACAGTTAGATGCTTATAAGTTCTGCTAAAGCACTCCTGTCTTAAAGGTAAATGGAAATAAGGTTCTGTCTAGAAGAGAACACACCATTTTAATATGCTCTTGGAATCCAGTGCAGCGTTTAGGGTTTTGCAATTAGGCTTCATATATCTAGCAGATGGAGGCACTGTGCCGCTTCTACAAAGACCCTGCCGTCAAACAGTTTTGTAGCCCTATTATTTACTTGTATTAAAGCAGCTGGCATCCTATATCTATGAAAGTACTTAACAGCAGCTAAGGAACAGCAATATGCAGCAGACAGAATTTAAAATTGAAAGTAATATGGGAAAGCAACGAGCAGGATCTTTTGTATCTTGTTGACACACCCTTCCAAAAAAGGAACATGCTGGAAGAGAATTTTTTTTCAAGGAATTGGAAAGTCTCTGCTAATTGCTAAGCAAGGTTTCCACACAATCCCAAATTAATTTTAAAGTTATATACTTCAAAAGTTTGGGTTCATATACACACACACACACACACACACACACACACACACACACACAGTGGTGCCCTGCAAGACGAATGCCTTGCAAGACGAAAAACCCGCTAGACGAAAGGGTTTTCCGTTTTTCGATGCGCTTCGCAAGACGGTTTTCCCTATGGGCTTGCTTCGCAAGACGGAAACATCTTGCGAGTCTTGCGATTTTTCCCGCTTTCCCCCTTTTTCTAAGCCGCTAAGCCACTAATAGCCTTTTAGCCGCTAAGCCTTTAATAGCCGCTAAGCCGCTAAACCGCTAATAGCGCTAAGCCGCTAAGCCGCTAATAGGGTTGCTTCGCAAGACGAAAAAACCGCTAGACGAAGAGACTCGCGGAACGGATTATTTTCGTCTTGCGAGGCACCACTGTATATATATGAGCACAAAAAGCATCTTGTCCAGATTTCTTTACTTATAGTAACTAATATACAGGGTTAAGCACAAAAACCTTTAACTGTTTTAAAAATATAATTTACAACTAACTCAGAATGCTCTTTTTAAGAATAACAAGTAGTGTTTTAAGAGCAAGTTAACCTGAAGGAAACAATGTCATTAGCGATTATATTAGCGATTATCATTATTCCTGTTGGATTTTTACATCTTTGTGTGTGCGTCTTTGCCCACCCACCAAGAACTTCTTCTTGGTGCCTAGCAACTGCTGCTTTTCAAGTGGCTAATGGTGACCATCTTCTGAATCCAATAGGATTGTGTGGGAGAAACAGTAGAGTGAATTAATGCAGAAAAAGATCCAAACCTGCTAGCTTCATTCTGATGTAAGAAATAAGAGAGCTAGTTTCAGAAGCTGTGGTTTTTCATCATGCAGGCAGAAACTAGGTGGCTATGTAATCACAGACCTGAAACTGCACAGTGCTTAAGTTCTTGAGGAAGGACAGTAGAGCATGGGGCTAAGGGTGGGGGGCATGAGGGCCATTTGGCATGGGGCTTCAGGTTCAAAGGGGGTCTCACATGTGGCCCCTTGTTAATTACTTAGCATAGGATAAGTTTCACAACTTGTTTTTGTGCGCAGCAGACTGTTAAGTTGTGGATGAACATATCAACGACACAGTGATTCTTCAGACAGCTCTTGTTTATTCACAGGCCAGAACAGAACTGAACTGAAGGGTTCAGCCAGCCTGCTTATATAGAGCTCAACTACAAAGCAGCAGTAACAACTTTCTGTAACTATCCAATCACTGAACGTCACTTTCAATTCCTTATTTGCATATGCGGACCTGAGTGAAAACTATCTACAGTATCCCTCTGCTGGCCCAGGGTGAGAACTTCAGTACATAACACCGACCAAATTGTGATGCACTCGAGCAGCTTAAAGCTACAAATGGAAACAAGTAAGAGATATGATTTGGTAAATGACATAATTTTTGTTAAATGATAATAGAGTTTGTCATACACTTAAAATCAACTGCGACATTGTGTGAAAGCAAGACTATCCCTCAATAAATAGTGCATTTGCGCAGAAAGAAGTCTAGAAAAGCATTTGTTAAATTTTATTATTTGTTCAATTTATATAAAGCCCTTCATCCAAGGATCACAGGGTGGTTTACAGTATAAAAACACAAAATACAATGCATAATAACCAACAAAACAATACTACCACCGCCACTCCCAGTTTAAAAGGCCATAGATTGTTTAATTAGCCAAAGCCTTGGGAGAAGAGAAACATTTTTTCCTGGTGCCCAAAGATATGAAGCAAAGGTGCCAGGCGAGCCTCCTTGGGGAGAGAACTCCACAAATGAAGAACCACCACAGAAAAGGCCCATTCTCATGTTGCTACCCTCTGGACCTTTCATGGAGGAAGCGCATGAAGTAGGGCCTCTGATGATTATCACAGGGTCTAGGCTGGTTCATATGGAGAGCGGTACTGCGGGTACTGAGCCATTTAAGTCTTTATAGGTCAAAACCAGCACTTTGAATTGGGCCAGAAGCTAACTGGCCCCCAGTGCAGTAGGGCCAGAATCAGTGTAATATGCTCAATCAGTCTTGCCGCAACTTGAGCAACTTGGCCACTGAGTTCTGCAACAGCTGAAATGTCTGAACTGTCAGTAATCTAACCCCTATTGTGTTTCACTCTTTTTTTCTCTCTCTGTGTATTTTGCTGCTTCTTTTTTATTCCTTGTTTTGCTTTCATGTGTTGTGATTTTATTTTTATTATGGCTGGAGACCTTAGCTTGTTCATTAGTGCAATTAGGACTTAGCCCTACCAAGTAAAATGTCAAGCAATTTTTTAAGGGGGAGGGGGGAAATCTTCATAAAACTTCAAGCCTTCTTTTCTCAGTGAGGAATAAAATGAAAGGATATTAAGTGGAATAGGACCTAGGAGATCACGATAAAAACCACACTCAATGCAACTCACTGTGGGACCTTAGGCCACACTATCCACCAGCCTATCTTCCCTCACAGGGTTGTTGTGAGGCTAACATGGGGAAGAAGAGACTCATGAATGCCACCTTCAGTTCCTTGGAGGAAAAATGGAATGGCAATTAACATAATACTGAAAAAGAAAGAAAGAAAGAAATCTCTTTCCAGTCTTCTTCTACCCAATTTAGAACTGGGGAATGCAGGCAAAATCTTGTCAGCTGGATGTATTTTGAAATTATTGGTGCCTAGTACAGGTTTCCTCTACCTTGGCCCTCCAGATGGTTTGAGACTACAATTCCCATCATCCCTGACCACTGGTCCTGCCAGCTAGGGATCATGGGAGTTGTAGGCCTAAAACATCTGGAGGGCCCAGGTTGAGGAAGCCTGGCCTAGTATATAGAAGATGCTGTCTCTTCTTGTGCTCATTTCTAATGCAAAAGTCTAAAACAAGCGATTCATGCTGCCATACCACATGTAGGCTTTGCATGCAGAGTTCTCTTCTGAGCCAACTCTGGTGCCATCCTACTTTTTGTATTGTAACAGCATTTTAAATTTGCCAGAGTGTTTTATATTCTTTTTATTCTCACAACAGCCCTGCACAATTTGAGTAAATCAACAACAAAGAACAGTTCTGAGACCATAAACACCAATATTTTTATTACAGCCTGAACTTTGGGGCGCTAAAGTCCAGTTCAGCAGATGAATCATTCTTGGTAATCCATGAAAATTTATGGAATAATACATATGCTAGCCTCTAAAGTGCTACTTTACTGCTGTTTCATTTTTGCTGAAAGCCAGGGCTAGTTGGCTACTCCTGTGATTGAAAGGATACCAGAGTAATGCATCCTACTTCACAGAATGAATCAGTGACAAAGAAGAGGATTTTTAAACTTAAGTCTTCAAATTGTCTGGTATACTTGTTTTTTAAAAAATGTATAAAGGTATAAAGACAGGGAGGCTTTTGCCAATTGGCTTACCGGGAAAGAAAATATGCAGGCAGTATTCTATCCAATTAAAGTATGATGCAGCCCAAGGGGTATAACTATTAGCACCACCAGAGTCTGCTCGCAAACCACAGCCTCCTCTAACAAACTTGAGCAGGGGAGACCTGATTAGGAACTATGAACCTCAGAAATAATTGGCATGATAATGCAGTGTACAGTACCTGCCTCAGCAATGAGGAACCTCTATTTGTATTTTAAAAGGTTCTGCAACTGATTGTCTTTTCTATAAACAGTACAATGCAGAACTGGCACAGTAGAAGGAGCCTGCTGGATCAGGCCAAAGGCCCATCTATTGCAGCATTCTGTTCTCACAACACCCAACTAAACACACACAGCATTTTTTAAACCTAAAGAAAAATAGGAATGCAAAATATCCACACTTCACTCAAACATAAATGACACACACACATTTATACCTATAGTTCCAAACACAGGTAAGCAATTTTTGACATGATAGTCATTCTGCCTTATTAATATTTCTGCAAAGTTATTACAGACAGACTACAAAATCAAATGACAATTCACATTTGGGGAGTCATAGATTGGCAAATTTACAATTTTGTGGGAGGAGGACTTTAGAAGTAAATAAAGGCTGAAGACACCATTTTGTCTAAGAGTTAAAAGTTTTATGGGAATCATAAAATTCTGCAAAGACAATTCTTTCATTCCACCATCATCTCTCATCAAACAGGTTTTTAGCAGCTCTTCAAACCCTGCAAAACCTGTTTACCAGAGATGACAGTGGGATAAGTATGCATATCGTGGGCGATGCTGGTTGTCCTTCAACAGTCTGAGAAATATGTGCAAGGCTATGTACACATTAGTGGCTTAAAACTCTGTAAATTCATTTCCCCAGCTGCAGTCCAAGTCATATTTTAATACCAGAGATGGGGCTGAGCGTCTCTTCACCTGATGCACATTACCCAATTTCTTTCCCTGCACCTGCAACCCTCCAAACTCTTATTCAACGAAGCTGCCGTCTGCTCATGTGCAATGGCTGTTGGAAATACACACACCTCAGCTTACCTGCAGCTTAAGTTTTCAAATCAAATGGATCTGGTTTAAGGGGAAATGTATCAAACAGCTGTATTTCTCAAAACCCACAGGATACAAATGGATTGTGGCTAACATCATGCGTGCTCAGTTTCAAACACCAGCAGTGGGAGAACACTGGAGAAAATGGTAATGTATACTCTCTTGCCAAATAATGCCCAGTTCGTTAGCTGAATCTCGCACCCTGCTTCCTCCTGCATCTACTACGGTATATAGTTTGGGAAATGGTTTGGACATTTGTCCTTTTGTTTGTTTTTCATTTCATGAGGTTGGAGTGGCAGTTCTTATTGATGTCTGGACACTGGACATCCTTCTGAATCCAGATGGCCGACTGAAACATCACCTCACTTACTTCAAGGTGCAAAGACTTGTAGCTCAGTGCCAAAGCACATGCTTTGCATGCAGAAGATTCCAGGTTCGATCCTGGAATCCCAAAGTATGACTAGAGAAGACAACTGTTTGAAATGCCGGAGAGCTGCTGCCAATCAGTATAGACTAGTAAGAGCCAATGTGGCGCCCTCCAATGTTGCTGAACTGCAACTCCCATCATGCTCGGTGAACACGAGCAATAATCAGGGATGCTGGGAGTTGTAGTCTGACATCTGGAGAGTGACACATTGGCTGCCCCTGGTTAGACAACGCGGCCCTAGATTGACTAGTGGTCTGACTAGTATAAGACAGGCTTCCTGTGTTCCGGGTCCACATGGATCATTATCCCAGTAGGTCTCTGTATCAGATTTTTGATTGCTATGATTCTTTGTATATATGAAACTGTGTCATTGGTTTTTTATTGCTTTTACAGTGAAATCACTTTTAGATATTTTTATGGGAAGCAATTCAGAAGTTAAATCAAATACATACATACATATGGTACTTTTTTCTCAAAAAAAGTTTAGGGTTTCTCTCATTTTCCTTCTCGTATTGAAATACTGCCCCTCAATGAGGCCAAACTTAGATTCACAAAGTGTTTAGGGGTATGCTTACCCCTGCATGCCCCCAGAAAAAAAGCACTGCATGCATACATAAACACATGCATGTTTTCTAGTCAGATTTGTTTTCAAGAGGGCTCCTCTTCCTAATATATTATAGCCTTTATCTATGCCTTTAAAAGAAAGTATTCTTCATCCATCTATAAGGCAGAAAAAGCAAGTTCCCCTTTCATCCCCTCCTAAAGCCACTGAACTCTTAATAAGTTCCAGTGTTTTCATAATGCTGTGTGAGGGCACAAGTGCACTTTACAGAGGATGTTGCTATCTTCACCTATGTTTACATAACATAACAACATTCAGAAAGCAAATAAAAGAGAGGGAACATGAATATCCATTACGAACAGGCATCCACACAGAAATGCATGAGTGGGAAGAACTGCTTTTGGAGCTGGAATGTTTTCGAAGCTGTTTGTTTTACCAGCTCAACAGACAAGGTGCTTTTAAAAAATAAACTACTTTCCTCTGCGGCAATGGTAGCTAATCCCAACTGCACAACGCTGCAAGACAAATTCCAAAAAAAGTTCCATCTGCACAGATAGCTCTTATCTACCAGTACTTTTATTTGCTGCTTTGGATTGTGTCCAGCATTGTGAACTATTGGGAATGTCAACCCCACCTAGGAAGCCTTCAACTTTTGCAGATACGTAATACCCTAAAACTAGTATCCCAAGAATCAATGCATGCACTCTGCACTGGAGCAAACTCAAGGTAGGTCTAATCTGAGGAAGACATTTCAGCAAAGAATCCTTTGGAATGGGTTTGGATGGGATGAAGGGATAAACTTTTTATTTGCATTCAACACTCATTAGAGATATATAATTCAGGAAAAGTGGGGAGGGAGGTATCTATTTTGGAGTTTGGTGAATATATTGCAGCAGAATGCAGAACTAAATAGCCTGGTAAGACTGCTGGTTGAAAGAATAAAGCAAATTCTCAACAATTTATTTATTTTAAAATTATTTATCACCTTTTCTGTGTTATACTAAAGTGGTGTAGAGCATAATTAAAGGCATATTACATTAAAACCACTGAAAATATACCGAAAAGGAATCACATAGTAAACAAAGAAAAGGTAAATGAGCCAGTGACCAGCAATATACAAATGCATTGCTTCTTACATTAAAAAGCTACACTCCCCATAAATCGTTTTGCAAAACCTTCTTTTGTGCTCAAACATTGGTAGCTACCTTGGAAGGATGGACCAAGGAGTGCCTAAGAAATGATCAGGTAGATTTAATGTTTGCAGACACAGAACCTTTTAATACACTGCAAACACTCTGTGTTTCGGCTTTCCATTTGCAAACTATACTAATATAGAATTATTAAAGGATTATAACCCTACATGTAAATGACCTAGCAAACACTGAGTGTCTTCAAATACTGAATCTATAAAGCACTAAATAAGCACCGATTAACATATATCTGGACAAATTAAATTGTTATTATGCTAACCATCCAACCCCATGAACTTGGCAATGCTTTCCATCAAATTCTCTAGGATCAGGGTTAGAATATACATTTTGAAAAGCTAATTATTCACATCCTGATCTTGTTTTACAGTAGGAAATTTTTCTTGAGTTCCCATAATAAATACATTAGGCTCTATGTGCAACAAGACGTTTGCTGGTTTTGCTGCAACAGACTAAGCACCTGATTTTGGCAGAAAGGAAGATTGGTACAATCTTAGTACTGGATAAGTTTTCAAGTTACAGTATTTTCAGCCTTTGTTTTCTTGTGGGGAGGGCAGTTCAGAAAAGTTCAGTCTGTGGGCCATTTCTATTCAAGAGGTTGAGGCTCACACATAGCCCCTCAAATCTCCCCTGGAAGATTGGCAGGGGATCCAGACAGATTCCAGGAGGGCAGGGGAGGAGGGGATGTGCTATTCCAAAAGCAGAAGTCCCTGGAGCCAACTCCAGGGGGCCATGGGTGCTTCGGCACTCACAATAATACATTGGGGGGGGGGCTGGGCCCCCACAAAGTCAGTAGGCAAAGTTGAAGCCCTTTGCTGCGCCCCCCCCAAATCTTTGGCACGAGATGGCATCTATGACAGAAGTCCTTGTGTGAACAGGACAACTTCCCTGGATACAACTTGTAGCACCTGTGTGACACGTTACAAGTGACGCAGAAAGGAAGGATTCAGGCAGATTCATTTCAGCCAGTCTACACTGCTGGCTGATCTTGAGTTCAACAGGCTGGTGGCAAACCACAGAGGTAAGGCAGGAATTACTACATTATCTCACAATGTATTGCTTGAGTGGCACTGCCTAATACCTGGACTTGAACTTGCCCATGTGCCAGTAATTTTGCTCTTTAAGTGTCATAAATATTGATGGCACTATCTAAACAGTGATACACTGAAGTGTCCTATTATTCTTTGGATTGACTCTTCCCTGTCTTCTGCTCCACCTTTGTTCCAATTTGACACAGATAATTTGCAAAACTAATTTTGAAACCGGCACGTGTGCAGTCTCTCCCCCCCCCCCCTTCTGTTGCTTCTGTTCATTCATATCTGCTTTGTCTTTCACATTCAGGTGACTGACCTGCATAAGTGCCTATGCGCACTAACGGTGCAGGGAAGAATCTTAATGAGGCTGAGTGCTCCATCAATCACATCGAGAATCCTTTTTGTGCTGTTTTTCTGCCAGTGTCACACATGCTTGTGAGCATTCACAATCAACATTCTGGCAGAGGGGGAGGATATGAATTAATAGAAGGAATTGAGAGCTATAGCAATCTACCCATATGCTGCAGTCTGTATAAACTCCAGAAACGAAACCCGGAAGAATAGCAGATTGTCGACATATCCGTGCTACTCTCCAAAGAAGAACAGATAATTGGGTTCTGTGACAGGAGAAATTCAGGAAATAAATAATTCAAGACCCACCCCATTTGGAGCACGAAGATTTCATAAGCATCCTAATAACTACTAGCTTTTTCAAAAGCATTCACCACTGGAGTCAACATAGGTCTATGATGAACACCCTAGAATATATCTCTTCTCCCCCCACATTTCACTGTTGCAGGTTATATTAGATCTCATCACTTACTTAAATGCATTATTCATTCATGTAGCAAGAGTGATGAACCTGAACTCAAAAGCAAGTCCAGGTGTGGGATAATTTCTCTCAAAGCATGAAAGCAGTCATTGTGTTTGCAGATGATGATGATAATTTATCACTTATAAAGTGTCTAAAATTTCCCAAGCACTGTACAGAGATTAAAAGATAAGGACAGGATCAGAAAATAAATAATTATTACAGTGAAAACAGGTTTGTTGGATGCATTTGACTTGGCTTTTCTTCTTTCTTTCTTTTTTGCTAGTATCTATAACAACCGCTATGTGAGAACAAGTCATACAAGATTTCATCTACAAGATAAATTATTGCATTCACGAGCCCTTATACAGCTCAAGTTACCAGACTTTGCAAGCATATTTGACAAGCTCAAGTGAAAATGAATAGCAGAGAAAGCAATAAAGGACATGTGAAAGATTTATAGACAAAGCTATAGAACCTGAATCTACATAATGCAATAGTAGATTATATAGTGGAACTGCAATAATCCTATGGAAGAGGATATACATTTTCCTTACTGTGAATATCAACAGCCATCTTCAGGTGTTTGCCTGAATGTGTAAGTATTAAAAAGTGTGTATAGAGACCATTGTGTGCACACATACACAAGCCTCACCTACAGTGTCCCCAGGCACACAAGCTCCTCTTAGAAGCCTCTATGAGTTGAGGTGTCCTGTCTTTTCAGGATTCCCAATAACATGGAAGGTTCTAAGCACATTCATTCCAATGCTTGGAGAAGCCTGCTTCAGATCTTTGCAGTCAATGTTGAAAGAGGAGCCCATAAACCAGGGGCCATTGGGCCAAAGCTTACAGGCCCACACTCCACTCCTCTACGCACTTTTAACCTCCATGTGTTCAGTTGAAAGCCTAGAGAGGCCTAGAATTCCTGAATGCCATGCATCTATGTAATTCGAATACCTTTGTGACAAGAAGAAAACTCCCCTTGTTTACCTGACATTGACACAAAGCTGCTCCAACTATTTAGACAGTGAGACTGTTCCCTTCCACCACATTTTCTGATTCCTGGGATCTGATTAATTCAGCATCCATGTGATTAAACCTTGCATGCAGTTGTTGAATGTATAAATAGCTTAAGTACAAAATGTATCCAAAATGGGGTGGCTTCATCAAACCACTCTTTTTAAAAATGACAGTTATGCTAACAATATTATTAAACATGTAGATTGGTGTTCAACTGTTACAGTAGACCTAATGAAATGAACAGGTATAATGTAGTCACGTTAATTAATTTCAGAAGGTCTACTCTGAGGACAACTGAGTTTCATACCACTCATTAATATTTTTTTTTCAAAGTGCGAAGAATAAGTTAAACAGCAAGGCAATCACTGCATGGATGCAGCTTTTTTTATTAGTACAAAAATCAGAAGGTATAACACAGCTAGTTTAACAAACACCTATTGTTTTTAAACTGTCAAAAGAAAAAGTGAAAATAAAGAATAGGCATTGTAAACTAACTGAGCTGGTCAGGTGGACAGTATAGAATCAGCATTGTGTTTTATAGGTGTGTAATATTCTGGAATAAGAGATTAATTTGAAATTCCTTTAGGGGGAGGTTGTAGCCTATGATTTCCATGTGGAAAGCCCAGCATCTCCAGGCAGGGCTTGGCAACTCTTACCTGAAACCCTGGAGAACTCTTGCCAGCCAGCATTGCGTGTTCAGACCCAGAAACCTCCCCCCTAAATAAATTCACACTTGACTCAAATTTTGGTTTTGGTTTTTGGCAGAATTTAGGCCACAACTTTATTGATTACAGAAAGTGACTGGTTGCATAGGCTCTGGTTCGACTAGCTCCCTGCCATGCAGGTAGTGCTGACCCAGGGTTCCAGCATAGGTCAGCCAAGGGTGAACACCTGGATAAGCAGAAAGCCAGGAACGGGCTATCTCTGCCACCCAAATGTCCCCCTGGACTCAGGCACGGGCACAACCCCCTTTCAGGGATGACCAAACCATCAAGTCCCTGGATTCCTTTAACGGAATACCCTTCACATAGGGATGGCGAGAGCGTTCTCCCATCCCTATCACCTGAACCAGAGCCTATCTGCAACCTTACAAGTTGTGATGATTTGCTACACAGAAGGCAAAACCCAAATGGCACCAGACAATCAGCCAAGTGGGGAAATTCCTGTCATGCCCCTGTCCCAAGGACAGACGACACACGACAGCATACCAAGGTTGTTAAGTTGTGGGCGAACATATCAGACGACACAGCGATTCTTCCAAAGCAGCTCTTTATTTGTAAGCTGGAATAGAACTAAGCTGAGGAACTCAGTCAGCCTGCTTATATAGAGCTCCAGAACAATGTAACTGTTGCCATTTTCTAAAACTATCCAATCACTGAACGTCACTTTTCGATCCTTCATTTGCATAACTATCTACAGTATCCCCCTGCTGGCCCAGGGTGAGAACTTCAGTACATAACAAAGGTCAATCACAAAACCCTAAAAGTAGGGAGAGGTGTGTGTGTTCCAAATGCACGCGCCAAAAGAGGAAGCTCTGGGTCATGTGCATTGGTATAAATAGGTCCCTCAAACTGTTTGGACTGCATCCCATTGACCAGATTGCACCCAGCTACAAGGGACCTACCAATCGGGTGTTGTGGCTGACCAATCATACCCACCCACAACACAGGGTGTCTGTTTCCAGGTCTCACGACAATATGTGCCCTCTTTAAGCGAGGACCCGATTAGGCATTACATACAGAGCAAAATGGATAGCCCAACTCTGCATTAGGCAGCTCCTTATGTTTCTAAAATAAAACAGCATCTGGCAATTCAACAGCCCCCATGTGATTTGATTAAGGCATGAGTACAAAAACTTGGAAAACATTTCAGTATTTCCTGGTCTCTGCTGAATATATCATGGTGATTATCAATCCTGGAAAGCAATGCTCCCTTCTTCATTTTTTTCAGGATTCAGCTTTCCTTTCTTTTCATCCGCCAGAGATCTTAAAAGCACACAGTGGGCTTCTCTAGACTTGCAGTCTATTCTTTCCCTCTGTTTCCTTGCTCTTGGCACGAGGACAAGAGCCAATAATCCCAAACTAGCATTCACTTTGGTGGGGTTTTTTTTTTAGTTACACTTTGGGAAATGAGATGAGGAAAGGGAAAGTCAGATAGGTTTTGTTTTTTATTTAAAAGTTAGTTTGAAAATCTTAACAAAGGTGCAGATCATATTTATACAACAAAAATACAGCATTAAATGTAAAGAAGGACGACATAGAGGAAAAGAAAAAGAAAGGCAATTTGAACTGAACACTGAAAACTCTACAGAGGAAATTTGTCAGACTTAGCAGTGTTAACCCAGAAGATAACTTTAAGCCAAGATTTTAATAAAGGGAGGTTTGCGTTCTTTTTAACAAGTACCGATACCACTCCACCCCTAATAGGCCAGAACCTATTTAAGTGTTTATAGCAGTTAGTTGCAGTTTCTGCTCCCTATGAAAACTCAAGGAACAAAGCATCTTTTAATTTTTACAGCGAACAAAATGCAAACACAGAGCATGGGGCGGGGGTCTTACCATTTGTGTGGCATGCGAAAGCTATAATTAAAACCAGAATTCTGTCAGGCAATTTTACAATTCCCTGTCTTTGTTACTAGCTGCCCAGGCAACCAATGGTGTAGTAGTCTCTTTTGTTCCTGCAGAAGAGATTGTTAGATCTTTGCCCTAAAAATCAATGACGTTATTTTCTTGATTAGCCAGATGACATTAATAGAAGGTGGCATGGCCTTTCAGAGGACACCTCCTTTCTTCTCAATAATTTTAAATAAAGTACTCAGAGAAGGAAGTGGCTAAATTCCAAAGGGAGAGTTCAGAAGCATGTTAAGTTGTGCCCTATCCTTTTAGTATTCTTGATTGAATGATTTCCATTGTTGCTGAACTATTTTAAATGTAGGCACCCAAAAGTTAAAGAGCCCAGGGGATAGATTAAGCAACCGAACCATCGTATTAGACCTACGGTATTTGTTTGTAATATTGGTGGGAGAGTGGAAATTAACATAGAGGAACTATGTAATATATTTTCTAAGGCAGGACACATTTGTGACTGATTCAATAACACAATAACCTAAAATAAATAAATCCTATTTATAGAATTCCTTCTGTTTGTCCTAACTGGCTGCAAGCTAACCTAGTTATAAGCACTTTGCTGTGATCCAGATGAAAGCTTGCATCCTTCAGATTTCCACAGGGCACAGAGCCTCTGTATTGTGTGTGATGTGGACTAGTTTTCAAAAAATAAAGAAACAAATATAGAGATTTTCTTAAAATAAAGATGAAATCACTGAACTAATTTCATTACTAATATCAGGCGTTTATTCACAACTTGGAACAGTTTCCTTTGATTTAGTTGGAAAGGAGAAATAAAGTTGGGTATCATTATATTGGTGACACTGAACTCCCAATGACCTCCCCACAATTTTCATGTAGATGTTAAATAGCTTGGGGGACAAGATGGAAGATGGACATCACAGACACAATGGCTAAGATGTCAAACAGGAATTCCCAACATCACCTTCCCAGAAGGACTAGAACCACCAAGAAATGATGCCTCAAAGTACCAGCCATGAGGTCCATTGATTGCACAATTAAAGCCACAAAACCAACAGGGAACTCCTCCTACCTATCAAGTTCCTGGTATACATGCATACATACATACATACAACCTCTGGGGGAAGATGCTTGCTGGAGGAAGCCCATTGTCATTTTTAATTAATCTCTGAATGAAGGTGTAGAAATGTTTACTAGGTAAGGTAAAAGGTAAAGGACCTCTGGATGGTTAGGTCCAGTCAAAGGCAACTATGGGGTTGCGGTGCTCATCTCGCTTTCAGGCCAAGGGAGCCGGCATTTGTCCACAGACCGCTTTCCAGGTCATGACTAAACCGCTTCCGGTGCAACGGTGTGACGGAAACTAGAGCACACGGAAACGCCATTTATCTTCCCACCATAGTGGTATCTATTTATCTACTTGCACTGGCATGCTTTTGAACTGCTAGGTTGGCAGGAGCTGGGGCAGAGCAACGGGAGCTCATCCCATTGTGCGGATTCGAACCACCAATCTTCTGATCGGCAAGCCCAAGAGGCTCAGTAGTTTAGACCGCAGCGCCACCCACGTCCCTCTTGAAATATTTACTTATTAGGCATGCACTATTGGTCCCTGTGGAGAAATCCCTCCGCACAGCATCTACTATGAGGAGAATCTTTGGTAGGACCATTTCATACTTAGCTTGGCTATACCCCAGCATCCTCTGATTCCCTTGCACAAGTGCCACACACATTGCTCAAAGGAAAGCTAAAATGTACATATAATTTCAGGGCATGTTCTTCCACTCAGGGGCATAGCGTGTGGGGGTCGGACATGCTGCTCACTCTGCCCTCCTCAAGCCAATGCTGGTGTTGCTTCGGTGCCGAGGACTGGCCAGGCGCAGTGGGCTCCTTCGCCTTCCATGCCCCACGTATCTGCCCCGGGTGCAGTGTAAGCATGCTCCACTGATGCTTCCACTCCGTAGCTACAGGGAAACACACAATGCCACCATAATAGTTGTTTTGTTGCACAGCTAACATTAGATGAATTTTTATTTTATGTACGCTTCCATTTTAAAAAATCTACTGTGCTTAAATCCTTTGCAACAAAATTGGGGTGTTCATTCCAATAGTAGTGATCTATAGTGGCCCAATTTCTACTTGTCACTTGAGACGTTGGGGGATTTTAGGGAAATTTTGGCATAAATCATGTCTTCACATATCACAAAATTTGCTTTGGAATGTTGCATCTGTAGCACTCTTCCACACAGCTTGTTCCTCTGGTAGAAAGGTGGGGCCAGTTCTTAAAAAGAAGAAGAAGGATTTGTTTATGTGTAAAACTGAGTAAGTAATAAGGGGGGGGGGAATTGCAGAAATTCCAAATGTCATCACAAACAAGCTGTAGACAGTTCATTACATTAATTTGCATAGTCCCTTAGGTTTCCTGTAACGTGCCCTCAGTTTTCATGTCAACATCCCCCCCCATTGCAAATTCCTTGAATGTACATGTCCCACTTGAAAGGGGGGGGGGAACTCATCTTATTCTATTTTGACATCAGTCTGTGCTGGTCTTGAACCAGCAACCTTAGGAATGAAAAGTTCATACCAGCACATGGGGAAGGAAGCAAAGAAAAAGACAAATAATATCTGCCAATATGCTGTAAAAGTACACCATTCCCCACCCCGCCAGCAATCCAGCAATGCTTTTTTGGCAACCACTATATGAACTGCTTATGCAACGTAGAAGGATTAAGCAAACTGGCATAAGGTTGCTTTAATTCCTGTGAGTGCGTTTAATCCCAGAGTGTTTATTTATAAGAACTGAACACAGTTTAATCATAAATGGGGGAGGGTCTCTTATAGGGATAGAAAATAAGAACTTTATAGGGTAATACATCAGTAGCTGGAACCATTTGAACTTGTAGTTTTTGTCAAACTCTCAATGTATTCAAATTAACAACCTAGACCTCTTGTGTATTAATTTATTCACATATTTGAAACCTGTATTTTGGTTCAAAAATATCTAAAAGGTGGCTTACTAAAATTTTGAAATGCATAATACAAAAGAAAATAATCAAAACCCATAATTTTTCCTTTAAAAGCCCACAATAAAAAATAAAATAAAAAAGGAAACTGAAAACTACTTGAAATTAGCAGCAGGAGCTGATAGAAAACTCTGACAATCCCAAATGATTGCAGGGGGCAGGGACTGTCCATGCTCAGCACCTAATGATCTGTAGAGATGGGGTAGACTGTGAATCTTCCTCAGGTGAAACCAACAACATTGGTGCCACTGCTGAGTGGGCTCTGTCTTATATAGCCCTCCACCATAACACCAATAACAGTGGGACCTAGAGCATTGCCATGAAGAAAGATATTAAAATGCAGGCAGATTCATGTGAGAGATTGAGGTCTTTATTGTATTCTTGATTCCAACCATTCAGGGCCTTATAGATCAAAGCCAGTACTTTGAACTGAGCCCAGGAACCAACTGGAAGCTGTCAAAGTTACTGTTGACAAAGGCAGTTTCATGTAGAGCATTCTGCAATAATCTACTCTTGATGTCACTAACATATGAATGTTAGGAGTCTTCCATCCACCTCACAGCGAAGGCAGCAAACTTGATCAAAATACAAACTAAAAAGGGCAAGATAATCAGCATCATTCAAATATCCCTGAAGCTAGGTCAACTCAACCTGCCAATGGTTGAAACCTGCTTTAATGGTCTCCTTGTTAAATAAAACCAAAATGTTCTTCCTGAGCTTATGACAGCCATGGATTTGGGTGGCGGGGGAATAACACAATTTCCAGAGGATAATGCAAATGTTGGAAATAGTTGTACATCAACTATGAAAGTTGCAGCTGGATACAGGGTAGGGTTGGTAAATCCAATTCGACAAATAAATTGCCACCAATTAACAAACAGAGTGATGTTCAAGTCAACACGCAATAAAGGCTTTAAACATGTCGCACACAATGTTGTTGTCTGCACCTTAAACCTGGTTGCCACATATAGAGCTCTGGAACAAAGTTTAATCAGGTCTATCTATCCCTTTCCTTTTTTAAAAAAACAGTCACATTTGAAGACTCTGCCCTAAATTGTTGTCTTGGGGTTTTTTGTTTTGCCATACCCTTACAATGAATTGAGTTGAAAGCTTGTTTTAGCAACAAGCACAAAGCTTACTAAGTAACAACGGCCTTATAAACTGCCACACCAGTCTCTGAAAAGGATGAGGACCACATATAGTTTGCACAGCATGGCTATTGCCTGAAAACAGAAGAAACAGTGCACCTCTCTTATCTGTTTACATACTCAGATAAGGGGTTCACGAAGTAGAAAGGTTAGGCCACACCCAGCCACCACTGGCAGATAACTAATCTCTCAGCAAACAGCTTGGAAATCCTTTGAGTCTGAGGCAAGGGCACACTGCACTCTAGTTTTACCCAAGCAAGTATAGGATGCTAATCCCACAAGCAGGCCCAAACTCAGCCCTTCTGCTACAAACTGCAATAATAAAAGTAGTGTGAGGTAAAATTACATAATAATGTATTCTGTTGAAAAGGAGAAGTAACAAATACCAAGGAATACTAATAATAATAATGATCGATAGCGTTTGTTACCCGCATTAAATCAAACCACTTTGAAAGATCCCTTCAAAGTCATATCTGCCTTTCTGAAGGAAGATAAGAAGCATGCTGTCTTTTAGAAAAAAATATTTAATTTTACTTCTTCAGCAAAACCCTAAAATAAATCCAACCCACAGGCTTGGCAATGTTTGTGAAACCCAAACTCCAGTCAGCTCCAGGCAGTTCACTGTGACGCACAAAGTCTATCGATGCTCACAGCATCGCTCAATGTGACCATGTGTCACATAGGCTGCGCAGAGTGCATGTGGAAGTGGCCATTTTCATTGTGAGGGTCTCCCCCTTCCCAGGAGTTTCACTGCTCTTCCCCCACATAGTCCAGGCATGAAAAATCCCCCGGCAAGAAATAAAATTCCAGCTGTGGTCCAGGCCACAGGTTCATTCACGGCAAAGACCCACACCTATTTGCACAGAATGCTTTAGCAGATCATATTCCAACTATGACTAAACACAGCTTGCATTTCCATGAGCTGTTTTGCCCGAGGAAACGCAGTGTGCAAAGTGTGTGTGATTCATCTCAGCAAGAGACAGATAGAGGGTGACAGTGAGAGGCTCTGACTTCCCCAGCGCAGCCACAACACAAGAGGGAAGAAACCCAAATAGCTTTACTTGCCCGATCCCACCCTCATTCCTCAGAGCAATATGGGCTACTCATGGCTCGAAAAGATTCCCTTGCCTTTCCAAGCCTCACTCTGGGCTATAATTAGGAAAGCTGATGTAGCATATTGGCCTAAGAGACAGAGGCTATGTGCACATTAGCGGCCTAAAACACAGCAAGGTCATTCTCCCTCCTACTGCATTTCAAGTCACATTTGCACATTGCTGTACACACCAGAGAGTGTGTGGGGATAACTTTGCCCAATGTACAATACTTGCGTGGCTTTCCTGTGCCCGAACCCCTCCCCCAATCCTATTCATGAAACTGTAATCTGCACCTGTGCAATAGCTGTCACAAATGTACATACCTCAGCTAAACTGAGAAATAAATGTGACTTTTCAAATTGGATGGAAGCTGGTTTGAGGGGAGAAGTATCCAACAGCAATATTTCTCAAGAAACTACAAGATGGGTATGAATTGTGGTTAATGGCATGTGAACATGGTTTCAGCGGGAGTGCCCTGGAGCCACAGTAAGTGGTAATGTGCACACAGTCTGCATTATAAGAAGAAGAAGAAGAAGAGTTTGGATTTGATATCCCGCCTTTCACTCCCTTTAAGGAGTCTCAAAGCGGCTAACATTCTCCTTTCCCTTCTTGGCCACTAGGTGGACTTAGCCAAGCCATTCTCACTCAGTCTCAGTCATTCCAGCTGCAAAATGGGGGATCATACTACAGACTTACCTTACAGCAGGACTGGGGAACCTGATGTTGTTGGACCCTAGTTCCTATTCACTCCATTCAGCATGGCCAGTGCTCAGGCACAGTAGTAGTGACTGTTGGAGAGGAGTCATGAAGCCACCCTCCTGACCCCAGTGTTGCTGCAGCTTACCTGGACAGTTGTGGGGTGGGGCAGGCTGGAAATGAAGTGGGGGGTTGCATGGATACACTGCTGGAAGCGTGTATCCTCTGCTGCTCAGAGATAATGGAAGTTGTAATCCTACCAGTCTTGGAAGGCCACAGGTTCCCCAGCCCTACATTACAGATTTGTTATAAGGATTACAAATAGGTAATAGGAAGTGCTCAACATGTATTTTAATGGCCAGATACAATTTTTGCTCCAAAGGGGAGAACTGATAAAGCCTCTTCCTCCTGAGCCAGACCACTGGGTTCATCTGCCCAGGTACGGCCTACTCAGCCCTACTCCTTGGCAAGTATTTCAACTGAGCACTTTCAGCTCCCGTTGCCTGTGGCTCTTACTGTCCGAAGGCAAAGCGGGTTTGCCTAGAGATGCAAAATGTCTGCCAGTGTTTGATTTAAGCAGTAAGGCAAAGCATGCTGGAGAGACCAGTGACTGAACCTATTCTGGAAAGACCTTATGTGCAGAAAGCTTCTGCTCGGCCCCTGAGATATAGGCTCCCCTTGGCAGCTGGCTATTATGAGGCAGCATAGAAGCCAAAAGCAAGAAAGGCTGTCTCTGTTCTATGAGGCAGCCATGTTCTGCATTCTGCCCGCATAATCAATCACAAGACACAGTGCACAGTGGCAATGCCCATAAGCTTGGGAGTGGCTCCCTCAAATATTTTATGGGGAGGCACAAAGGGACCTCAGCCCTTAGGAGCTGACTCCTATGGGTGGTTCAATATACGTTATATGGCATAGGTTTGGCAATTTTTGCAGGTGCCAGCTTCTGAAGAACTATTAAAGGAAATGACAAGAAGTGGCAGTTCAGGTTTGGAGTGGGGAGGCAATAGTCATAGCAAGGCTTGATTTGATCTGCCCATCTCCTTCCATGCCCATGTGTCCCCAGTCCACAAGAGGCCATTTCCTTACATCACCAAGAGGGATTCCCTGAAACCAAGAGCAGGGCTGTGCCTGACACTCATCCCTCTCAGCCAGTGAAGCAGGCAGACACTTGTGAAAGAAAAGGGAACTGGGCTTTAATAATTAATTTTTATAATAATGATAATGATGATAATGATGATGATGATGATGATGATGATGATGATGATAATAATAATAATAATAATAATAATAGTATTTTTACCCCACCCATTCTGGCTGGATTAAGACTGGTGTGCATTTTCAGAGCCCAAGCAGTCCTTTCAGCAGGGGAATTGTATTTGTTTATTTATTTAAAGAATTTTTTAGCCAGCTTTTCACACACTCAAGGCAGCATACAGAAAGTAGAAAAAGACTGCAAAATAAGAACAAGGGAATAAACAGCACCAAACAAGCAAACTAGCCAGCTGAGCTAAAGGCTAAAGCTCCTCAGCGGAAAAAGAGAGGATGTGTTTTGAAAATTCACCAGAGGAAAGGGAATAGAGAAGGGGAGTTGTTTACCTTGGGGTGAGTCTATTCAGCAGCCTTAGGGAATTTTGTGTAAAGGCTGTGTTTCTTGCCACACCATAGTATTGAGAAACATATTGAAGTGAGGAAAAATGCAAGGAGAAGTGTGAGGGAGCTCTTCCTTAAAAGGAAAGGGGAGATTTTACTGTCCTGTGAATTTTTACAGATCTCCATAGTTGAAGACTATGTGAAAGGATGCTTAAAGCATCTCCAGCCTTTCCATGTAGGGTGTGAAATGTCTCCTATCTGAACCCCTGGAGAGACTCTACCAATCACAATAGACGATACTGAACTAGATGGACCAATGGTCTGACTCAGTATTAGGCATGGATATAAATCAGGAAGTTTCCTAGAAATCACCAATAAACCGTAATTCCCAGACATAGTTTCCATTTAAAAAATAGAAAGTTTGTAGCATTTGTAGAACCTGAGACAGGAGACAAAATGTACATATGCTATCCTTCTTAACTTCTTGGCAGAAATCAGCCAGCTCCTCCTTTCAGTGTTTTAATTTACACACACAGAGAGAAAAGTGCTGCAGAAGCCCATGGCATCAGGCAGCTTCTTGGGTTTCTAGGTGTTCCTCAGGAAGAGCCACTGAACTTCCCTTCTTGTGCCCCATAAATCAGCCTTTGTCTATTGTTGTCATCAGCCCCAGCCAGCTGTGCTGCCCTAAATGGTGCTCCTGAGCTGCTGAATTGTGCTGGCACCAAAGTCCTGCCCTGCTATGGAGCAGGGAGCTGAAGGCCTTTGCTTCTTTAGATATGACAGTACTACCTCAGATCAACTACAAGAAGAAATGTTTTCTTCCACAAGTAGCTTTTATTAGTTCTTTTTTTGTTTGTAAAGAAATGAAGCAACCTGACCGATACTATAAAATGTACAGAGTGCCCCGAGTCATCACATCACATCAGAGGGAATTAATCTGACCTTTGTAATTTCGGGAGCACAGAACTATTATTTTCCAGGCAGTACATATGTGCCATTTAGATGGCAGGAGCTGCCTTTCTCACAGCATTTGTACTGGCATGGATTAACCAACACTGTAAACAGCAGAAGAAAGGCAAATATTTGACCTCCTTTATTTATTGTTATACTAAAACACCCTGTTGAAGCAAGGATGTTACAGCTGCTCAAGCTAAGAGAAGGGAAAGAAAGCTTCTCTGGGTAGCATGGATGTAACCAGTGCGAGTGACAGCAGTTTTGAACAGGGAGGGGTGATGGTTCTAATTATCTGTGCCTCAATGTCACAAGTGCAAAGTGGGAGAGATAATGCCAGGGTCTGGTGGGGCAAAATTCAGACAGCAAGTGAAAACCATAATCTGTAGGTTGGGATGGGTGAAACTGCCAATTGCGGCTTCTCTTGGTTTTCCATTTTCCAGTCTAAGGTTTGGTTCTCCACACTTGTACATCAATTTGCAATGAAAAGCACCAACATCTTCATGAAAATGTATCAGTATTTTAGTGTGGATTTATCCCAATATACACATTTTATATGCAGTTTGGCCTAATCACACATATGCAGAGCAACCTGCCTAGTGCCCTAACGTAATATGTTTGTATATGTTTTTCCCCACTCATATATGCAGTTGTGTGCACACTTCACCCTAGTATGTATGTATGTATGTTGTTGTTGTTGTTGTTGTTGTTGTTGTTGTTGTTGTTGTTGTTGTTGTTGTTTTCTCATTACTTGGCTAGAGAAACTGAATGCAAAATTCAGAAAAGGATGAATTTTGAAGGGTGGCTGTGTTTCAGTTTGTGCATTGTTTCAGAAAGTGTGAATTAGTGAGGTTTGCCTTTAAATGTGAAATGAATCCAATTCTCCCCCCCCCCCATCCCTACAACTGGAGGTGAGCATGGTGCTGTGGGAGGGGGCAGACACTGAGGAAAGGGTTTTGAGTGTACCTCTTTAAGAGCCTGGTTTTAGTTTAACTGGACTCAACTGAAATCCTGCTGAAGACTATTGAGTTGTGCAGAACCAATTCAAAATATACCATTTGGGGAGTTCAGGAGAGAGTAGACATTGGTTTACTTTCCCCAAGCTCAGACTACCTATCATTTCTCAGGACTCCTCTGTTTCTGGGCAACTGGTCACACACAGATTAATATAAACAATGGACATTGCTATGCACACTGATAGGCATGCACAATAAAGGTATAAACCTATTTACTTGGGGGTTTTTTTAAGGGGGAGGGGGTAGCTGATATATATTGACTGATCATATTAAACCTCCTGAAAACATTGCTATAGTTCTCCTAGCATTTGTTATGCTACATTTTCCCCGCTTCAAATATATGCTTAAAAATTAATTGTGAAAATATTCAAGGCCACGTCTTGAACCTTGTTGTTATCCCATCTATGAACTCTCAAACAGTGACCTTGTCCAGTACAAATTCAGGAGACATATTCAGAAATTCTGTCTCTTTGCGGTTATTGCTGTGAATACACATTATTAGTGTGCCAGTTTAATACCTCAACTATGGTGTGTTTAGGCTGGTCCAATCTGGGCAGGTGAGCCAAGGGGATAAGGAGGAACATTTGTGTTTTTTAGGAGGCCCATAAAATTAAATTGTGATTTACAGAACTGTGTTTCAAGGCCTTTTGTGTGTTTAATTTGAGTTTATATTGCAAACAACAGACTTTCTTTGACTGATAACACTTTTTTATTGTGTTTTGTTAGGGACTTTTTTTAGACTGTGCTATTGCAGAATTCTGTATTGCTTCTGCTCTTATCTGTCCTGATCCCTTTGCCTTCATTAACTGTTAACCTTTCCTACGATAACAAGAGGAGACTCTTTAATTTTCTTCTGCCCGATGAGAGAGATTTGAGAGGCATACCAAGGCCATGCATTTCACTTCCCTTGGAATCTTTTCCTTTTTCAGCTGCTAGTTTCTGGCACAGTTTATGCCTGTGACATTTTCAAGAAAAGATAAGGCCACTCAAAATGGTGACACATTTGAGCTCGGTTCACTCATAAGTTGTTCTGCTCTGAGCTAGAAGTGAATCAACTGAATCTGAATAAATGCCATCTCACTTATTTCTGTCCTGAGCAGAATTTCAAGGATGCTGCTATCCTGAGCATGTTTACTTGGAAGTAATTATTGTTTGCATGGATTTGGGTGCTAGAATTCTGAAGTATACCTAGACAGAACTAGAATCAGTTTAAATTGAAGATGTTTTCAGATGCGGGTGGCGCTGTGGGTTAAACCACAGAGCCTAGGGCTTGCCGATCAGAAGGTTGGCGGTTCGAATCCCCGCGATGGGGTGAGCTCCCGTTGCTCGATCCCTGCTCCTGCCAACCTAGCAGTACTAAAGCACGTCAAAGTGCAAGTAGATAAATAGGTACCACTCTGGCGGGAAGGTAAACGGTGTTTCTGTGTGCTGCTCTGGTTCGCCAGAAGCGTCTTAGTCATGCTGGCCACATGACCCGGAAGCTGTACGCTGGCTCCCTCGGCCAGGAAAGTGAGATGAGCACCGCAACCCCAGAGTTGTCTGTGAGTGGACCTATAGGTCAGGGGTCCCTTTACCTTTAATGTTGGATATTTTGAATGGCCAGTTTTGAATGACACACATTTTTAATGAACTTACTATAGTAGAAGTCCTTCAGAACATGCCTGTCACTGCTGAAGGTCATTCATGGGACTCCACCCCCCTTAAGGTTCCTGGCTCTGTAGGGGACAATCTCCTTTCCAATCATGGTAGGAAAGTGAAGAGGTAACCTCCCTTCCCATATGCTCCTTCCCAATTAGAATCAGAATCCCTTGGATCTTGTTTCTAAGGGAAAACAAAGTTTGTAACTGCATACAACATAGTAAGAGAATGTCTACCGTGGCCCTCAGTGACACTTCTGGTGGTGTATCTGAAGAAGTGTGCATGCACACGAAAGCTCATACCAAGAACTAACTTAGTTGGTCTTTAAGGTGCTACTGGAAGGATTTTTTTTGTTTTGACTATGGCAGACCAACACGGCTACCTATCTGTAACTGGAACTTCTGGTGGGAACAACAAAGAGTTTTGTAGCACTATATTAGGACTGCTGACTCTAGCCCTGAGACCTGCGGATAGAGAGCATTATGCAAATTTAATAAACAATAATAAGGTGCAACAAGGCTCTGTGGTTTTTTTGCTACAACAAACTATTGTAGCTCCCTAACTAGAAATGGTAAGGCTCGTCATGACCATCGCCTTGTAATCTCATTCCTAACAAAGATCCGCTATCCTGGCTTTTACAGCTATTCTGTGCTGAAGGGGAAAATTCTGTCTCCTCAGGGGCAGCTTCATCTATTTTCTGAGCTTTGGCATACCAAGATTGAGCCCAAATTAAGTTCTGTTTTTGGCTCAATCCTGTGTAGTGAGTTTGGAGGAGAGGCCTCATGAGAGGAGCACAAAAGTCACCTTGCAATGAAAAACAGCTAATGAGACTCCACCATTGCCATATGGTGGCAGGAAAAATCTAGCTGAGCCAAGAGAAGAAGAACCCACTCACAAAGGGCTTGTTATCATCTTATGGTGTGATTACCTATCTAAAAAATGTTTGCTGATTCAACATTCACCATGAGCTTAGTAACCCATGTTCTGACATGCTAAGTGAGTTATAAACATTCCCAGATCTCTAGATAACACCACTAGATCCTATACTGGATGGGTTCCTTGCTCAGGAAAGGATGCTGGAGTGGAGGAAGAATGGATTCTGAGCAACATGTAAGGTAGTATACAATGGATAGACGAACCTCTGTATACAATGGATAGATGGACCTAAAATAAGGCAACAGTTGATTTGGTAGAAACACTTAACAGCACAGTCCTGTACAAGCCCACTTGGAAATATGTCTTATTGAGTTCAGTGAAATCAGCACCATTGGGCTCACTTCTAGAGAGGCATGTATAGGAATGTGCTGTGAGTCAATATCAAGCCCAGTGCTGAGTGAAGAGGGCCTAGTAATATTGAGTTTTAATAAAATATTCAAAGGTCCCAGAAAAAAATAATGCATGCATAATAATTCATATAAATTTTACACAGGCTTTCTTGTGGGTAAACAGAGATTCACTGGTTGAGGTTCATGAAGGATGCTTTCAGTCTTCCAGCTTCTAAGTCTTTATTCTGTTCTAAGTTCTGTGCCCCGCCCCCCTTGCCAGGGCACACAGACAAGTGGCAGGAAAATGACTATTCCCCCCCCCCATTGTTCAATAGCAGGCTTAAATTAAATAGTGCCAGGTGCCATATTGTCACCCACACATCTGTTTGTTTCATTCTATAAGAGTCTTCAAAAACAGATGGTATCTTGGATACCCCTTTCCTCCCAATGAATCAGCTGGCCTTGAGACACTAAGATCTTCCTCAGATTTCTATCATTAAGAGAAATGTCACTGTGGCATTACCTGTCTGTAGTGCTCATGCCTAATCACTTCTCCTAATTAAGGCTAATTCCAAGCACTAATGTTGTACCTTCATTAACTATCTCATTTTTCTCTACGGCAAATATTAGAGCAAAAAGCTTCTGTGGATCCAATATAACTGTTCAGTGTTTTTAACTACACTGGATTTTGACTGATTTAGCTTGGGAACAATCCTAATTATGCTGGCAGGAAGACTGACGTAATTAGTAACATGTTTTGGCATTGTTTGTATATCATTATCTGCAGTATATTATCTGTCTGCTTAATGAATCCAGATTTTTGATAAAAATGTATTATTTTAATCAGATCAGGTAGAATCAGATTAAGGGGGAAATATGTCCGATTGTTTCTTGTAGCAAAGAGTTGCCATCTAGTGAACTGTACTTGCAGACCCTCCAAGTGTCCCTGTTTTCCAGGGACACCCCTGATTTAGAGAATGATTTAGGGTGTCCCTATTTTCATTTGAGAAATTTTGGAGGGTATGGAGGTATGCGACCTCTGAGCTGTCTGAAGGCAATCCTGTATAGGGAAGTTTTTAAAAAATGTTTAATGTTTTATTATGTTTTTATATAAGTTGGAAGCTGCTCAGAGTGGCTGGGGCAACCTAGTAAGATGTGTGGGATATAAATAGTAAAATCATCATTATGGGATGGGATGTCCCTATTTTCATCAGAGAAATGTTGGAGGGTGTGTGCTTGGCCCTCTCTCTAGCCAGGGCAATTAGGAGTGTTGAAATTTGAGCAGAGGTACTCAAAGGCTCCTATTCAAATTCTTGCAAGCAGAATTGAAGCAGGCATGCCCTGCTGGGAGCAGACTGTGCTAGCCTCCATTCTGCTTGCCCTCCTTGCCCTCCACCACCTGCTCCTCTATCCCTTGAATAACAAACATTCAGCAGGCTTCAGAGAGGCCTGCTATTCCTAGAGCACATGATTTGCATGCAAAAGGTTTCAGGTCCAATCCCCACCATCTCCAGGAACGGCTGGGAGCACCTTGGAAAGAGACACTGCCCATCAGTCTGTCACAGCGCTTAGCTAGATGACTCTGGATAAGGAAATTGCCTATCTACCTTCCTCCAACTCTTTGGAAAGTGAAGATGCTGTGGGCACAATGAAAACCCTTGAGGGTCTTTTCATTAGCCTTTTCCATGAAATGCTCAAAGAGCCCAATGCATTTTGGGATGGCCACAAAGCTTCTCACTCATTTCTAATGGCAATGAGGGTGTTGATGCAGACTTCCACATACACCCCTGCTGGACAAACATACGCCACATAAGTGGTTACCACTCACCTGCTCCCACCCTAAGAATTCTGGGAACTGTAGTATACCCCTCACCAAACTATAATTCCCAGCACCCTTAACAATGTACAGTTGCCAGGATTCTTTGGGGGAGGCCATGTGCTTTAATTGTATGGTGTGAATATGCTGTCAGCATAGTCCAATTTAGGCAGGTGAGATCGCTGGATCACTTGTTTGAAAGTAGGGGAACTGAGCTTAGCTCATTTACTCTCCCTGCTAGGTGACTTGTGCTTCATTTATGTACATGCCACACTTCATGATATTAAATTTCAGTGCCGCATACAAGAAAAAAGTACAATATAATAAAACACAAAAGCTAAGACTGCAGAGTTAACAGTACTGAACTTTTTCAACAGCAGGGATGCTCATGAAGGCATACACAGCTAAGTTGGAGTAAATACCTTTAATTTGGCTGGGTGCATTCCTTGATGCAAAACAAATGTATTAGCCTCTCTCTAGAAATAAATGATCAATTAAGCCCTGTTGGTTCAATGGCACTTAAGCATGACTAATGCGTTCTGGATTAGGACCATAAGCTTCTTGCTTATTGGTTAATTTTCATTCATCAGTCAAGGGTACAATCTTTTATTACAGAAATAAAAAGCTGTAGTTTGGGTCTATTAACAGTCCCCCCAACACACACACTTCCTCATTCAGAAAGGGTAAAAAATAATGTATTTCTGAAATATAGTAGCTCAAAGTCAAAGAAGGTGAAGAAAACAAGAGAAATTCTAATAATTCATTTGCAGTGTGTCATACGGCAGTTCTAGGAGGAAAAGGTGACAACACTCCACCCTTTTCTTTTTTTGGAGGCTATGACTCAGTAACCCACATACCTCAATAAATATATGATTGTCTGAAATAAGTTGGTATTTCTCATGGACTCTCCTAGGTGAAAAAATAATAGTTTCTTCTTACATCTTAAATGAGCTCACCATTCTACAAATCCTCCTGTGGAGCTTAGATAATGATGCTTTACAAAGTTGGGCGCAGAGAGAAGGTCGATACTCTGAAGCAACATACAGCTGCACTGCCTCATTGACGTCAATGGCATTACACTAGAGAAAGTGGTTTGAATACAGTATTGTAGTTTCTTGATGGTGGCTGAGGGGGCACTGAGGGGGACTTTAAAACTGGAGGTAAGGATCATACAGACAAAACTCTGAGTCATTTGAAGAGCTCTCTCATCAGCTGCACCGAGGAATAATGATGGGCTTTCCAATAAAGAGATTCATTGTTTTCCTTAAGTAGGTTATTCCTGCAGCAGCCATTGTCAAAGACTCTATAGCAGACGTGGGGAACCTCTGGCCCCTGGAACCTTCTGGAAGCCACATCCCCACCTATCACTCACTCTGCTTTGTCCCCTGAGAGCTTTGGCTTAGGTGAACCCTGATGGAGCCTGGATGGAGTTTAGAGAGGGATGTGTAAAAACTAGGCTGCCCTACAAAGGTGAAATGTTCATGAGGATTTTTCAAAATTGCAAATTGATGCAGAACTATAGAGAGTTGAATTTCAGGCTGGACAAATGAAAAACAGACAGACAACAAAGCTGAGGTATTTGCCCATCCCTACTGGGTGTATAGGGGACGCGGGTGGCGCTGTGGGTAAACCCTCAGCGCCTAGGACTTGCCGATCATCGGTGCGGGGTGCGCTCCCGTTGCTCGGTCCCAGCGTCTGCCAACCTAGCAGTTCGAAAGCACCCTCGGGTGCAAGTAGATAAATAGGTACCGCTTTATAGCGGGAAGGTAAACGGCGTTTCCGTGTGCTGCGCTGGTGCTGGCTCGCCAGAGCAGCTTTGTCACGCTGGCCACGTGACCCGGAAGTGTCTGCGGACAGCGCTGGCTCCCGGCCTATAGAGTGAGATGAGCGCACAACCCTAGAGTCTGTCAAGACTGGCCCGTACGGGCAGGGGTACCTTTACCTTTACTGGGTGTATGTGTGATTTCTTTGCACACCAGCGCACTAGTCTCTGCCCACTGCAGTGCTGTGTCTGCTTTAACTTTTACCTTGCCAAAACTGGTGGAGTCATAAGTAAAGGTAAAGGGACCCCTGACCATTAGGTCCAGTCGTGGCCGACTCTGGGGTTACGGCGCTCATCTCGCTTTATTGGCCGAGGGAGCCGCCGTACAGCTTCCGTGTCATGTGGCCAGCATGACTAAGCCGCTTCTGGCGAACCAGAGCAGTGCACGGAAACGCCGTTTACCTTCCCGCCAGAGTGGTACCTATTTATCTACTTGCACTCTGACGTGCTCTCGAACTGCTAGGTTGGCAGGAGCAGGGACCAAGCAACGGGAGCTCACCCTGTCGCGGGGATTCAAACTGCCAACCTTCTGATCAGCAAGTCCTAGGCTCTGTGGTTTAACCCACAGCGCCACCTGTGTCCCTGGTGGAGTCATAGGGAACCAGAAAAATATGGGTTTTTTGGGGGGGGGGCAGGTTAGCCATACTTGCTATGAAGCCAATGCTGGCTCAGTGTTTTTGGCCCACCCTTATTGAAGTACCATAGCATAGATCTGGGCCTGGGACACGTGAATTTGAAATGAGCCTTCAACTGGAGCTGCCACCTCTGCTAGGATGACTGTGCCAGCCTTGGTGACACAGTCCATCATCACATAAAAATACAAAATGATAGAAGTGAGAAGAAACATAATACTGGGTTCTGGTTCACTGTAGAATGTTTCTCTTTATAGCCTCCTCCCAACCACAGGACTGAGGTAAGCTCTGAAGCCCTGCCCCGAACATACGTGCTGATGTAGTTTGTCAGCACTACAGATCAAACAGCTGTGTGGTGCAATCCATGGTACAGGTAGCTGTCATGATAAATATTCATATAAATAGGAAAATAATCTGAGTAGTAGTGGCTGGATAATTTATGAGGTAGCAGGCAGGTTTATGTTTATGATTCTCCCCAGAGTGTATGAAATGCTTTCTGCAAAAATGAACAGTCCTTAAGACAATCTTTAGCTTGTCTGAGTCAGTCCCCCCCCCCCTTTTCCAGGCTTATTAGCAACAAGAAATCAAAAACAAAACACAACCGCCACCTCACTCTCTGTGCATAATAAAACAACAAAGGTTGATTTTTCTGCAGGAACATGGCATTAGTTTTTCATGAAGCTTTGGATCATCAGGCAGAAATGATGTGCAGAACAGCTGCCTGGGTGCTGTGCAAACAGTCTGAGGGCAATATTTGTCCAAGTATTCAACCTTTACAGCTCTTCCAACACTTCTATATTTCACACTTTGCCCTGTGGAACAAAACCCATGTTGACGTGGGAACCCAAAGGGATGCTGATAGCCCCAAATAACCTAGAACAAACTGCTTTTGAGTGTTGCTTATTGGTTAATTTAAAACTTATCTATCCTGCCTGATCTTTTTAAATTTTAAATAACAACAATGCTCTAAGGTAAGTAGCTTGCCAAAAATTCAATGTGAGACAGCGAGCAAAGAGAATTATTTTTAAATAGAATATACAGTACACCAAAAGCTCTGAGAATACTGAATTTCACTGTGTAATGCTCATAATTTTTGTGCCGATCTTTCCTTTCCCAAAAGGGGTTTGTGGTTGTGACTATTACATGGGGAAATGCGGAAGTGCAAGCATTATGTGCAGGAAATGGTCCAAGGAGCTGGGCCGGCGGAATAGGGAGAGCAAGCGTGAACCTTTTGTTGTAGGTGAAGTGAGAGAGGTGGGAGGATAAAAGGCTTTCTCAACATAGCTCCTCATATAACCATGTGGCCTTCACAGGAAGGGATTTTTATATCCTTCTAAATGACAGATAAGAACACATAGGCAATGCTAGCATAATCAGTCACTACCCATGTCTGTCTAGTCTTCTTAGCATAAACAGCACCCACCAACTCTCCTCCCACCATCAATCTGCCACACACAGAAAAGGTGACCAGATCCCAGTCTATGGTTCCTACCTAAACCTTTGAGGCTGAGCCCCTATGCATACTTAGTGGGGAATACTTCCGAGTAAACTGGCCTAGGTTTTGTCTGCAAACATTTCAAGAGAGTGGGAAGAGAGTCTCACCTCACTTCTTGCCCTTTTCCTCCATGGGTCCCTTTATTCATGCAGGACTACAATGCCCTTCATGTCCCACCCAGACTAGGCCTATGGGAATTGGAGTCCAACAACATCTGGAGGCTCCCCACCCTGGCTCTTTAGTAGAGAGGACTAGAATGGATTCCACAGATGAGATCGACAAAGAAGCATGGTAGGAAACATAGCTGTGGTTCCCTCTCCCATTCCCTCTAAAGGTATAGGCAGGATATCTGAGGCATTGCCTATCCAGCAATGTCAAGAGACCTCCTACAGCAATGCCTCTTGCTTCAGTGGAGTCTACAGGATATCCCAGGGCAATGATGGTGTGCACTGCTTCCTGTTATTCCATCCAGTATTTTTACAGTATGAAGCCCTGGATGAGAAAGAGCTGCTGATTTGAGAAAGAGGAAAATCAAGACTCTTTGGGTTCTGATGTTCAGAGCTGCTGAGGTTTATAGACCAGAAAGCTGGGGCCTATAAACCCTGGCTTTATAATTTTGGCAAAATCCAGGAACTGTAATTCACCAGTGATTTCCCTTGCATCACTCTCAGTGGAAAGCAACAAAAGAAACTAGCATCAAGAAGAGCCAACTTTTCTATCTGTCAGCTTGCCTTTCATTCTCTCTTTTTAGAAGGGGGGGGGGGATTGACCCAGGGGCTTCTGCAGGGAGCTTGAGTCTGCCAGTCCGCCTGCATCAGCATTAATGAAAGGAACTCAGCTGCTGATCATCCCTGCTGATATAATCTCGGGAGAAATTAGAAAGGCAGAGGCCTGCTTGTGAGGGGAGAGAAGGGGCTGAAGGAAAGCAATCACAGGAGCAGCGAAGAGGGAAAATTGAGCGTGTAAAGAGGCAGAACAGGAAACTGACAGGCTCCAAAAGCATATTGTTTGGCGAGCTGAATGCAGTACCTACACAGCCAGTCCAAATATATGTGGACTCAAGGGAAAAGGCTTCGTACTGGTTCTGAATTCACCTTGTAATGAGGAAAGAAAGGGGTTGCCACTTCTCAGGACACCAGCGTTTGAAAAAACAACAACTCCACTATTGGGCACAGTCCAGGCATGTGGAAGAAGAAAGCTGGAGAGGAATGTGCAGGAAATCCCATCCTCCTTTCTGTCTGATGTTACAGCAGGGGCAGCCCATGGCGTTTTGTTGCTTCCCCATCAGGGTGTCTATTACATCCAAGGGCCACCAAATTATTTTGCCACCCGAGGCAAAATATCCCATGAACACCTACCTTCCCACTGTTGGAAAAGGCTGTTATAGCTAACCCGTTTCCCTGCCCCCACTCTCAAGCAATGCTCTCTCCAGAAATAGTTGCATTTATGCCTGAATGATTTCCAGCTCAGGGGGCTTGCAGTTTATTGTGAGACAGGCTTCATACAACGTATGAAGAACCCCCTGAACAAACACCATACTTTGCCTGGAGCAAGTTATCTCCATTCTATAAAAAAGAAAAGGTGTAATTGGCTTGGCTTGTGTGCATATTAAGTTGGAGCAGAACAAAAGGTTGGAAAAGCCACACCGTAATGGCCTAGCAGCGCATAGGAGTCCCTGCACCCCGTACCCCTCCCCCAGCTTTGCAGCAGTCACATTGAAATCATTTTTTAAAAGTGCAACAGAAAAATATTTTTTTTATCAAGTTTTTATCACAACCCAACATTCCTGCACCAAAAAGGAACTAAATAGGAACTTAAGGACATTCGTTACATTTCACTATTACCGTAATTTTCAAAGCAAGCATTAATGAGTTAAGGAAAGTGTCTTTCTTTTCTCCAGCCACTAGATGTCAGACTAGTCTTTAGAAATGATCCTCACATTTGAAGGAAAACCTGTATTTTATGAGGCCTGCTAATGAGGCCTTCACATCTAAGGTGTGATGGGCATAAGCCATTCCTAGCCAAATTGGGATTATATAATGATAATTTTTTTATGAGAGGTGCACAGTCACAAATTGTTTTCACTAATTGTATCTGTTTCTGAACCAATATTACCATAAATAAGACCGTCTTGGAAACAAGTAATTTCACAGCAATCAGCCCCTTCCCATGGCGGAACATTTGAGGGTACAGTTTCCAGGCAGGCTGAAAGCACAACATTGATCTTTTAAGAAAGATTCACTACTGCAACACCTAGAGACCAGGCATCTTCAATTAATGCATTGATAAGGCATGATATTTCTGTTTTCCTTGCATCTGTATTCTGCCCTTCCTCCAATCTGCCCTGCATAAACAGGGTTTCACAAACACCCCAAACCTGTGTGGTAAGTTTGACTAAGATTTGGCTCAGGGTCAAGTGAGATTTATGGATAAATGGGGATTTGAACCTTGATCTTTCCAGTACTAGGCCGCTACTCTAACCATTATACATCACTCTACCTGCTAAGGATGTGGTGGGAGGGGGGTGCTTCAATTTGCATTTTAAAGCAAACCAGTCTATTTTTTTTAGTAGTCAGAAACACCTATATTTTTACCAAAAAAGAAAAAGAAAAAAAGATACCAAATATATACTTTGGGGAAAATACAATGATAAGGTTACAAAAGTGTATTTTGGGGGGCAAGAATGCATACAAAATGCATGCAATTAAACTGTGATTTTTTCCACAAAAAATGGGGCAGCATAGATCTATGATGGAGTGCCTATCAAATGTGACATGGAATGGAAACAGAATGATATGCAGGCAAGTTATTATCAATTAAAAAGTGGTATGATGAAACATGGGACTATGTTTTAATGGATTAATTAATCCTCTTTATCAGATTCAGAAAATAAAATAAGGACAAATGGGACAAAACTTATTGTGGGATGTACGAGTGGTTACTCAGCGCACGTTATGGCTTCTCAGTGTTTTTATAAAATGAAGTTTATGTCACTCCAAAGTCATTTCTTGTACTACTGTATAATTTCCTTGAGAAAATATACACAATGTCTAAACTTGAGTAATTGTAAGATACTTTTTGTTATCTATTCATTTCAAGATACATCCATTGCAACATAAAGTGAATTCAAATAAGCAAGCAAAGAAACAAATAAGCAGATGCAATTGAATATGCTGTCTGCCCCTACCTGTGGCTGCTCCCACCTTCCCTCTCCTCAGGCTTTCAATTTGCCCTCTCCTCTTGCTGGCAACAGAAGGGCAAGTCTCCATGCTCTCCCTGTTGCTCGCAGGTGGGAGGACTAAGAATATGGCCTGAGCAGCCACAGCTGTTTCATCTCCTCTTTACTGGTGCATTTAAAGGAACGTATTTCATTTTCTGGAATGCAGCTTGGTAATCCTAGTTAGAGTGATGATAGATAGATAGATAGATAGATAGATAGATAGATAGATAGCAATTTACTTCTGTCAGGGTTGCTGAAAGTTTTCCTGACAAAGGTGTCTGTTTCTTTAAAAGTAACATGGCTGCAAATAAGTCAACAGGTAACATCCCCCCCCCCCCAGTCACAGGTTTAAGCAACTGAGCAAACACTCTCAGCTGAACTTCTTGTAACTGTGCAGGAACTTCTTTCAAAATACTGTAGGTGGCAGACCTATTGTCGGTGCCTGGCGGAACCTGCTACAAACTTACCACGATGCAGAAATCCTACTAAACCTCTCATATTAATTCAAGGCTATAATCCCTATGTCTACTCAGAAGCAAGTCCCTTTGAGTTATGTGGGGCTTACTCTCAGATATCTGGGGTTGGGATGGCATCCTTGGCTGGAAGATCAGCTCTTGACATTATGAAGTTTTGTCATAAGAACAAAAAAGAAATAAAACACCTGGCACATCTACCAAAAACTGGTATTCTACGCTGCATCAACAGAAGTATAGTGTCCAGATCAAAGGAAGTCATAATTCCACTCTGTTCAAGGTGAGTACTTTGTTCAGCGTGGAGTACCGTGTCCAGTTTTGGGCACCACAATTTAAGATGGACATTGGCAAGCTGGAACATGTGCAGAGGAGGGTGACCAAGATGACCAAGGGTCTGGAAAACAAGCCTTACGACGAACAGTTGAGGGAGTTGGGGATGTGTAGCCTGGAAAAGATGAGACTGAGAGGAGATACGGTAGCCATTTTCAAATATCTGAAGGGCTGTCACATGGAAGACAGAGGAAGATTGTTTATGCTGCTCTAGAGGGTTTGACCCGAGCCAATGGATTCAAGTTACAAGAAATAAGATTCTGATGAAACAGAATTTTCTGGCGGTAAGAGCTCTGTGACTGTGGAACAGATTCCCTCAGAAGGTGGTGGACTCTCCTTCATTTGAGGCTTTTAACAGAGGCTGGATGGCAATTCGTCAGGCATTCTTTAGCTGAGATTGCAGGGCGTTCTACTAGATGACCCCAGGGGTCCCTTTCAACTCCACAAATATATGCTTCTATGAGCACCAATTAATATAAGGGTGCTTATGTCCTCCTTTTGACCCTACAAGCCATCTACCCATAGCAACTTACAAGAAAATAATATCCCAATCAAAATACAATTAAAACCAAATAGGATCACTAAAAAGACAATCAACCAACAGAAGGAGAAAATAAACATCGCCCAAATCAAGAGATAGACATATTTCACAAAGTCTTCACAGTTTTTGGAGCCTGTTCCTTTAGGCCTTCATGGTAGTGGTACCCACCCTGTGGAACACCCTCCCATCAGCTGTCAAGGAAATAAACAACTATCTGACTTTTAGAAGGCAGCCCTGTTTAGGGAAGCTTTTAATGTTTGATGTTTATTGTGCTTTTAATTCTGTTGGGAGCTGTTCAGAACGGGTGGGGTATGTATAAATAAATAAATAAATAATCATCATATCAGGAACATGACACCACAGTGCGCTCAAGACTGAACGATGCCAATCAAATAGCAAGGCTCAACAGGAATTAAAGACTGAAACCAAACAGATTCATAAAGAAAACTGAAAAGCTGTATGGACTGAGCTTAAGTTAGAGAAATAACATTGCTGGTGAAGTTGAACAGAATCTGGCCAAAGTAAATGTTAAGCATCTTCAAAGCAATCACTCTTCCTTACATAGGAATAATCCACTTGGAATGCAAACTCAGAGCTCATTTGCATGGTGCCTGAGGCTGCTGAAACAGGGTTTGATTCTGAATCAACCATTTTTCTTTATACAAGCAGGGAACCTGAGGGTGCTTTAGCCACACACCCTTGCACATCACTGCATATTGAAGTGTGGTCGCAACTCTTCAGGGTTGCTGTTGATGATGTGCTTTAAGCTGCGTGACAGAGAGACATTCTGTAAATGGGTCTTTTCTTCTCTCTCCCCCAGCATGGAAATGCTCCAAGCAGAAAACATTTCCTATCAAATTTATGGCTGTCATGCAGATATTTAAGGCACAGAGTCTCTGTCAGAAAGCATCAAACCTGAGGGCAGTGCAAAAATGACTAATGTCGACATACCAAAGCCACTATCAGTGATGACGACATGCCCTTATTTATGCTGGTTGACCCTTAATTCTCCAGGTGTTTCCCCTTCTCCTCCACAGCTTCTGAATTATCAAAGAGAGTTTTCTGGTGCTCTGGCCAAAACAGATCAATAAAGAAAAGCTTTGGGCTGCTTCACATGATGTAACAGTTGATTGTTTTCTTCATTTGTAGAAGCAGTGAAAAGCATAGGGAGCTGTTTTATACCAAATCAAATTATAAGAAAGGAGATTCTGACTAAGCATCAGGAAGAACTTTCTGACGGTAAGAACTGTTAGAAGATGGAAAGTGCTCCCTCAGAAAGTGGTGGGCTCTCTCTTGTGGAAGGTTTTCAAGCAGAGGTTGGGTGGCTATCTGTTATGCATAGTAAAGGTAAAGGTAAAGGTACCCCTGCCCGTACGGGCCAGTCTTGACAGACTCTAGGGTTGTGCGCTCATCTCACTCTAGAGGCCGGGAGCCAGCGCTGTCCGCAGACACTTCCGGGTCACGTGGCCAGCGTGACAAGCTGCATCTGGCGAGCCAGCGCAGCACACGGAACGCCGTTTACCTTCCCGCTGGTAAGCGGTCCCTATTTATCTACTTGCACCCGGGGGTGCTTTCAAACCGCTAGGTTGGCAGGCGCTGGGACCGAACGACGGGAGCGCACCCCGCCGCGGGGATTCGAACCGCCGACCATGCGATCGGCAAGTCCTAGGCACTGAGGTTTTACCCACAGCACCACCCGCGTCCCTTCATCTGTTATGCATGCTTTAGTTCAAATTCCTGCATCGCAAGGGGTTGGACTAGATGATCCAACTCTACAATTCTGATTCTATGAAAGTGTCTATTTATTAAAATGGTCCTGCTGCCCTGCTAACAATCTTTAGACATTCACACTAATTTTAAAAACAATTTTGAAACCCTTTGTCCTAATAGAAGTGATAGAAAAACCTTCAGCATTGATGTTTAAAACAGGAGCAGGAGCTCTTGCTGTCAGCAGTTGGACCCAGTTTTCTAACTTCTTGCTGTGTTGTGTCCTGAGGCCACATCAATAAAATCATATCACATTTGCGGCAGGCCAGTGTTCCGACAGACGCTGAGAAGAACTAACAATTGATCTGCTCCCCACAAAAACTTGCATTTTCCAAGTTTACTGTTCTTGCACAAGGTAATTGGCTATCGATATTCCAGCATGAATCTTTACTGCAGTGTGATCAATACCATGTATCCTTGCCTAACGGGTCAGGAGCAGGGAGGTCATCTAAGGCGTTACACTGCCTGAGGACAAAACAAAAAATAGCTTGTAATTACCTTCAGATCTCAAAAGTCCACAGCAATTAGATCTGAGGGCCATAATATTTCATACCAGGAAAGTTAATTACATTCTGTATTTGATATAATAGATCTTGGCTATTGCATGTAGAAGAATAATTACATGCATGTTAGAGCGAGTCTGCATGTTATATGGCAATCACGTCGGCTGCAGGTTTCGCCTCGGCAAATACACAAAAAAATGCAGGATTCCAAGGCTTGGTTCCAAAGGAAAGAAAGGCATTCACTTCCTTATCCATCCTTCTATCAAGAAGAACTGCCCAAGGTGAAAGGAAAAGAGCACAGTCATAGTACAGAGAAACTTGAGTGCTGATGCTTTCTGTCTAGGAGGTCAAGATTCTCTATTGGCCAAGATAAGAGAGCAGCTTTTTGTGGCTTGAATAGCATCAGACTTTTTGCTGTTTTGCCAGCCAATGCTTTTCAGTGATGCTTTTGATTTGGGCTGTTTATTTATAGCAGCTACTCAGCACCGGGTACAGCTCTTGCTGTAGGGAAGAGATTACAGCGTATTTAGGATATAGGATAAATTTAAAAAAACAAACCAACTGTGCCTATCAACATTAACAATCACATCTGTGCTATTTCATCAATAGTTCAATAAAATGGAACTGTAGGGTGATTTGCTAGCTGACATAAAGGAGGGCTTGAACATTTTGTTGATTGGATTGGCAATAATCAGATAAAGACCATAGATCAAGTGAGGGGCGGTTTGGGAGATACATAATTTATGCTATACAAATATTTTCAGGTTAGAGACTTTTAAAATTATTGGTTGCCAATAGGAGGAGTAAGGCAGCCAGATAATTTTGTCAAAACCCAGAAAAATGGTTGCCTCACATATGTCAATCTGTTATTCATACGGGAGACAGTACACAAGTTGACTATGTCACAAAAAATGGGAGGAAATGACTGGGACATCAATAAATATCTGGAAATATATATGGGAAAATATTACCAAATATACTGCATTGTTAGCATTGATAGACAATTCTATTAAACTTTGGATAATGTGGTGTCTAACACCATCTGGGATATCTAGAAGATACAAGACAGGAAATGATAGATGTTGGAAATGTAGAGCGGATAGAGCAGATTTTATCCACTGCTGGTGGAACTATCCTGAGGCTAAGAAATATTGGCATGAAACTGTGTCTAATATAAACAATCCAAGCACTCAGTACACTTAGACCCCAAAGCGTACTTAATGTTGTTGTTGTTTAGTTGTTTAGTCGTGTCCGACTCTTCGTGACCCCATGGACCAGAGCACGCCAGGCACTCCTGTCTTCCACTGCCTCCCGCAGTTTGGTCAGACTCATGCTGGTAGCTTCGAGAACACTGTCCAACCATCTCATCCTCTGTCGTCCCCTTCTCCTTGTGCCCTCCATCTTTCCCAACATCAGGGTCTTTTCCAGGGGAAAAAAGCGTACTTAATAGCTTTCTTTAAAGATGCAGTCCCCCAAGGACAGAGATAAATTCTTATATCATATGGTTCTAGCAGCAAGGATTTTGTATGCAAAATATTAGAGGGGAGAATGGTTTATACAGTAATACTTTTGGAACTTTAATCACAATCACCTGGATGCCTTGGGTCCGACAAGGCAAAAGGAAAATAAATATTCTTTTCTTCTCTTTCTTTTTCTCACTCCTTTGGTGTTCTTTTTTATTTCTATTTGTTTCTTCTTTGTTCATTTTATATTTTGGATTTAAATAATAATCACTGTTATTTAAAGTTCACTTACAATCCGATACATCTTTGTAAACCAGGTAATGATTGTTTGGATGTCAGTCTGTTTCCTATTCCACTTTTTCTATTTTTACCTCTACTAATAACAACAACAATCAGTGCTTTTTTCTTTCTTTCTAAAAAAAAATGTTTAGGGGTACTCTCATTTTCATACCCATATTGAAATACTGCCCCTCAATGAGGCCAAACTTAGATTCACAAAATGTTTAGGGGAATGCGTCTCCCTGCATCCCCCCAGAAAAAAGTACTGATAACAATAGTAATAAGAAAATAAAAATTTAAAATCCCTAACAAGCCTTTCTGTCAGCTGTACATCAGCAACAACCCTATATTTGATACAAAATGATTATTGATTTATTATTTACTTATTTTTGTTAAGCAGTCTTGAGGGAAAGTACACTTTCCACTCCCCCCCCCCCCCCCGTTTGTGTGTGTGTAAACCTTGTTTTGTGCATTATCAACATTCAAGCCTAACGAAGTCAAAACCTCATTGTCACAAGTGCAGGAGCTGTTCAGCTGCAAACAAACCCGTATTCGATGCAGTAAAAATGCCTTGGAAACAAAAATATTTGCAATATATTAGGCAGATATAGAAATACCTCCCTCTAGTGACTAAAGATGGTAATTTGTGACCTCTTTCGATAGGCAACCTTAAGCCTTTGCTGTAGATTTTACCTTCCAGGCGAAGAAAATTATGCATGAGCGCTTAAATTTAATCTACTGTATTAGGCCCCCTGTGAGAATAAAGAATTTCAGGCTGAAATACTTCAGCTTAACTTGGTTAACTAAACTTGGTGCAAAACTTCACAAGAGCCCTCATGCCTCCTTCCCAAAGCTCAGCACCTCATTTACTCAGCTTTGGGAAGGCAGTTTGAGGGCTGGGGAGGCATCAAAAGTTGCATTGGACTGTGTGTGGAGCTGGCAGTATTTTTGTCACCATATTGCAGATGGGGGGCTGAGACCTCCAAGGAGTGCTATTTTTCTAGAAAAAGAGGTGCTGGAGCTCACCATGAACAGCTCCCTTGTTCTCTTAGAATGGCAATTGCGCCCACCTGAGAGGTGCCAGAACTGAGTTCCGGCATGTTCTGGCTGGAAAAAAAAGCCTTGCTCCAGAGGAGAGTGGTTTGTCAAACGCTTATTGGTGAGTTCATGGTTGAGGTGAGGTGTGGATTTCCCAGCTCCCTGCTTTTGCAATCATATTACAGTGGTTCCTTGGATTACAGACGCTTCAGGTTACAGACTCCGCTAACACAGAAATAGTACTTCGGGTTAAGAACTTTGCTTCATGATGAGAACAGAAATCGCGCGGCAGCAGCAGGAGGCCCCATTAGCTAAAGTGGTGCTTCAGGTTAAGAACAGTTTCAGGTTAAGAACGGACCTCCGGAACGAATTAAGTACTTAACCCGAGGTACCACTGTATATGAAATTTGGATCTTACCAGTGTAGCATGAGGGTAGACGAAGATGATGTCAGTCCTGCATACTGCAGTTGGGCCCAGTACCGGGTTCAGGAGCTGTGAAGTGGTGCCATCAACTTGTCTCTCCTCTGATAGAACTTGTGAGAGCCTTGTAGCACACTTAGGTGGATGAACAGTTTAATACTGAATTTCTGCTAGAACGGATGCAAGACCTGAAACAATTCTCAACTAGCATATTCTCTTCTACCACAGCATCTTTCTCAGATGTAACAGGGATTAATTATACCTTTAGAGAGCATCAATTATAGCCACTTACTCACATCTAGAACATAATGAAGATTACTGTATTTTCATCAAGATGTGATTTTTTTTAAAGGGACAAAGCCCTTATAATTCAGGAAGTGAAACTGTTACGTAATGTATGCTAGAGAGGTATACTGATAATGTACTCATTTCAGCCTACTAATTTGGATGCTTTATTATCATAGGTACACATATTTTGGGGGAGAAGGAGTTGCTGAGCAGCTGCTGTAGCATTTTCTGCATGAAACATGTCCGTTACTATCATGATGGATGAAGACTGAAAGCTAGTAAGGGCTGCATACTTCCTTCCCTTCCCTTCCCTGACCAGGGCTCAGCAACCTTTTTCAGCTGTGGGGCGGTCCACCGTCCCTCAGACCATGTGGTGGACCAGACTATATTTTGAAGGAAAAACTGAACTAATTCCTATGCCCCACAAAGAACCCAGAGATGCATTTTAAATAAAAGGACACATTCTACTCACATAAAAACATGCTGATTCCCGGACCATCCACAAGCCAGATTGAGAAGGCAATTGTGCAGCATCCGGCCCCTGGGCCTTAGGTTGCCTACCCCTGCTTTAGACATCTCAAATAATGCCTCCTCCTGAATAGATGCTATGATCTTTGGAGAAGACCCTGTACTGCAGCCTCAGGAGGTCTATCTTGTGATAACTTAAGAGGAGGGCCATTTGCAACTGCATCCTGCCTGAAACAAGGCAAGCATCAGCTTTGATGTGCCTTTGAAACTTGCTAAAGTGCCAGCTATTCACCCAGGTATTTGTGGGTTGTTTATACAGGCCCTGTATTGTTGGGAGACTGCCTGGTCCAAAATCACACACTAAGTTTTCTCGCCAAGCAGGGATTTGATCCCAGGTATCTGTAGGGATAACCCAACACAACAACCACTACAGCACCCTGGCTGTGATTTACATCTCTGGTTGCAGCAAAACTAAGCCACCAAAAATAGGGATTTGGAATTGGTGAGTTTTGTTGCAAAGCTGGACGGCTGCCTGGATGCTATGTTGCACTTGTACAGAGTCATGTTCCATGGGGGCACAATATCATTCATCACATCTTGTCAGTACAAGATGCCTCTGCAAATATATGTTCTGCATCTTCAGTGAAACCTACCCCACACAAATATCGAAGCCTCTTGCATCTGTAGGTGTAGCCCACAGTATCAGAGCTGACAAAGCCAATTAAGTAACTGGTGGAACAGGACATCCAGAATCCAGAATGGATTCTAGCACGAGTGGCAGAACTTCAGAAGACTTCCAGATAGAAAAGTTGTGTCTGCCAAATCTTCTTCAAGCAGCACCAGGTGGTCCCTTCCTTCTGCAGCGGCTTTGCCAGGGGAAAGTGCCATTTGATTGGGGGGAAATGAAATCCATTTGTAGAACCACCAAGAAGACATTGCCATTTTGGGAACCAAATCATTAAATATTTGTAACAATACTTTTGGAAAGGCTCAAGCTGTATACAGTAAATAACCTTGACAAATGTCCACATAGTATGATCAGTTCTCCAGCTTAAAAAATAAATAAATACAGAGACAGTCTCTGACATACAGATGAATGATATTATCTAAAATGCATTGAAGTATAAAAGGGTAGTAAATGAACAAACATTGCTCTATTCTACCTCTCAATTATTTGAAATAAATAGGTGGCTACAACCAATAATTCATTGTATCATTCTGGTTTAACATTGCACTAGAGCATTTTAAATGTGGCATTAAAGTGAAAGGTAAAGTCAAGTGCAGTGGTACCTCGAGTTACAAATGCCTCAGGTTACAAACGCTTCAGGTTACAAACTCTGCTAACCTTGAAGAGTTACCTCGAGTTGAGAACTTTGCCCCAGGATGAGAACGGAAACTGTGTGCTGGCGGCGCAGCGGCAGCAAGAGGCCCCATTAGTAAAAGCACGCCTCTAGTTAAGAACAGTTTCAGGTTAAGAACCTCCAGAATGAAATAATTTGGTAACTAGAGGTACCACTGTATTAATAGGCTAAGAGATTGTGAGTTCCTCTATTTCTCAAATCCTGCAAGAGAGAGCTGAACACATCGGTCACGCAGATGGTCAGTCCAGATGGAGATGTGAACTGCTTTCCACTGAGCCTGATGGATGCTTCTGATATGGAGGAATGCAAGCACACACCTGGCCCATTGGTCACACAAAGCTTGACTATAGCTGGGTCTATGCCATAGCAGAGGCCTTCTAAAGTCAGTAGGTGCGGTGGTCTGTACATGCTTCAACTGTGGGTTTTGCTCTTCTTTTTCTTAGCTCAGCATGGATAGTGGTCTGGTCTTCCTTAGTTTGATATTTTCTTTTTAGCTTCTTTTTTCTCTGAAAGGCACCTCTAGCATCCATTGTTGATCTGTATTTCCTATTTTTCTTAAAAAGAATAAGCACATTTATTTAAATTAAGCCTGACACAACCTGGATTAATGTTGCATGGTTCCTTGCTTATACTTACGGTATTTGGGGAGGGAAAACACACAACCCCTTTCCACAATATGAGGGGACATGAGAATTGCATCACCTAGCCATGGCCCTTTGCATCGGCCAGATATGCCCTCCCTGCAGCCCACAGTCGTAAGCTCAGCCTTAGTGGGCATTATAAACTCAGCATTCCTCTATGGACTCCTGGAAGTCCCGTGCCAATCAAAATTTCCCATCATTTGGAGGAGCCATACGCCTGTACATCCTTACACATGCAGGGCCCATTACCACTGAGCCTGAACTCGCAACCATCAGAGAGGCATGGCTCAGCCAGCACAATCCCACTTTCTCCTCAATATGCAAGGGGTGTTTTCATGAACACCCTCTTGCCAACCTGTAACTACCGACTGTTCTGTTGTGTAATGATAGTGACACTGGGTCTCTGCGTAGTTGTGCTTCTACAGGTTTGTACTTAAAAGTATGGTAAGATAGGAGCCAACTTCTAGGGGCCGAGGGGGTCTATGCCCCCTCCAATAAAATATTTGTGGGGGCCAGGGGCTCCCAAAGTTGATGGGCCTTGCCATTTAAACGGTGTGTGTGCACCATGTGATGTGATTGCTTATGTGGGGTAGGGCTTACCTAGGCACCTCAATATTTTATTCAAGTTGGCACACCTGTAAGACACTGAGCTTTGTGCATCTGTGAAGGGAAGCAGTTTCCTGAGACCACAACTCTGACCGTATCAGCCTAGAGTGACCACCCTTACTCCTCAGGTTTTTGTAAGACTCATATCTGTCATGAGTAATAAGAAAAAGCAATTTCTACATTTATTAAAAATCACTTTATTTCTTTATTACTAGGGCTGCCATTCAATAAAAAATGTAGTTGATTAATTCTGTAAGATTTAGTCAATACTTTTGTGCATAAATTTGCATATAATACAATTGTGCTTGTAAAAGTCTTGCTTTGAGACAGCAGCAAAAAAGTTGCCGCATGGTAGAAAAGGCGTGCCTCCTTTCTAAACAGACACACTGCGGTTTTTATAACTGTGTGCATTAAAAATACTTTTTTTTATAAAGAAACAACCTGTGGCCTGATTAATTAGAGGCACCTTTAGTCAAGCGAAATGTTCTAAATTGATTAATTTATTAGGCTAATTCAATGAATGTTGCAGCCTTTACATATCACACATTTAACACAAATAGATAACAAGGGAGAGAAGCAACAAAAAATAAGTAAACAAAATATACAAAGGTGAATGAAACAGAATTACATAGCGTACAACTGAAAGCAATTCAAAATACAAATAAAAACTAAGAAAAATGATCAATGGAGGCCCTGCAAGGCCTCCCCTTAGTTGGAAATGGTGAATGGAGCGTCACCTCCTGCCAGACATTATGGAACATATAACTACAAAAGCTGCAAGCTCTACACAGGTGCTATTTCCCATTAAACAAGAGGCCTTGCAGCATCTCTCCAACATGAAAGTGAGACCTCTCCGATTCCCATTACTCCCCCCATCCCCAGCATGCAAATGTTCAGGAGTAATTGGATGGTGGTGGGCACAGGGTTCAAATCGCACCTTAAGTCAGGGCCAGGTCAAAAGGAACTACACCTGAAACAAATAAGGTCAGACTTTTCAAGTGTGTGTGCATGCATGCCTGTCAAAGAGAATCACATTTTTAGTCCTTCTCTTCCCATTCAGAGTCTAGCATCATTACTCAATGTGCTTGAAGTTGAATTACAGTGTTGGAAGGGACCATGAGGATCATCTAATCTAGGGTTGTCACATCTTGAAGAGCAAAAAAGAGCACAGCCCTGCTAGCCCATGCTAGGGAAAGAGGCAGGCGGATGCGCGGGTGTGTGGGGCTGCCATGCATTTCTCTCCCCGGCTCGGGCTGCCACGGCATGCCTGCACCCCCCCAAAACTGAACCCCCCAAAACCCAGACATTTGCTATAAATATAAACATCCCCCAGATGGGTGTGTAGGCCCCCCAAAAGAGGACATGTCTGGGATTTCCTGGACGTAAGGCAAACCTAATCTATTCCAACCCCTGCAGTACAGGACTCTTTCACCCAGTGTGGGACTTGAAGGCATGACATTGAGATTAAGAGTCTCGTGCTCTACTGACTGAGCTATCCCTATACAACCCTATACCTTGGTTGTCAAACTTTATCTGTTCCGGGAGTCTATTCGACTCCTGGAACCGTTCGAAAAACCAAGGCGCGGCTTCCAATTGGCTGCAGGAGCTTCCTGCACTCAATTGGAAGCTGCGGAAGCCACGTTGGATGTTCAGCTTCCAAAAAACGTTTGCAAACTGGAACACTTACTTCCGGGTTTGCAGCGTTTGGGACCCGATATGTTCGGGGGCCAAGCCATTCAAGAACCAAGATACCACAGTAATGCTGCAGGAAGCAAGGGTTTCACAACACTCTTGCTACTGCTACTAGTTAATATTTATTAAGTACCAAGATTCCATAGTGTTGGTTCAGAATGCAAACGTGATGTATTAGAAGGGTAGTGAGGGAGAAGCCATGTTAATCACCCCGACCTCATTTGAAACACCACAAGCAAGCAAGCAATCAAAAGGAGAAAATGATAAGTACTATGGGGCCCAGCCTCCATCAGTAGAACATGAGTAAAAAAATAGGGGCTTGGTGTAGTTACAGGACTGCTACACACAACTATCAAAGGCCAGGAGAGTACTACAATTCTCAATTCACAAGCAGCTGCTTAAAATCAGATTATCTGTGCTGATAATGTTGTTGAACCTTAGAGATGGACTTTGGCCCTTAGGTTAAAACACAACAGTTACTGCTGATTAGAGAAGAGAGATTACAGGCAAGCAATGCACCAGCCTCAATATTGTTGCCACAGAACTTCTCTAAAGTCTTGAAAAAGATGCTTGACAAATATGCAGTGCTTGTGCAAATGGTATTGCTATTGTGTGCATGGGGGAAGACTTCCTTGGCTTTCACATGCGGCCATTCACAGAGGATGGATGGAGAAAATAGGGATGGCAAATAAGGTATTAACTTTGAGAAATACACTGGTGACAGAGAGGATGTAGCAGAGGAGCTATAAGGTGAATTTCAGTAAAGACTTTTCAGGAAAGTGAGTGCTGAGTAGTGATGGGCGATTTCCCATCAGCCAACATCAGGCTGACTTGGAAAATTACGGTAGTCAAACTACTTTACAGAATTGAAATACCTTAGCTTCTTTCCCGAGCCAACCCAATTTCAGAAGTTATTTACCATCCCAGCCTGCAAAACACTCAGCACCTATGATTGCCAATCTCCCAGTATTTATTTCTAAGCAACAAATTTTCCTACTTGGAGTAATAGAATGGAGTGTTTTCCTGGACAAAAAGTACTTTGTTGCTTCCTTTTCTTTCTATTCATCATCCAGCTAGGGTGCTTATGGGAGAAACATCTTCCAGCTGGACAAAACAAAGGCCAGTGCAGATGCAATGCCACAGAATGAGATTAGTCAGCGCACGCCTACGTGGGCTAGGACACACTGCCAATAAGCAATGCCTGGTAGTGTGAGAAAGGTTCTGGGATCTAATACCTGTGTTGTTAAAGGAAACTGGATTCACGAATTAGTCTGCTCCATTTCTACAAATAAAAATTATTTATCTTGCCATCCTTCTAATTTAAATGACAGGATTTTGCAGAGCATTTGTTCAAGCTAATCTCAGAACATACCATACTTCTTTAAAGTACTAACTGTTGCAAAGGGAAACAATACTCTCAGTTGCTAAAGAAGTAAACAAGAATGAAAAATGATAGGTCATGTGATGAAACTAGCTCCTTGAGAATTGAAAGTAAGTTGATAAAAATATATCATTGAACAATGTTCCGAGCATAATTTGTAAACATTCCTTTAGTTATCACACATGAGAATGAGGCATCCTTATCTTTTGTCATTTTTTGTAACACTAGGCATAACCTTTCACAAACTCTCTCTCTTCACTAGAAAAGGTGAAGAACAAACACAGCCCAAAATACCAATATTGAGATTCCTAAGAATATTTTAGCATTCCTCTGCTGTGTCATGTACTTTGTAGTTTGTGTGTCTAGATTCATATATCCTTTCCCCCTCCCCCAATAGGTACTTCTACAACAAGGGGTTCTAGAGCTGTTATTGCACTTCATAAAATCCATAAATATATAGCAAAATGGCAATCAGAAGCAGGCACGTGGTCAAGTTTGCACAGAATTTTCTTTTTCAGGATTTTTTTTACATGTATCACCACCTCTTCACCCAGCAGAATAGTTGAGGATGGTACCAAGGTAACTCTCCACTCCATTCCACTAGACTTCCTTGGTTTAGATGTTCGTTTATTCTAAAAACTGTCTGACAATACTGAAATGCATATTGGTAATTTTGTTGCAAACATTTATTGCAATTAAAGCATAAAAATATAATGCCAAAGTAATGGCATACAATTACAATTATAAAATCAATTTTAAAATCAATATCATTTAAAGATTATAAATGGATTTCAAAAATAACACTAGGAAAAAAGACAGAGTTGCATTCCAAAATACTGCAAAAACTGGTGCTCTTTTCTGACCAGTAAGGAGGTTTACCCAGCTTCTATTTCAAGCAAATTTACTTTTTCTTCCCTCCTTTTCCTCCTTTTCCTCCTCCCTTTTTCTTCTTCTGCACATCTGGGGTTTTCTTTTCTTGCTCTGCTCGAAGAGCGGCTTCTTCAGCTGCTAGTGCTTCTAATCTTAAGCGCTCAGCTTCTAATAGCTTAGCTCTGTATGCTTCCCGGACGCTGAGCACCCTGCCTCGTGCTTCATCTAAGGATGCCTATCCAAAGACAAACACATCCACTCTATTCAAAAATAAACCTTTAGGTATATAATAAATCTAGTGCCTCTCTAGTAATATTTTAAGTACTTCATTTATTCCATTCCATAAATATGTGGGTCCTTTCCTTTTCTCAATTACATGGCTTAATTGTCAGTTTTGTTTAATTATATCAAATGGGAGAAACTATCATTTACCTTTTCAAGTGTATACTTGGGTGTATACCTAAAACAACAACCAAATATTTTGAGCAGATTTCAGTGTTCTAAAACTCTGTAACGCTTACTTCACAACTAAGAAAATTGCACAACAAATTCCTTACTTATTATCTGACACCAGGCCTTTTCTACCTATGGAAAAATTCTGCATCTTGTTACAATAATGTTAAAACGCAACAAATGTTCTAAAGTATAAAACGCATCAAATGTGCATGCAATTTGTTTGATTTTCAAATTATTACAAGATGTTATTTCCCAGAAGTCTGTAGTAGCATAGAAGGTACTGTAATAAAAAATCCTAAGTATTATCTCTTCAATACTGTGGGTTGCACAACTTTTATGAATATTTTAGTTACCTAGAGCTCATGTATATTTTCTCACAAAGTTTTTCTTTTTCTAATGACCACATAGATGTATTATACTGAAGGTTTTTTAAAGATGTGTGTCTATGGGCTGTTTGTTCATACATAACTCTAAGTAGCAATACTAAAGAAACTGCCTAGGGAGCAAGCCCCATTGAACCCAGCAGGACTTCTCTGAGTAAACATGCACCGGATCATGTTACTGCAATTTCTGGTCACTATAACTGCATGTTGTACTTCCTCTCCGTCCTCAGCATGCCAAATTTGGATTGATGATAAAAAAGAAAGAAAAGGAAGTGAAAGGAAATCAGGAAAAATATGAACTGAGCAAAAACATAACAGGTAAGCATGCATGCATGCATGCATGCATGCATGCATGCATAAATAAATAAATAAATAAATAGACATTTATTCAAATGATTAACAGAATTATGCATACTTACCTGAAGATTGTCATACATATCAAGTACATTTTGCTTCAACCGATTCCTAGCCGTGTGTTCTTGCCCTCTGTGTTCTCCAACCATCTCTCGAAATTGTCTAAAATGATTTATTTCTTCTGCCTTACGCATCTCTTGCTCTTGAATAATAGCTTCATTTTTCAAGACAGGTTCAGGTAGTGTTTTTCTGTGGGTAAAGCAGAGATTAAATAGTTCCCTTTGATGTGCTGCTTAGTTAGAATTGATTTCAGGGTGCTCAGAACCAGATCCACTCCATCTCCATAGCTTTAGGAGCAGGACATGCTTAGACAATGGGATTAGGCACAAATGCGACAACATGGTGTACTGCTAAATATAAAGGCATATAAAGGTCTGTATCCGAGGAAGCCATCCTTCTCGCAAAAGGACTTTTGATTGAGCGGAATGAACTTCTCAAGTGCATGTTGTGCTCTCAACCCTCTAGAGGGGAAGTGCCGTCACACAAGTGGGAGTTCTTGTGCTAATGGGATAACTTCATGAGATACAACTAACCATAGGAGCTAGATGAGTACTTTAAAATATTTCTTAGGGTTGCCATATTTCTGGAATTTCCTGGCCATATATGGAATACTGCATTTGGCAACAGTGTCCAGGTGGAAATCGGCAAAATGTCCGGGATGTATGGCAGCCCATGCTGGCGGTGTCAACTTTGCCAAACTTCCATCAAAGTCATTTTTTTGCAAAACCAAACCAAAAAACTCAACAACTTTTCCGTCACTGTTTGAAATACGGCAACCCTACATTTCTTAACTTTTACACATTAAAAATATATATATGTTGTAACCAAACTTTAAACACTTGCTGCAATTTACCTAATATAGGGAGCGAGGTCTAAAGCGAATTCCTTCCGCTGCGTTTCAGCAACTACTCCAGCGGGGGACACCACTAGTTCAGAAACGGGAGAAGCAGTCCCTGACCAGAAAAAAGAAACTGGTCAAAACTTTAGTACCAAATTATCCCAGACTATGAATACATGATAGTTATATATTGACCTGATCCAAAGATATAAATATGCACCAGCGTGTATATTTGCAAAGTGACATGATGATCAGATGGCCAGTGAAGTCACCTTTACCCAAACCGAACAGCTGCCTGGTAGAAGAGCTTGGGCTCTATCCCAGTCTATAGAAACATATTGTCAGTACTGTCAAAGTTAGCATTTTTTTACTCATCTGAATGAAACTGCACCTCCAGACCATGTCTGTCTATGTATGAGATCCCTGGTTGCACAGCAAGGTGTGAACCTTTCTCCTTGTGCCATATTTCCTATATCCTTCCAATCACTAGGCTACAGACTTAATTAGCTGGCTTCCACTCCATTTCTGGGCATAGCTGTCAACTTATCCCTTTTCTTGCAAGGAATCCTATTTGGAATAAGGGAATTTCCCTTAAAAAAAGGAAAACGTTGACAGCTATGTTTCTGGGACCAATACAAAGTGCTGGGTTTAACCTCTAAAGCCCTAAAATGACTTATGGCTGGGTTACCTGACAGTTCACCAGCCCCCATACATATCTGGCCAGACCTTGCAACTTCCTTGGAAGCCCTCCTCCAGGTTTTCTACCTAATTAAGTGAGAAAAAACAGCTACGAAGGAAAGGTGGTGGTATCTCCCCATTTATGGAATGTCTCCCCCGCCCCCCAAAAGCTTGCCTGGCACTTCACTATGGTGTTTATGACACCAAAAGAAGACCTCCTTGTTTTTATAATTACAACCCATTGAGTGCTTCAGCTTTTGTGCAAGGGATTTTAAGCTAGTGTTAACTATTTTAAATTCTAGGTTTCTGCTTGCTTTAGTTGCTTTTTTGCTCAGCTTTTTTTGTTTTTGTAGCTTATCTTATTTCAGTGTAAGTGTTTCAACTGTGAATTATATTTTGTAATTTATGTAAACTGCCCAGAGAACTTAGTTGTATGAGTAATATACAAATGATACAAATGCAATTGACAGAAAGACAGATATCTTAAGTGCCTGATTAAATATGTGTGTATATACAAGAGCCATTAGGCCTTCCGACTGGGAGTCACACAGTGGATGTTAATCCTTCCTTCCATGCTGTTCTCCCAACAAAAATGGCCAGTGAAGCTCCCGGGGGCGGGGGGGGGGGGGGAGAGAGTTGATATAGACACAAAGAGCAGCCTCCCTCCTGGGCCAAATGTCAGACTGCCAGGAGGATTTTCACTAGGAAAACATAGTGAAATATATTCAGAGTCGCATAGTGATTTCATGCTCTTTATTCAGCTCATAGTGGTGAGGAGGAATGCACAAATGTCCCCTCAAAGTATCTGCTTTATATACATTATTTACACAATGGGCTGCACATGATTGGCTAATTCCGGAATTCTACTGTAAGCCAATCAGGTTGTGGATTCACTTCTATCTGGAGCATGATTGGGTAGTTCCTGCCAACCAATCATACTGCTGCATTGTTCTAGGACCAATCAGACTGCTGCATTCTGAATCCTATTGTTCTAGGACCAATCAGACTGCTGCCTTTTGGATCCTATTGTTCTAGGACCAATCAGACTGCTGCCTTTTGGATCCTATTCAACTCAGTACATAACACATAGCGAGGGAAACATCCTTCCTCCAAGCTGCTGCCCCTGACTTGGATCAGGGGGCTGTGCAGCATGGTTGTTTATGTTGTGAACCACCCTGAAATCTACAGGTATAAGGCGGTATACAAATTTAATAAATAATAAATAATAATAATAGTTTGGACTGCAGTATTTTTGCTAACATGCATTCCAAAAGCAAGGTATATTCAGAAGTGACTTGAAATGCAGCATATGATAGAAGTAAAGAATATTTTGCCTATTACCAACACAGCCTGGTTGGTAATGACACCCATTTTATGGCAGACAGAAATTACTTTTTCATTCCACAAATCCTACACCTGAAAACAGTTTCTTCAAGGTTTTCATAGGTAAGAAAGCTTGTATTATTTTAGGGTTGCCATGTGTCCTCTTTTTCCAGGACACCTTTCAGCGGTAAAATTTGAGATAAATTGCATTTATTTGCTTTGAATGGCTGTTATAGCCATCATAGCATCCTCTTTTTTGCTCTTCAAAATATGGCAACCCTATTTATGTAGGCATACACATACCTGTTTCTCCTGGACTCACTCTAGTGCTGACACTGTCGGCCTCAGACGCAACAAAACCTTTCCGCGCACATTTATTAATAAACTGCATGCGCTCCTGAACAGCCTGCAAAGAGAGTTTTATTGCAAATATTTGAAGTACTGCATGCTATATTAGTTATCAAGCCATTTTTATATAGGAACATTTTTAGCACTGGCAAAAGATATATTCAATAATTCATGAATTTTATAGATGCAAAAGCCAGAATTTTAGGCTAAAAGCTTAATATGATCATAAAAATTCTATGCATCCATGTACTGGTAAGCACTGGCTATCAACATGGATTTAAAGCCTCTTGGTTTTATCAATACCAACATGTATCTAGCACGGATATCTAAAAGCAATTATAATAGTTGTCCCACCCTCAAGTCTGTTTAGAAGATGCTTCCAAAGCCAACATCTTGTTTATGATTCCCAGTTCACATGTAAACAAACAAGATTGGCCTGGCCTGTTTGTTGTTGGGTTGGCATTGCAAACAGACTTGGGACATTGGGAAATAGGGTTCTTCTATACAGCGACAACTGGTGAAGCAATTTTTAACCCTCCCTTCCTTTCCCACATAATATTGATGTTTATTGCACTGTAGCCTTGGAATGCCTGTTTGCTCCAAATCAAATCCTGCCAACAGGAGGTCTTTTCGTGGATGACAGTCTCCAGGAAAAGGTTGCCAGGCAGGAATGCTCCCCTATATTTTATAATTTTGAGATGACTGACAAAACAGTCCTTGAGGCAGATCTACAATAAGCCAGGCAATACAAAGCAAGGTCATCCACAACCTTGTTGACTGTGATGGAGAATGAGTAGGTGGTCACTCCCTTTCTTCCACTCATGCCATTTTTCTTAAAGTAATCTGGAAAGGTATTATTTCCTTCCCCCTTCAAATAAGTTGAACTCGGGGAAAGGAGATTACCTCTTTTTGGAGGCACAAATTTTCAACAACAAAGAATGTGTCACAATTAGAGAAATGATCTCAATAATTGTCATCCAGATGGGTTGGGGGAGGATCCAGCTTCTCAGACAGGAGAGCAGTGGAGCAGAATCCAAAACCAGAGGCAAGCTGGCAGGGAGTAGCTAAATACACAGTTCAAAATTAGGGGAGGCAGGTCCAATGAGTAGGTGATGGGTGCTTGTCTTCTTTCAACTCCAAAAGGCAGCTATTGTGTCTGACTTTGTATGGAGAAAGAAACTAAAAGGCATGCTACAGAAAGCCAGGATTTGACACTTCACTGGTTATGTTAGGAGACACATCTACTCAGGGCGGTCTTTAGCATCTGCGCTGCCCAGTGCCCCAAAATTTAGTTTAGCTGCCCCCAAATTAACTTTTATTGAGCTTTTTTGGGAAGGGCAAATCACTCACCTGTAACAACAACACAGTGGAAAAAGCTGCTTTTGTTTCCTAACTCATCAAGAATATTTGACGCTACAGGGTAGCAGAGCAACAGAGGAGTGGGGCGGGGACTTTCACTCCATTGCTTTTCATTGCCACCAATCAAGAGGGACCGGTGTACAGCAGTAGGTACACATTTGTCACCCCCCAGAATTCAGCGCCCGAGTGCCCCACACCACGGGTAAAGACGGCCCTGCATCTACTACCACATCTACTTCATGTGAGGCACTTATATGAATACATTTCTAAGAAAGACAGGAAAGTCTAAATCATTGCATGTCTGCTACATGCCCACTTCTCCCCTGTCTTACCACTAGTTTGTGTTTGAGCTGAATACTATCTTAGAGAACAAAAACAAAGAAATAAGCTTGCATTTTCTCACCCAATCCTTTGCCCATTGCCCCATAATAGAGCCACTGCTGGTAAGATGGCCACAATATACCAGGCATAGTCAATGTTAGGGCAAGCAACAGATAGATAGTCAAAAAGCCTGACATGGCATAAGACAGCTTCCTGTATTGCCTATGATGTTACCATAGCAACATAGGCACATGCATGTAATTGCAGTGGCATGCGAAACAACAATCTCTTCAGATTTGGTCTGGCTGTACAACAGTAGCATGTTATCATTGCACACCAAGAGAAAGTATCATTTAAATTTTGAGCCGAGCGGCTTAATTATTTTAATAAGTGACGGAGGTCTGGCTGACAACTGAATGATGAGTCACTGAATTAAAGCACACACATGGGTAAATGACTCATGTCACAACATTCAACTGCAGTGCTTGGAATGACAGGAACAGAAACAAAAAATCAATATTTTCTCCTTAAATTATGCAATTTTAAGCTGTTTGACTACTAGCTGTTAAAAAACAAAAACAACTGGGTACATGGAAAATGCACTGAATAAAGCACAATATTTTTAAAAGCAACTGAAAAGGGGAGATGATTAATGCTTATAAAAGAAAAAACACCTTGTTTTGTTTTTGCAGTCATGTTGATGCTCAGTTATTAACATATGATATGCCCTGCTGGAATGGATCAAAGGCCCATCTAATGCAGCATTCTGAGTCCAACTGTGACAGGTATTGTCTTTTAAACATATTAGGCTGGATTAAACTAAGTTGTTGTGCTAGCAGAATCCAGTGCAATGAGTAATGAGTCACACTGTAGGACTCCCTTGCTCCCCACTCTTCCCAAATCAGCTTGGGAGGATCAGGAGAACCCCTAGAAAAGTCAGAGGGGTGGGAAATCCTTCTGTCTGGAAAGCACAGGGGTGCCAACTCCTAGGGACTGAACCCCCCCCCCCAAGTCCAAAGCATGGAGCCGAGCACAGTGTGGCCTCAATAGCCACGGCTCCTTCTCTTCCTCCTCCTGCTGTGGAGGGGAAAGAGGCTGGAAACAGGCCCAGGCTGGTGGCGGCAGCAGCAGGAGAAGCCACAGCCACTGAAGCTGTGCTGCCACTGTGCTGCCACTGCGCTGAGATCTGCCCCAGCTCCTCTGACATCCTGACATCACATGCACTGTGCACCCCCCCCCCCAAAAAAAAAAATCTTATTCAGAAGCTGGCACATGTGGGCAAGCAGAAACACTTCTGCTGAGAGGGCAATTGCTTTGGCACAAAATTTAATTGCACCCATTGTAAGCCACCTCATGTTGGCTACTGTGATGAAAACAGCAATGTTAAAAATTGCAGCCATAACCAAGTCAGAATGTTACCAGCCAGCACTGTAAAGCATAGATGAAAATTCAGGGCTTTCACTGCCTAGCTGCCTACCTTGATTTATTCAAATCAATCTCTCAGTTCAGCCTCAGCACTCACTCTTCAAACAGGAGTTTGATACTGAAAAATCTCTGCAGGGATTTGACTTTTTGGTTGGCATTTCCACACTACCCTGCTGAATCTTGGAACTCGTTTTAAATGCATGTGCAAAACGATAAGCCCTGGTTACCTTAACAGCTCTCCCTGGCTCCGCAGCCTCCCATGCTTGCTTCATAGCTTTGATCTCATCTGCTCTCTCAGTGTCTTTCCTCAAATCCAGTGCTTCTATTTCATTTTGTTCAACGACTAGACGTAAGATCCAGGAGGGTTTGTTAGGATCAGATTGCTGGAAATGAAATGCACAAAGCGAAATCAGAAGAGCACATATTGCTTTGAAACTCTCAAATGAATGAAAGAGCCAATTCATTATCGAGAAGCACTGTCCGTGATCGACTGTTATTGTCAAAGAATGCCAAATGCCACCCTCTGGTCTCATTTGACGTATGTGTGCTCAACTTTGCAAGGGAACCTGCAAGAGTTACCATCCCCAAAACTAGTCTGTTTCCCCCACACATGCAGCAAAGGCTGCTTTCAGTCAATATCTTCTTTAGCAGACAGGAGCAGTAATGGGTCAGTGGAGGGCTGGATTTGAAGTGAACCCCAATGTGAGTTTTTTAAAACCTGGTTTCTAAACTGCGGTTCAGGAATGCCCCTATTCATGGCTAGCATATGACTGCCAAGAGAAATTTGTACAAATGGGGTAATTGCTGGGGAGGAAAGAGAGCATGTGATTCTGCTACCCAAACTATGAAAAGTCTTCGAGTAGCACTATGTTTATCATGGGCGCTAATCATTTGTAGCACATCAATGGCCTGAAAGGAGGGGGGGGACTCTTTTTCCATTTACAAATGCTTGACGATGGTTGTTATTTGCCATAGCTAAGATACCAAGTTGCCTAGGGGGCTCTTGTGGATAATTAGTATTACTTGGCTTATCTAGGCCATCACCATGTAAAATGAAGAAATGTGGATGGACACAAGTTAATGAAAATAAACAAGAGAGGCCACTTGAGTTGATCCAAGTAGATAGACAGAAGAGAACACCCTAAAAAGTGTGGCAATGTATTTCCACCCTCAAGTGGAGGTGTGGAGGAAGGGGAATCAAAAAATATTAAGGGTCATTAAATAAAGGGTCATTAAAATAAAGACGATGATAATTATGATAGTGGAAGATGTGAATGAAATGTGTATGAGGGGCAGAACCAGTTGTGAAACCTCTCAGTTGTCACAACTATGACATTAGTGATGCAAATTGCGATATTAATATTTCATTGCTTCAGCAAATTCAAATAGAATTTGAATTCAATTCAATTTGCATTCCATTCAATTATACAGGATCTCAAGACAGCTGCCCACCCAGGCAGAGCTGAAATATAGCACAATACAGTGTGTGTTTCAGCCATAGCACTAGAGTGAACATATTACATTTTTTTTTTACTACTTTCCCCTTCACACCTGGAAAAATAAAGAAGAAATTTACCCTATACAACATCATTCAGATCATTTGAAAATTCACTTTATGAACTCATTTATTTATTATTACCTGTGATTCGGGCCTAACAACAGTTACGGGTTTTTCTTTAGCAGCTTTTTCTGCCTTCTCAGTTGTTTTCTCCTTCACTTTTCGACCTCCTTTGGAAGAGCCTGCAGATTTTTGTCCTTCCATGTTGCTGTGAATGTCTGGACTTAGGACACTTACACTTTCTTCATGTTTTTCAGTAGGACGTGCTGTGTAAATTTCATTGTAGTGTTTATTTATGCTTTCCATTTATGCTTCTGGAACTACATAATTGTTTGTTACCAAAGAGTTTACTTTTAGGAAACAGGTCTTAAAAATTATGCAATCTCCCTTATTTACGACAAACTGATGTAAATTTCACTTTAAAAGTAAAATGTTCTGTCCTAGCTACTTAATTTGGACACTAAAATCTACCCTAGATGGCACTGTTGTCTTACATTATGAAATATGAGGTTGAGAGATGAAAGCTTATAGAAGTGGTTTTCTATTTTTCCATTTACACAATAGCGTTTTCTGGAAATTATCAAGTGACATGTTCTTTTGATGCACGACTGTATCAGCATCTTTGAATGAAAAATAATTAAAAGTAACTTAGATCTTCTTGGGAGAAAAGCAATGACAAACCTAGACAGCATCTTAAAAAGCAGAGACGTCACCTTGCCAATCAAGGTCCGTATAGTTAAAGCTATGGTTTTCCCAGTAGTGATGTGTGGAAGTGAGAGCTGGACCATAAAGAAGGCTGACCGCCAAAGAATTGATGCTTTTGAATTATGGTGCTGGAGGAGACTCTTGAGAGTCCCATGGACTGCAAGAAGATCAAACCTATCCATTCTTAAGGAAATCAGCCCTGAGTGCTCACTGGAAGGACAGATCCTGAAGTTGAGGCTCCAATAATTTGGCCACCTCATGAGAAGAGAAGACTCCCTGGAAAAGACCCTGATGTTGGGAAAGATGGAGGGCACAAGGAGAAGGGGACGACAGTGGACGAGATGGTTGGACAGTGTTCTCGAAGCTACCAGCATGAGTTTGACCAAACTGTGGGAGGCAGTGGAAGACAGGAGTGCCTGGCGTGCTCTGGTCCATGGGGTCACGAAGAGTCGGACACGACTAAACGACTAAACAACAACAACAACAACTTAGATCTTAAGAACAGTTAGTTGGATAACAGTGAGTGGTCTTAAGAACAGCCAGTCACAAAGAAGGTGGGCTGGCCAGCTGATCCCACACAGACCCAGGTGGAACACATAGTCCATCGTACACAGAAAATTAAAAAATAAATAAATAAAAAGCACAGGCAACAGCTTCTTCCAATAGCTTCAGCCACAAGGGAAATAGGGCTGGCCACACTCAGCCCTGGATATAACCATCACCACCTAAAAAAACCCAGTTTCATATCCTTTGATATGCATAACTATTTCAATCATTATAAAGGATGGTAAAAAAGTTATCATTTGGGGGCATAATTCAAAACAAATGGCACTCCAAAGTAGAAGTTGGAAAAATAAGACCAAATAAATAAATAAATAAATAAATAAATAAATAAATTGTGACATCATTCTCGTAGTATCAGAGCAACAATTCATCTTCAATTGTATGTTCATATTTGTTCATTTCAGTACACTGTTGTAAGAGAGGTAATAAGGTACACTAGCATACTAAAGAAGAAAAAAGCTACTCCCAGAGAAATTTGCACTCCAGAGTTATTGAATTCCTAAAACCACCTACTAGGAAGAACGTCCCATTGAAATTCATGGCACACATTTCAGAGTAAAAATGCATAGGATTGCCCTGAGACGTAAGCACCATAGTTTTAATGGACTTGAGTATAATTGAATTTTTCTGGTTTGACCTCTCTCTCTCTATTTGATAAAGTTTTGTGCTACTATTCAGTAAAAACATTCTCAGGGTGGTATTAAAGGCATTTATCAGAAATAATTTGCTATTTGTAAGTTCTCATACAATTCTGTTAAATGTAAGTTACATAATTAGCTAACTGAAATCAAAGAAATTGGTGTTTCAGTTATGACGCATTTCAATAAAAAAATAAGCATGTAGCAAAGTCACTCACTCACCTTTGATTTCATTTTTTTCCAGTTCTCTCAGTGCCTGAACAAATACCAATTGGTTCTCAGTAAGTGGCCAACTATTATGCAACACGGAGGCTTGTATAATATACTTGTGAGGCTGTAAAAGCCAAATGCAGTAAATTACTTTTTTCAGAAATAATCACAGCTTCTTATTTTAATATTTTAAAAAACCTTGCTTTTAGCCATCACCCCCTTGACTGCTATCTTGGATTTCTGTAGGGAAGGAAAGAAGGGTCAAATAAGGTGCTTGAAGAATCTGAATGTGTTGAATTCATGTACAAAACAACCTGATCTAAACCTCTCAGACTGAAATGCAGAGAGCAGAAGAGAAAGAGCGGGTTTGGTGCCCTATTGCTGCCTGCAAGGAAAGACAGAGCACACTCCAAGGCATTACTGGGCTGCCTCTTTGACAACTTGAGCATGTCCCTTAACTCCTTGTTTCCTACAGGTTTGTTCTGCAGGTGACCGTGCCCAGCAAAGGCATGGGTCAGCACAAGAGAGGAAGCAAACCATGACATACAAAAGCTGCCCTCTCTGTTACAGGTAAACTTGCACATATTCTTATTTATTCGAGTTGTTAGTCGCTTTTTACACAGAGGTCTCCAAACAACCTACAGCTTATTACAAACATAAGCACCAATACATTATAATATGAACATGTACCTTGGATACCAAATATTGTATTACCATGTGTTTATTTATATTGTATAGATTTAATATCAGCTGAGGAAGCCCTTCAGGGTGAAACAAGGGAGATATCCGGAAACCTTGTTCTGCCCAAATTAGCAGTTTGCAGCTGCACCAGCCAGCTAGTGTCAGCAGCCTACATTAGCTGTGTTGTTCTTATTACCTTGAGGACTTTTCTATTTTCACCTAAGGATTGTGTTATACAGGAACTTACAAGGAGAAACAATAAGAAAAGATAAGTAAAGAAGAAATGTATTAATATTGTAATTAGTCTCATAGGTTATATACCGTACATATGAACTGTATATGTTGCACATACTGGGCTAGACCTTTACATTAGGAAATAACCAATAAAATGTTTACAGTTATTATTATTCAGCTTGTTGCGCTTTGTGTATTGTGTTACACCTGAATACAGCCACCACAAGTATGTGCCTCCATCTGGCCATTCAGTAGCCCTGGGAAGAACAAAAGTACCATTTTAACAAGCTAGAGTGGCGACTCGGCAAGATAGCCCCACTGCTGGTGGTGCCTTGTTCCGTTTTGCACAAAGCGTTCTGTTCTTCCTTTTCATCTAATTCCAAACCCACATTTTGCAGGAATCTTGAATTACCTGAACCTTGTTTTCATCCTCTTGTTTTACACGATACGTAAGAGTTCACTGCTGGGGAACTGCTTTGTTCAACCTTCCACAGGAACTTTAGGATACGATGTTTATTACACTATGAAGCAACGTAGTAGGAATTATTCTCAAAATTCCTCCACAAATATATTTAAGATCTCTCACCTGCTGAAATAAATTTTCATCAAGAACAGGGGTAACAATAGTTTCTTCTTCTGTTGAAGTTGGGCCTTCCTGTGACATCTTGGCTGCAGACTTGACATTCTTCTGAGCTGCCACAGTACCTTTTTTCTTAGAGACTGCAACTACTTCAGGTTCCTTTTTGGGAGTGCTTTGGGCAACTCCACCTTTACTTGATGTTGCTGGAAGAGGCAATAACATTTTAAAGAGTATTTTAGCATTTAGTCATTTGTCTTACTAGTTTCAATTTTATATCTACTTCTGTAATTCTCTCCTTCTCCTGCTTTACCTACTTATCTACTGACTCTTTCTAAGGATTTACATCCCAACCTTCATAAACCTTCCCAGGGAATTTTAAAACATAGTAAAATAATTAATATAATACTAAAATACAGATAACCACAACTTCCAAAATGCTGATATCAAACAGTATAAAAATTAGATAAAATACCTATTTAAAGTGCAATGAAAAAGTAAGAAGTCTTCATCTGACACCTAATTGAGAGAGCCAAGTCTCTTCAAAGACAGCATGTAATAATTACGTACCACCACCAAAAAGGCCCAAACTGTTTTTCACCCACTAAATTTATAATGGCAGAACTTCCCAAATCATATTTCAGTGAACAGGCAGGCCCATATGGCCCACTCCTTTAAGTTGAATAATTCATATTTTAAAATGGAATTTGGTCTCTTTGCTCTTTATTCTTTTGAATAATGCACGTCTGAATAATAATTAATCCAGAAAAACAGCTCAGAACTGTTTATAAGGAGCTTATAAATGTTGATTAGTCTTGGCAAAATAATTGCTTGATTGGAAGCTTGTTAGTTCTAAGTAAGGCTTAACAGTCAGAATGAGGAAGTATCACATCAGACTTTGCTATTCCTGCTATTAGCTGCTGTGAGACTCCTAATAGCACCCTAGTGGAAATCTCTAGAGACAATGTGGTGTAGCAATGTGGTGTAGCAACATATGAGATATGGCTCTCTTGGAACACCTAACTTACCACTGTAGGGTAATTTGAGGGGAAACAGAATTTGATTCACTTGACAAGGAATGGTATACCCATTCTGCATGGTCTGATGGTCTATATGCCGGAAACTGATACTAAATATGCAAGCCTGATCACTCAGCAGCAAGCATGACAAAGCAAAGTCAGTAATCCTTAAATGAGGTCTTAGCGTATGCCACAAATTATTAACTCCGTTATTAAGGCAGGTGCACATGTACATGTATTGGCAGTCTCTTTGTTCACAATAATCATAGCAATTAGTTTACCATACTTACACATGCTACTTAGAGGCCGCTCATTAGATATGAAATAAAATGCAGGGACAACAGCATGACCCTTCCCAACAGAGTGCACCATTTCTTCCTCAGAGTCCAGAACTTGCACTTTAATGATTACATCTGGCTTGGAGGTCTGTACTTGCACAGTAGCCATAAGTGGTGTTGTTACTTTTACTGCATACCTGAAGGGGGAGTAAAGGTATATAGTTAACTGAGGCAGATTTTATTATTTTCAGCAAGTCTAAGATCTCAATCCTTAAAATAATGTTATTCAAGAAGGCAGCCTAGCCCCAGCTCAGCAAGCTCTGAGACGGAAGTTAACACATATGTTTAGAACAGGCCATTTGCTGCTATGGAAACCAGTTATCAAAATGAAACTGCAGTTAAAATGCCAAGATTGACTACAATAAACTTTCTGAACAAACATTAGACAAATGATAAAAAGAGGCCTGTGCAAAGCCCTGAGTACCTTAGGAACAATCACATACATGTTTGCACAGAAGTGAGTCACTACTGACTTCAGTGTGGTTTACTCCTTCATGTTTTTAGAATATAAACCTTATTTCCTAGATCATGCAAATGTCTTGAGATGAACGTGAGAGAGAAAAACAACTTTCATGTCTGACTTTCAGAAAGACCAGCATTTTAGAAATGCCCAGTGAGGTGCATTTGGGGAAATATACAAAAGCATTACTGGGGACAGCTCAGTTGGCAGAGCATAAGACTTAATCTTGTGGGTTTAAGCCCCACATTTGACAAAAATAATCATGCGTTGCAGGGGTTGGACTAGAATGACACTCACGGTCCCTTTCCAACTCTAAAATCCTATGATTCTATGATTACTACTCATTAATGCTTCAGTAAGTAATATGCTCAAAGTAACATATGAACACTCAAATAGGGTACATATGCAAATACCTTTGCTGTTTCCTCAATTTTACCTGAATATAATATTCTTAGCATTTGGTACATAATAGTCCTTAACTTCTTTAATGGAATATACATTGTTTATAGTCTCACGAGAAAGAACTGGAAGGGGACTGTAGGAACCTATGAGTCGAAGCCTCCATTTCCCAGCCAACACTGGTGACTCACCAGTTTGAACTTCAGCCATAAAAGTATATCCTCTCTGAAATTAAAGTTAATTTTGTTAGCTATTAACACAAGTAATATGATACAATAAGTACTGGTAAGTAAAGAGCAAATATTATAGCTGCTGCTGATGCAATACTGTATACCCCAAAATGGCCCTACAATAGTCAAGACTTGTACATTATGAAGAATTACAGGTTGTGTTGTTGCATTCACAGTACCTGGGGAAAATAATTGTTATTTATATCAGTGTGTAGTAACAGGTCCTTTGTATCATTTTGTTAGTAAGGTAGTCAGTGGCGTAGCGTGGGGGGTGCAGGGGGGGCCGGCCGCACCGGGCGCAACATCTGGGGGGGCACTCCACGGGTTAGGGGGCGCAAAATCCATGGGTTAGGGGGCGCAAATTACTTGCCTTGCCACGGGTGCTGACAACCCACGCTACGCCACTGAAGGTAGTAGTACTGTAATTACTATGAAGATGTTTGTATTTATCACCTTATTCTTTGTATAAAGATGTGGTGCAACCCTGAGAAAGATCCGAGGCATTTCTTCCAATGTATCATTGTCTACGACATGCAATGCACATGTAGGTATGGAAGAATAAAACTTTGCTGCTATGATCATATCTTCTGGAACATAAAACACCTCTCTATAATAAAAGGGAGAAAAGGGTAAAGTAAGGATAAGGGGATCTGTCTATCTGCAATTCATGCCATTTTTGCAGGTTTTAGCCATACAGTGGTACCTCAGTTTATGAACTTAATCCGTTCCTAAACCGAAACTGTTCTTAAACCAAGGCGTGCTTTCCCTAATGAGGCCTCCTGCCAATGGTGCCCTTCCACCGTTTGGATTCCATTCTTAGACCAAGCTAAAGTTTGCAAACTAGGACATTGCTTCCGGTTTTGAGGAGTTCGTAAACCAAATCATTTGTAAACAGGAACAACTGTATTTCCATGTCACTTCCGCCATGAATCTAATTTTTAAAAAATACATTTAAAATGCCTATTTACAGGCAGATTTTGACATGCTTAAACTGCCTAGAACTACTGCACAACATTCAAAGAAGGGTTGCAATCTAGTGAATATCAAAGTTCTGATCCACATGTCACTTCTAGAGATGGTGATCAGATAATTTCATATCGAAATTAATGAAGACTAAATTCCTCAAGCATGACCTTCATGAACAAGTACAAGAATGCTTCAACATGTGGTCCCTTGGCTTTCAGTCACACAAACAGAATTAGCAGTTAAACTATAATATGATATAGATGGTCTGTATGTGACTCATCAATAACAAACCTCACCTGAAGACCACAAACCAAAAATTTGCTGGCTGGTCCGCATATGTTACAGTATAATCAGCAAAAGATGTCTTAGTCCACTCATCTTCAGCACAACGGTATTTTTCAAGTGACTTACATTTACTTTTGAACATATCTCTATGAAACACAACAAGAAGAATATAAAATAATCAATTGAGATCATAACCAACAGTACTGAGCTTCAAGCTGCCTCCACTCTATATATACATAAGATCCCAAAGCGTCCCAAAGATTAAACAGTGGCAACTGTATTATGAAAAAAATGCCTTCAACAAGCAACAAATTACTTGTGGCAGAGGCATATCAAACACTTTAAGTGTGGGTCTACTCAATCTCACAAACGAGGGATCAAGCCTTCCAGATGCTGCTAAACTACAACTCCCATCAGCCCCAGCAAGCAAGGCCAATGGCTTCCCCACACCAGAATAAACAGTAGGAGTCTGATTTAAAGGGCAAAAGGGATATGGGGATGAAGGGTGCTGAACTATACCCCAATCTGAGGAGTATCTCTGTTTAACTGGGATTTCACTTCTCTGTCAGCTTGAATCTAATTGGGAGGTGAAAGCAGCTGGAGCAAAAACCGCAATAAGCTCAGGTTTAAAGCCTCACTACACACCTTTTTTGCTCTTAAAGCCAGACCTCCCTTGTTCCTTCTGCTTTATGCTTAATTAGCCAGACCTATATTTCATGTTGGCGACCCCAGAGTCATTTGCAACTGGACTTAACTGTCAGGGGTCCTTTACCTTTTTATATTTTAAGAGCTGGCCAAACTAGAAGTAGCATGGGAGATGCTCAAATGCATCTTTCAACATCTTTTTTCCTGCTAAACCCAGCTGTGGCGCCCCCACTTTGGATCACAGCCAATCCAATTCGCACATACACCAGCTGCTATTAGCTGTGAAAGGAAAGTGTGCTGTGGAAAGTGAAACTCATACTGTTTCTATATATTTTACTGTCTGAAACGAATAGCAGTTCCCAGAGGGAGGATTTAGATTAGCAGTGTGACCCAAATCTAGCCCTACTCCCTCTCTGTGGCTGTTTTTGGAGAAGAATAAGATGTCGGGGGTTGCATTTCTGAATCTTTCACATCACATCTAATGTGGCCCTGAGGAGTAGCAGAAGTTCAAAGGGAAATTAAGATATGATCATGCAGCTTTATCACTGGACACAAGAAATATATTCTATACATTCTTTTAAAAACTACTTTCTCTGTATCAATGTAATAACTATGCTACCTCCAGGCTGGCATAGTTTAGGGATCCAATTCCGGGGCCTATCAGGAAAACAAAGGAACTTTGGATCCAGCGGGCCCAAAAGGGCTACCTTTAGTCTGCCTCTGCAGTACCCTGTTTCAGACCTTATTGCTGGCTGAAGCTGAGCTGTCAACACAGAACAGATGTGTACATTGGATAGGCAGTGTCTCAATCTGTGAGCAAGAAGAAACCTCTTGTGGATTCGAGTCACAAGTCTGTTCTTACTGAGCGGTGTAAAATCTATAAAGCCTTAAATGGCTCAGGACCACAGCACGTTTCCTTTCCTCATATGAACCAACCCAGTCCTTGCAATCATCATCTGAGGCCCTTCTTTGTGTGCCCCCTCCATGAGAGGTCTGGAGGGCGGCAACACAGGAATGGGCCTTTTCTGTGGTAAACTCCGCAGTTGTGGAATGCTCCCCCCAGGGAGGCGCCTGGCAAATCTACACCATTATAAACTGGGGTGGGGGGTGTTTTTGCTTGTTACTATGTTATGTATTTTTGTGCTTTTATATTGTAATCCAGTCTGTGATCCTTGGGATTATGGGTAGAATAGAAATGTAATAAATAAAATTATAAATATATAATCCTTTCCTCATGATAAAAAAAATATTAAGAAACTTGGCTTCCACCTTATCAACTAACACAGTTTGAAGACAACCGTCTCTACTCAGTCAGACTATAGCCCATGATTTGTAGATCTATTCATGCAGGGTTCAGTCATTTATCTGGGACAGCAATCTGGTATCCTTAATACAGATGTGAATGTGGATCAATTAACAGAAGAGATGTTGCCCCATTTGCCAATTTGCACATAAAGGTAAAGGTAAAGGATCCCTGACAGATACATTACATTTAATTCTTCAGTAACAAATTGATGTAAAATTCATAGTCTGTCTCTTGATTTTTTTATCCTGAATATAAAGCAGAATAAAAATTGATTCAATGGTTAAGAAGGGTGTTCTTTAAATTTCACTTTTACATCTGAAAAACTAAATATAGTGATGCCCCAAAATGGGCTTCAGTACTTTCCCTATAGCACTTACACAGGGTCAGGTCAGTTTTTATAGGAGAAAATAAGGGGGCGGGGGAGGTGTTGTGAGGCAAAACATGTGACCCTGCAGAAACCATACTTTGTATTACCTCAAAAATGTCAAAGAACATTGTTCAAAATTTGGCTCTATTAGAGCCCACAACTTTTGAAGTGTGTCTTTGACTTTAGTATTCTCCTTAGTACCTGAAAAATAAAAAGACAAATAAAAACAAATTTGGCTATTAGTAAATATTCAACATAGTTATCATTCCTAAACACTGGCATAAAGAAATAAGGTAAAATATAAAGCTCTGAGAGTAATCAGAATGAAAGCATGTCTAGCTGAAAAGACTATCTAACCAACACTTCTGAAAGACATCATCTGAGGACATTTGTAGCCAACAATGCCATGTTTTGCACAAATAAATAGTTTTTATGATATAATGACCAACTGCATTATAAAAGCACTGTGGTGATTCCTATGGCATTCTGTGAATAATTCAAGATTCTAGGTGTCGAGATTGGGCCCTGGCCCCCCAAACCGAAAGTCAGGAAAATTGTGTTTGGCAGCCATTTGGAAGTTCTATGTCCTTTCCACTCCTCATCTGGGTTTCTGGACAGAATCTTCCATCCAGATCCCTTTACAGGAGTACCCTAATATATCACACCTGATAAAAAAGGCGGGGTGATGCACCATCTCACCCCGCTGGGAGTAGACTAAAGAGTCAACCCTTATCTACCACATGAGCTGGCACCCAGTGCAGCCCACTTATATACTTCAGTGGTGGACCGGAGTGAAGCCTTGGTTCCTTCAGTCCGTTTCTGAAGCCCCACCCTGCCCTGCATGTAGGCCTCCATTAGCCAACTTAGAGTTTTGGTGGGCTATACCATCATCCTCCGTGGCTGGTTGAAGCCAAAGCAAATGGCTGTCTTCAAAGGAGGAAGGTGCTGCCCTGCTCTGTCCCCTAGGGGCTGTGTCAGGGCACAACTGTCACTTCTCTCAGAAGAATCCTGACCTGGTTTTCTGCCATTCATTAGTAGCCGCACATAAGACCCTTTCCAGGCAGCCTGCAGTTTAAGTGCAACTTTCTCCTCTTCAGGTGTGGGATCTTTGCTTTGCCAAGCAGAAACATCTGTCAGCTCTAAAAAGAAATTAATACAAAAGTTACCTGCCTGTGAGATTACAATACTTACGTCATGTCTACAAAAACCAACAATGGAGTGTTTTATTGTTTTATGATGAAATCCTCTATACTAATACACATCTACAAGTGTGGATTCTTATGTAGTCACACATAAGAGGGATCATTGCAACATTTGGTTGCAGTTCCCACTTGTTCATTACAATCCAGGAACCCAAAGAAAGCAGTCTAATGCAACATTTCTGATGAAAATATATGGTTCTGTACTGTTTCCCTGCAAAATGTTTTCAGGTAACTGGATAATGCAGGACATTTACATGAATTTAGTTGGTGGGGGGGAGGAAGAGGAGGGGAACAGCAGAAACGGTGGTGGCATCTGCTGCCATCTCAGGTGGTGCAATATCTACTGCTGGTCCTGGTTAATCCTGATTGCCAAAAATGGAACCTCACTTTTCAGAGGCAATTCATTGCCAATTGTCAGATGCTAGGCACCAACTACAGTAGTGGCTTGTAACTTCCTGGAGCTTGGCCTGGCAACTATTGGAGATAAAGCACTAGCTAAACAAAGTACTTAGTTTTGGTCCAGGATGACCTCAAACAGACAGCACAGACCGTTTCATCCTCCACACTAGATGCAATGCATTTACACTTTAAGTCTGGGAACATAAAATGCAAATTGATTTTTGTATTGAGTGCTAGACTTATGTCTTGCAAGCTTAGGTAAGCGATGTGCTGTTCTCCTAGTGTCAAATGCTAATTAAAACTGAAATCCAATTAAAGTTTAAGAACATATATAAGACTGATTTTTTTTTTGTAGGTGTTGCAGAGCATTTGAATGATTGCAGTGCTGTTGAAATGGGAAAAGGATGTAGCTCAGTGCTAGAGCATATACTTTGGATGAAAAAGCTCCCAGGTTCTATCTCTGGCATCTCCACATACAGATGTAAAAGACACCTGCCTGAAATCTTGGAAAGCTGTTGTCAGTCAGTGTCAGCAATACTGAGCTAGATGGAACAATGGTCTGTCTCTAGAGAATCAACAATGTTCAAGTGCTGCAGGGCTCTTATTGTTAACATTGTCCTAGTCTTCCTTTGTATTCCTTTGCTTGTGTCTCCACATTGATGCCCCAAAAGTTGGGATCAAAGATGGGTAAACCTCAAAAGTATCACACAAAAACCAAACAAGTTCAATGGCATAAAGGTGTGCTGATAAAGAATTAAAGTTAGCAGCATCATGTTAGCTCTGCTGTATGAAGTTCAAAAAATCTGTAGGCTCCATCAGTTATATGAGAGAATACCACCTAAGAATTTTGTGTCTGGTTTGTTGTGTTAAAAATGGCAGGACACCTCAACATTCAGGTATCTTCTTAATAGATTATTTAAAAATAAATATTGCTGGTACATTATTTATGTTTTCCATATACCTGAAGAGTCTGTGTCTTCAACAGACACATCACTGTCTTTAAAATCCAAAGTGAAACATCTGTAAGCAAATTTATAGTTGAGAGGAACATTCCCCAATGTCTGTTTTATCAAATGCCAAAAAGCATTATTGAAAGCCTAAAATGTAAAAGAGAAATGGTCAGTAAATTATTATAAATAAATGTTCAAATGCTTTCTACTAATGATTTTCTGAGGAAAATATTACCGAACACATACCCCAACCTGTATATTTGACTACTAGATAGAGTGGATTTGTAGAATCTATAAAATGGCTCACTCCAACTAAATGAGTTTTCCTTTTGATATTTCAAACCAGCCACATAATGTGATCACTATCTTAAGATATGATGGCATATAAACAGTATATTTCCAGAGTATCAGATATCTGCCTAGTGACACTATTGTTTCCAAATTATTTAATTGCATAAGCAACCAGAACAAACAAATGTATCTTTTCAACATCAGTCAAAGGTTGGGGACAATTCAGATTTGGGGGCATTGTGGTGTTTGAACAACTGACAACCCAGCAGCAGCAGCAGCAACAACAACAGTTAGCTGAAAGCTATATCCAAAGTCAAAGTATTTTGTCTGAGAAAAGGCAGTTCAACAACATGTTAGCTACTGCAACATGGGCAGCATGATCCTCAGGCTTGCACAGCCATAGCTAAAGGGACAGTCCTTTGAGATAAGAGGAACACAGCTGCTCAGTGGAGCACATTGTAATTGTCTCTAAAACTCATACTTCACTTTCTCATTATTTATATAATGTACTGAAAATTAGGGAATGGAGATCTGTTCTGAAGACAAGGCTGTTGATCTTATCCATTCTTCACTGTGTCTGCATGATTTGAAGAATGGCCCTTGTGTGCCACACTGGCACAAGACCATAATTTCATTTTCATAGCGACCAAGGATTACCTCAGTGCAACAGCACAGCTGCTGATTCTATGCTCTTATGTCACTAAGCAGCCAGAGAACAGGAATCAGTGTAATTATTAGTTCATACCATCCAGAATATGGGGTTAGGTTTCTTGTCAACATTGAGGAAAATCTAGACTTTTCAAACTAACTGATGTGAAATTCACAAGAGCATGTTTACAGGAATTCATGACAACCTAAATTTTCATTATCAGGAGTTTCAGCTAATGGGCTGCACTAGAAAACAATCATTTGAAAAGCACAATATATTCTGCATGTTAACAGAAGGATAAGATTCTTCTTGTTTTTTTACCTTAAAGTGTTCTCTAGTTGTTCCTGGAGCACAGAGGCCAGGAGGACAATGTGTTGCTTCCAGTGTCTTTATGGCTGCGGGAAGGTTTTCTGCATTTCCAAAATTCAGTATCACATTTCCAATGGCTTTCATGATAGTGGTGGCTTGTTCTATGAACCGATAGCTTTCCTGAGGACAAAATACATACACTACTATTAGTCAGAACTATTAAAAATATATCACTATTTCAACAACATGCACATGGTCAATTCATTAGGAATTACTGAAGCACTAAACCTATGTTAGCGACTATTACATTCGTATGTAATTACTATGAGGGTTTTTTTAATGTCCCCGGGGAGAGGAAAGAGAGTTCCACATAAAGAATCATTTGAAAAATCTATGAATTCAATATACCGTATTGGCCAGAATATAAGCCGCACTCGCAAATAAGCCGCACCTTTAAAATCTGGCTGCTTGGGGGAGGCTTGGGAGCCACGGACGGGATGGGCACCATTGCCCCGTGCTCCCAGGCTGCTCTCGGCCAGGGGGGAGAGCCGTGCTGCTTTGCCGGTGCTGTAAGGTTGTGAATATAAGCCGCACTTTAACTTTTCACGATCGGAAGTTGGAAAAAAAGTGTGGCTTATTTTGGGGCCAATACAGTAGATCAGATCAGGAACCACAGAAACCTAAACATAGTGAAGAAACAAAAGGGGAAAAACTACTGAATGAAGACTGAGCATGCTCAGTGGGTATGGAATGCTGTCTGTCTGCTAGAGGAAAACTTAGAAAAACAGGAGATGAGTGGAGAAAGAAGAGAATGTCTAGAACCATGAACAGAAGGACTTTACCCTGTAACGCCACTTGTATAAATGTATTTGCTAGCTCTGTTAAACCTACAAAGAAAATCCTCTAGAAAGAAAATCCAGCAGAAATTGAACCACAACTACTTTTTTGAAGAGCTAGGTGAGATCCTCGTGGAGCTCAGTCTGTAGTCATTTTGCAGAATTTTCTCCCCGTATGATTTGGAGAAAAAATGCTGGGCACTTACCTTTGGCCATCAGTGGGGCCTGCAACCAAATTTCAAAATTGCATAAGCAGTTGTATGTCTTAGCATTATTTTGGGATGATGCAAGTGTCTTCCAGATTCTGCCCATTTTAAAATTAAATTGCAGGGTAATTATGGATCTGTGATCTTTTCCATTCAGAAACAGACTAAGTACTTCTCGAACAAAACTTTAACTTCAATAGGATTTAAAACTTGACAATGAACATTTGTTTCTCCCAATGGGAATATAGCTCCAGTTGTTATGGTAACAAATACCTTTTCAAGATTTGGCAGGACAATATCCTCTTCACCAAACACACATGGGACCATGCTACAAAGATGGATATGGTGCCCTACAGGGGAGTTCGCAGTGAAGAGTAACACATGGCGCCTGCATTTAAAATAAGCACACTAATGGACAAAGAAACTAAAACATAACAGAAATTCTAAACAGTCAGTGTAAGTAAACCCCTCTTGTCTCTTTCATTATTTATTGCTTGGCTCTCAAAACATTTAGAGAATGGCTCTAAGACTATTTGGTGGACCACATGTGTTTGTACACTTTGAAAACAAGTTATATGTGAAAAAGTGCTAAGACTTGTTGGCATTTCATCCACCCACTAGCAAATAAATATGTAGCTTATTCTGCAAAGTAAGTAACCATAGCTATCTTCTTCCTCATGCAAGAACAGATGCCTCAGGTGGGAGTTGAGCTCTCCCTTGTGGCTGAAACTGAGGTGGGAATCAGAGAGTTCCTGGTATAAAGCTAAGCTCTAAACAAGAGAAGAGATGAGGGACTAGTGAGACACGTTAGCACTAAAAGTCCAAACCATACTGAGGTAAAAAACAACAACACTGGCAGCCAGGGAGGGAAACTACCACTACCTTAGAAAAAACACACATACAAAACTGACAAAAATCACAAATGGATTAGAAAGAAGAGGCCAGAAAGACAGCACAAGCTTTGTGAAACTGAGAAATCAGATTGTGGCTTTCCAAGGGAGAGGCACACAGCAACTTCTTTGAAAATGTCAACATTTCCTGTCTGCAAGCACAGAGAGGAACAAGATCCCAGTTGGAAGTGTCCTGTTGCCCACTAGAAAACAGAGAGTTCCTCTGCTGAGGCATAGCCCTACCATGAATTAATTTATTTAAATATTTAAAACTGTATTTTTCATAAAAGATACAGCAAAGGGGTATACAACATACAAAGTGACAATAGCTTTGATAAAAGCATAAAGGTGTGTTTATTTATTTAAATATTGAGGTAGCGTAAAAATAAATGCTTATTTCTCAGCCTCAGTAACTCCATGGAAACAATGGCACTGACCTATTTTACAGGATTGCTGTGAGGATTAGAAAATCTGAGAAGGTGTGTAAATAATTATTTAAAGCACTATTTTAAAGCACTATTGCTATGCCTCTAACTCAAAAGGGATCAAAAGGGTGTAGCAGAATGGCACATACCCAGCAGGAAGACTTATCACAGAAGCTTTAGTGGCATATGTATGGATCTTCAGGATTAATTGTCCTGGCGCCAAATTTTTCCATGAGAATTTTTCAACCATGAGTAATCCCTTGGGCAAAACATGACCTTCTTTTTGTGCACTTGCTATAAAATAAAAGTATACAGATAACTTGTTGTTTTTTTAATCACCAAAATGTAACCATTTCCAATATCTTTACATATGCTGAGGATTTTATTTATACCCTACTCATCTGGCTGACTTGCCCCATCCACTCTGGGCGGCTTCCAACACATAAAACATAAAAAAGTCAAACATGAAAAACTTCCCGATATAAGGGCTGCCTTCAGATGTCTTCTGAAAGTTGTTCTTAGATGTAACTTGTAGTTTGTTGCTTGTAAACCTCATAGAACATGATTTATATCTTATAAATATCAGCAGGCAGTCTTTCAAGAGAGTAGACAATAAAACAAAAGGAAAGGAGAAAGCTCATCAGCCTTTTCCTTTCTGCCTATAACATGTTAAGTCAAGTTGCCAGGGACAGCAAATAATTAAAATTTGTAAGCAGTTCTACTAAGAAACAATGAAACACTCAAATTCTACTGTCAGATGCTGGTGTGGTTGCTCAAGAGTAAACAGGCAAGACTCCGACCTGTCTTTTCCAGGCTTTATTCTTGGTGCAAACTATTTACAGTGAAGAGAGTCGTAAGTTCATGTCTGGCTCAATCGCTAGCAGAATCTGGGAGTGGTCGGTTTTTGTAGCTCCCCCAGCATAAAAGTCGCGTCACCCCCAGCCTTTTCCGCCCCTCCCTGCGCCGAAACCTACTGCACAGAATGGGTGCTGGCAAGGGCCTCTCCGGTTTGCTCAGGCTCGGTGTTGGGGCTCTCCCTAGCATCCCCTGGTCTCTGCACCTCTTCTCCACTGGAGGTGGGGCTTTCCTCTTCACCGGAAGAGGAACTGTTTCGCAAGATTTTCGGAGGCTCCCTATAACACAACTGCCCTTCCATCTCTCGCCTCTGAGCTGATGGCAGTTCCCTGACACCTACATATGCCTACCACTAAGAGGCTTACTTCAGGTACATGAACAAAGAGTCTAACATGTTTCTCTTCTACACCTTCTTGAACAGGTAAAATCTTGAATATGCAAGGAGTGAGGAACATGCTATGTTACCCTCTCCAGGTCTCAGGTAATGAGATGCCTCTTGTGGTGGACAACAAACCAAACCCAAGGCAATGATAGGAGACAGAGTAGACTGGTCCTTCACAGGTTTCCTTGAGCCTCATGTGCACTGTACTAATGCTGAAGGGACTATGTGTTCTATGTGCCTTCCTTAAAACCTAAAACAGAAAGCTTAATAGTTGTGTGGACTGGGAAAGGAAGCTCTAGGAGATTAATGTAGGGCAAATGGTAGGGACAGTGGTGAACAGAGCAAGCAGGGCTGCAGACCCTAGAACTCCAGTAACAACTGAGCCACATGTAAGGCATTTTTATTCTGACATATGCCTTGAGGCTGTTTTCAATTGCAAATTATGGCAAACCATAAAAGCAGCCTCAAATTATTATGAAGAGGATGGAAGTTGATTGAACTTTGATTTGTTTGTTAATAACATGTGCAGTTCTACTACAGACTCTGGGCTTAAGAACAATTAATTGCATCCAAGACTTTCACCACACACTCGTAAAATGAGAAAGTTGTGTGTCAAAATAGGAGAAGATCACAAATACTGCAGCTCTAACAGAGTTCTATCTTTGAATACCTCTTTGTGAAGAAAATCACAAGAATCAATACTTGCCTTACCTATCTATTTGATACTGATCTTACCTCCTGATTCCCCCCAGTGTACTAATGCAGAAAAGCTAACCAGGATATCAGTAGGCTTCAAACTATCTACAGATAAATAATATACAATACGATCGTCCACCATCTGTAAGGAAAAAAAGAGTATCCATGTTTATTATTTATCTAGTGTTGGAGCAACTAGTATTTGACAGCATTTGAGTTATATTTTAAACACCGTTTTTCAAATCAGTGTATGATATAAAGTGAACAATGAAAGGTCATCAAGCAAAACCTTAGGTTTTGCTTCCCCATAACATTTAGTTTCTATTTTAATCTACTGAAAAAAGTTAAGTTTATCCTAAGAATAATTTTATGTATGGCTTCCTACAAGGGCTGCTCATTAAAGATTTTCCCTGACCCACTTCTGTTATTGTAGGAAGATGAAATTGTACATGTATACATCTCTCCATAGGTAATGTGGTAATTTGTAGCTGCATAAAGCGATGGGAGAAGTGTGTGACTCTTGCTGGTAGCTATGTAGAGAAGGACTAATAACTGTGCCCAGTTTCGTTTGCCTCAGTCCATAGGAAGTACCGTATTTTTCGCTCTATAACACGCACCTGACCATAACACGCACGTAGTTTTTAGAGGAGGAAAGCAAGAAAAAAATATTCTAAACAAAACAGTGGATGTATGATTTTTGTGGTTCATGCTGTGGCCACAAACGTGATCTGACGGTGAGTTTGGGGTAGCCCAATGCAAAAATCCTGTGGATCCATGTGGATCCATGCTTTGTAACCACGTTTTTGCGCCATTGCAGCCCCATGAAACAGTGGGTGCGTGATTTTTTTGGTGCAGGCTGTAGCCATGGACATTTTATGTGATCTGATGGTGAACCTGGGGTGACCCAGTGCAAAAATCCTGAGGATCCATGTGGATCCGTGCTTTGTAACCACGTTTTAAGTAGGGAGGGAAGGAAAAGCATTCAAGGGACAAGGAGCATGCGTGGGGTGTGTAGAGAAGGATGTGGCTAATGATGCAGGCAAGCGGTTAAAGGGGAGAAGGAACACGCGTGGGGTGTGTAGAGAAGGATGTGGCTAATGATGCAGGAGAGGGATTTAAGGGGAGAAGGAACACGCGTGGGGTGTGTAGAGAAGGATGTGGCTAATGATGCAGGAGAGGGATTTAAGGGGAGAAGGAACACGCGTGGGGTGTGTAGAGAAGGATGTGGCTAATGATGCAGGAGAGGGATTTAAGGGGAGAAGGAACACGCGTGGGGTGGGTGGAGAAGGATGTGGCTAATGATGCAGGAGAGGGATTTAAGGGGAGAAGGAACACGCGTGGGGTGTATGGAAAAGGATGTGGCTAATGATGCAGGAGAGGGATTTAAGGGGAGAAGGAGCTCGAGTGGGGTGTGTGGAAAAGGAGCTTTTCGGCGAGCTGAGAGGGGAGGGGGGAGGGAAAGAGCACTGTTGCTTTAAAGGAGCCAACCAGACAGCAGCCACTTACAGCAGTGTAAGCAGCTCCTTTCCTCTCCCACTTTGCTCCTTCTCTCCCTCTTTGCTGCTTTACGCAGCTAATGGCGAATCCCCTGCAACCCAAGTCCTGCTCAGCGGATCAGCTGAGACGCTGGGAGAATCGTAATTTCCCTCTCTCCCTCATCCCGTGCCCTCCTGTCCCCAGCAGCCTTTTTAAAAACCTTTTTACTGGTTTTCACTGCGCTCGTGGCTCAGAGCCCTCCTGTGCCCTGCCGTCCCTCTGCAGCCTCATTGCTCCGTTTAGAGAGCGTTGCTAGCTGAGGCTGCAGCAGCTGTTGCTGGCTACGCGGCGCTTTTCCGGCTCCCTATGGCTCCCGTCTGTTCCTCCTCGCGTGTAAGCGGCTGCTGCCCGCTTTGCTGCCATGGCTCTCCTTCCCTCCCTCCCTCCTCGGCTCCTCCCCCTCCTCCTGGCTGTAAAGCAAGCAAAGCTTGCTTTGCTTGACTGACGGCAGCCATGGATCCAGTCGAGTGCATTCGCTCCTTAACACGCACAGGCATTTTCCCTTACTTTCTAGGAGCAAAAAAGTGCGTGTTTTGGAGCGAAAATTACGGTACATCAGGGGAAATCTTTAATGAGCGCTCTTCGTAAACTACTGGTCTAAATATTTTAAAAGAGAAGACACAAAAGCTAGTTAATATGATGAAGCAATGGGTTTAGGACTTCTGCAACTATATTTTACTTAATTAGCACAAAACACTTAAACACAACACAAGTCTCCTCTCCATTTGCCCCCCAAAATTGGCCCTGAGGGGGTCAGGAGAATCCCAGAACAGTATGAGTGAGAGGAGAAAGGGATCATTCCATCTGGTAGGCTGAAATGCTTGTCCTGCTGGAACAATCACCTTAGTACAACACTGAATTCTTTCCCGTGTATTGGTCCAGAATGTGCAACTTGCTTTAAAAATGTAGAACAAATGAACTTCTCCTCAATTTCTTCTAGGCCTTAGGGTACAAGGGGTACTTGAACTGGCTGAATGCCTAATAACTTTATTTCACTGTATTCCAAAATGTTTTGGATCCACAGAAAATTCCACATCAGTGGACTGGGATAAGTTGATATTCCTACCCCCATTCCTCTGGCAGCTTCCAACTCCCAGAAAGTTTATAATGAGAATCAGGGGACCCAGTTAAATGGGGTAGGCTGTGGCATGGGGTGGGGGGAGGGGGGAGGGGGGAGGGAGATCACAGAAAACCAGGCAGTGGCATCTTCCATGAGATGGCTGGGGGTAAGCCAGCTGCGTTTCTATAGGCTTTTATCTGGATTCAACTCAATATAAATTTGGTGACAGAGTTTAATGCTGGATTTGTTTTAATACTCGATTGGGAGCCGCCCAGAGTGGCTGGGGAAACTCAGCCAGATGGGCGGGGTATAAATAAATAAATAAATAAAGTTATTATGTTGAAAGCCTCTATAATAGTAGTTGCTTGGTGACATGCTCTGAGAGGGAAGAGAGGTGATCACTTTGAAAAGGTATTAGGCGGGGCCTAAATCATGTAAATTCATTCTGATTGGACTGGGTGATAGAAGACTCTGATTGTACAGAAATTCTAGAGTGGGGGTGTCAATAGTCAGGAAAGGAGTTGAAAAATGGTCAGTTAAGGAGTTGGGGAAAGACAGGGAGATCGGAAGGGAAAGTTGAGTCCCAAATATTAATACTCCATCTGGTGAAAACCAGGAGAAGGGAGCTGGTGACTGAGTAGGTCTGAGAGGCTGCACTATGTAAAAGTCTTAACAGAGGAAGGTTGCACAAGCAGGTTTTTTAAGCTGGCTAAACTGTCTAAGCAACTAGAGGAATTTGGTTGGTCAGAGGCAGATTGACTCAAGTAACTGGACTGGGTTGTGGCTGCATTTGACTGGGGTGGAGGTTTAGGGATTTGGCCTGAGGTAAAAGTCACTTATCAAGTACCTTTAAGACCCCTGATGTAACTATTAGTATTCCTTTGTGCACAGTATCCATTTTAATTAACCAATTATCTTAGTTAAAAGTTCATCATATCTCTCGTGTTGTTGTCCAGCTCATATGTTAGCCTACTATACTATACAAACTACAAAGAGGTTTCAAAGTATTCTGAGTGAATTGATGGCAGAGGAAAAATTAAAAAACACAATTATCTAAACTTGTGTTTATACAAAATGAGGCTAAGGGAACTAGTTTCCCTGTCAGATCCAAACTGAAATTCTGCAGTATCTCTGATCCCAAAGTATCATGATAACATTGTTTTTAATGTCTATCATTTATATTTTAGGATTTGTATCAATTATTTCTGTGCTAGGTTTTTGTAGACAGTAACATTTTACTGGCGAATGCAAATGTTTACAGAATGGATACAAAACTGGGATTCACAATGCCGTTATAGTTTACAAAGAGATGAATAAATCATGTAGTCAGTGCACTTACTCTAAAATCTGACTTCTGATAGGTGTAGCTATAGGTATTTGGCTTGTGGAAGACATACAAATTCCTAAGGAAAGCAAACATTATTATTTTAGCATTAATTATACAGAAACCTCTCCCTCACGCTGTGCATCACATTTTACTGAATTATAAGACAACTGAAACAAACCATCAGGATTCTTTGAACAGTTACTCAGTATGTTATTATCATCTAGCAATAGAAGTTAACTTCCAAATTACATGACAGCTTCTGAAATTGAAAATGTGAATAGTCTGTCACCATTCTGGACTGCAAGTAGTAATTAAGTCTAAGTTTCCATTGTTCATTTAGGCTACAATCCTGTGCTCCATTGCTGAGAGTAAGCCCCATGGAATTGAATGAGACTTGTTTTTTAATTGATGTGCATAGGATTGCACTGGTAGTTGTGGTTGCAGCCAAGACAGAACTCTTCCATTACACCTTTATCATGTTCAGGTTGAATTTAGGATGTTTATGAGCATCAAATCTGATGTAAAAAATATAACCATGTGCTTAAGATTTTCCTAAATGCTAAAAAGTTATGTGAAAGGACCTTTTCATAGAATCATAGGGTTGGAATAGACCACAAGGGCCATCGAGTCCAACCCCCTGCCAAGCAGGAAACACCATCAGAGCACTCCTGACATATGGTTGTCAAGCCTCTGCTTAAAGACCTCCAAAGAAGGAGACTCCACCACACTCCTTGGCAGCAAATTCCACTGTCGAACAGCTCTTACTGTCAGGAAGTTCTTCCTAATGTTTAGGTGGAATCTTCTTTCTTGTAGTTTGGATCCATTGCTCCGTGTCCGCTTCTCTGGAGCAGCAGAAAACAACCTTTCTCCCTCCTCTATATGACATCCTTTTATATATTTGAACATGGCTATCATATCACCCCTTAACCTCCTCTTCTCCAGGCTAAACATGCCCAGCTCCCTTAGCCGTTCCTCATAAGGCACCTTTTTACTTTTTACTTTTCATTTCACCATAACTGTCTTTTCATAAATAAAATAATATTTGGCATTTCAAGTCATTTATGTATGAGGGAAGAATGTGTCCAGTGAGTCATTCTTATGTCCAGGAGACATAGAACCAAAAACCAATGTGAAAGCATGTATAGTAAGTTCAAAGAACCTGGTTTCAGGAATGGGGCAGCAAGAGGCAGAATGGCAAGAACTACAAGGGACCAAGAGCTCTGTGTGGAGGAAGTAAAATGGAGCTTGCAAAGGTGTTTTGTAACCGACCAGACAGGCCTACAGACCTATGGGCTGAAATGACATCTGTGACGTTATGGGTGTAGCAATTGGGCATGTGCAGCTTGTTCTCTAAGGAACAATGGAAAGGGGATGCTAGGAGTTTGGCAACTGCTTTTGAAGACAATTATTCTGGAAAATTGATGTTACATTTTTTAAAGAAGGTTATCAGACATCACAGAAATCTCTTACTGGGCAACATCCATTGTTGCATGAGCGGACTTTTGCTTGCACAATGGGACTTCCCCGTTTTCTCTGCCATCATATGTTCCCCAAATCTACTCCAGGGGGGTCCCTGAACCATCAAGAACAGCTTTTGAATGTATGCAGGGGACTGCAGAGGGAAGGGAAGGAAGGGGAAGTTCTGTCACACCAGTAGAAGTCCATTCTCCTAGTGGTGGCCACCACTGGACACCATCCATTGTCTTAAAGAAAATACAGAAAATTGCTAGGAATCATCAGATGGCAGATTTATAAGAAAATCTGCTGAATTTCTAGTATGCACCACAGGGATTGAGGATGCCTTTTGTGTAGCAGCCATGAGTCACCTACGCAAATTTGAAGGATAATTTGGAAAAGTCCACAAAAGAAGATATAGCCTCTGTAACAATAATAAAAGCATGCCTTACTGAAAACTAACACAGAAATCTTCATAGTCCATCCATATTTCCTTGGAGATAGGGCTCTTTTCTGATTCTATCTCTTCCTGAGATTTATTTCCTAACTGGTTATTAGCAGGTTCTGTTGATTCTGGCATTGGAGCTGCTTCACTACTTATTTTTTCAGTCGATTCCCCTGCACAGATAAGGGAGGGAAAAAAGATGTCCTTAAGTTTACACTCAGAAATGAAAGACTATATTCTACTGGTAAAGTTGAGCAACATAAACAGGGCAAAATTATCCTAGTAATTTATCATAAAGCAACTTAGCAATACTGTATATGTATACCCGTAACAGCCTAAATCCTCACTGATTGCTGTGAAGCTGCATGCACTACAAAGGCAAATGCTTTGAAGATAAATGGACTGAACTATTCTTTCTTCTCTTAAAAAGGTAAAGAAAGGAGAGAGATTGAATATCTAACTCCCAGAAAGCAGCAAAGTAAGGCAGCCTTCTTTAACCTGGTGCCCTTCCGATATTTTGGAATACAACTCCAATCAGTCCCAGCCAGCAACACTGTACAAAACATCTGAAAGGTACTACGTTGGGAAGGGCATGTTTGTCTAGCAACATAAGCACAGATGAACTATCAATACGTCAGAAGAGAATTCTCAAAAGCAGAGAAGCATTTTTCTTAATATACACCAAGACAGCTGCAAAATAATGACTGAATCAAGGAGGATTTGTCCATAACCCCTTGAAACAGGACCCCCAAACCAACATATTGCTTGCATACTGAAGATTTCATACATCTTCAAAAAGAAGAAATAAATTATTTGAAGACTGTGAATTGAAATGAAGGTTGTGAAGCTGTGAACCCTTTAAACCCAATTCACAAAAAAACTGAATAAATGAAAACATAACGGTTATGCTTCACCTCTAGAGGGCTCTCTAGGTTAGCCCTGAAGCATGCCGGCAACGAATGCTTCTCTGTTTTACCTAATCTCTAGTAAAGAAGTTGCCGAATACAGGGTTGTCAATACACATCCTTGAATCTATTTTATACACCATATTTTAAAATAATCTGTTTTTAAGAGACAAGCCCAACTGAAGTTCTGGAAGCATTGTGCTCCAAGAAGCCAGTCTGTGCTAACTCTGATAAGAAGGGAGCTGAACAACATTTCCCGGATCAATATGACAACCTGAATTTAGTTAACCGACTTTTGCAATTCACTAGTGTTTGGGCTCAAAGTATTGAAATACATTTTTAAATGTGTATTTTGAGAGAAAGCAAGTTAAGAAATGCAGATTTTGACAGAAAAGGCCTATTTAATACACCCCCCCCCCAAATACAGATTAATGTGGAGATGCAATAAATGTAATTATAAGTGAACATAAGAAAAAGTGACACAGAACAGAAATAAACAACCATCCATCCCTACTTACGGTAGGTTACTGCTATGAGATGTTTCTGTAGTTACATGATAACACAATGCGAAATATTAACACACATGCTCTTTTGAGAGAGAGAAGCACTCATGTACTTTGTGCATGTTTTGACAAAGTTCATGAAGCATTAAAAGAGATTAGGTATTATTAAGAGGGCTTCAGAGAACACAGAGCTTTAGCATTTGGGAGTGTGATATAGGATTGGTTCACATGTAAACCAAACCATGGTTTAGCATAATTTTCCCCAAACTGAGGCTCTTTAAATGTATTGGACTACAATCCTATCACCCCCCATAAGCAAAGTCAATGGTCAGAGATTATGTCAGTTATAGTCCAAAATTATTGGAGGGAAATACTAGTTTAATGTGATGCAATATTAGAAATTCCTTTTTACCAACTGCATATTTCTCTGGCAAGTTTTCATTGCTGTTCTCCCCCTATAATTTTGCATTGTAAGACACCTTGGAACTAGCTATTTATAGAATTTTTACTTCATTTATAGCTAAATAACTGAATGAATGAATAAATATTTTCCTATTCAATAGAGAATTCATTATTCACAATCATATTAGTTACCTTTGGTGGATCCTTCCATAGTATGTGGTGCAGCTAAAGTAGATTCCTGCAGAGTGGGGAAAAGTTTGTTTAGAAAAATACTGACAAAATAGCAAAAAGCAAAATAAATTAAATGTGTCATAACTTAGAAGTGTCATAGAAAGCTAGTTATCTGTAGCAAACGTCCACAGTCTGGCAAACTTCACTACACACTCATTTCCATGAGACTGTGTGTGCATGTGCACACATGTGTGCTAGTGTTGGCTTCACTGCAGGATGTGAGGCAATAACTGAATGCTTAAAACAACTCTGTTCTCGTCCCTAGGGACAACTCTTAAATCAGAAGTATGCTCAGCACTCTACTACCAAATTGCTTCTATGCATGGTGGCAGATTTAGGATCATGCCCACCAATTCCATTCGAGGACAACTGTTCTGCTCTCAGATCAATATAGTACTGGGAGTCCAATTTAAGGGAATATTTCTGTATTTTTACAAATTGTGTCCTCCACGTTACAGTATGCTCAATAAAGGTTATAAAATGATAGAATCTGGAATCCAGAGTACAATCATAGCTTGGAAGACAACCGGAATCTATTCTGGAAGCCCGTTTAACTCTCAAAACATTCGGCAACCAAGGTGCAGCTTCTGATTGGCTGTAGGAGCTTCTTGCAGCCAATCGGAAGCCGTGCCGGACATTCGGCTTCCAAATAAACCGGAGCACTCACTTCCGGGTTTGCGGTGTTTGAGAGCCAAAACATGCCAGTGCCAAGGAGTTCGGCTTCCAAGGTTTGACTGTATAGTCCCTAGAAGACGGATGGTGGAAGCTGAATTTCCCAACTCATCCACACAGGCCCTTAAAGCCTCTCATGGGACTTATGAGACACTGGTGAATGGGACAGAGGTTTATACAACCTGCCCAGCAGCATTTTGTGCTTGATAAGCATCTTGTTTTTGCTGCCTACTTGGGACTGCAAAAAAACAGGGCCAATTTCAAACCCCAACAGGTTATACATGCGTGGCTGGTAGGCTGAGTTGTGCTTGCTTGGCAAGTTGTGCAGGACTGATCTAGAATGATTTGTGAACATCACTTTTTTACTACAAACTTCAGATGAATCACAGTCTTCTGATTTATTCAAATGCAGAGAGAAAAAGCTCAGCAACATTTTTCTTTTTTCAAAAAACTGATCATACAGGAAGCAGTGTACACAATTTTTAGCATGAATGGAGAACAACCCATGCAGGGTAAAACCTTCACCTGAGAAATTTCTTCTGTACTTGTTAAATTTGAATCTCCAGAAGAGTCAATTATGCTTTCATCATTTTCAGTGACAGCAGGAAGACTGGATGCTGGAAGAGATCCCTTTTTGAATGTAGAAGGTGGGAAATGGCTAAATAAAACACAGATAAATTAACATTCATCTCTAAAGAAAATGTATATATTAAAATGTCCAGCCGAGTAACTCTACTCCATTAGCAGTTACCGTAAAAAGAAGTCCTACTGGAAAATAGGGAATATCCAAGGAAAATTAATTTAAGTTCAGAAATCAAAAACACTTCCTTGCACTTTGAGGAGGTGAGATTTACTAATGAAGCTTCTAATCCTGGTACCTGTTCTATAAAAGAAGGTAGACTTTTTTTAAGAGCAGAGGCTCTGCTCACCAGAGGCCGGGCTAGCTGTTCCAAGGAAGTGGGAGGCCTGTTTTAGGCTTAGTCTGGGTTCACTGTTTATTGGAGCTACATTCAAGCTTTCCTTGTCTCACTGCCAACCTAGGTGCTACTAGGAGCTATCCAGGGTGCTACTTATCTAACAACCTTGCCGGTTTGCCTCATCCAGATGCTTTGGGATAACTCCTATCATCCCTAGCTAACAGGACCAGTGGTCAGGATGATGGGAACTGTAGTCCCAAAACATCTGGAGGGCCAAGTTTGGGGATGACTGATCTAGGCCTACATTTTCCTTTGTCTGGCTGTGCCTTACTGGGCCTGGCTTCCTGAATGGGAGCTAATAATATGTGACAATGAGTCCCTGGAATTTGGGTCTAGCACAGGCTTCCTCAAACTCGGCCCTCCAGATGTTTTTGGCCTACAACTCCCATGATCCGTAGCTAGCAGGACCAGTGGTCAGGGGTGATGGGAATTGTAGTCTCAAAACATCCGGAGGGCCGAGTTTGAGGAAGCCCGGTCTAGCATTTGCTACCACTTGGGCAAGAACCTTGTCTCCTGGCTGAAACCACTGCCTGGGAGAAAACAAGGGCATCGTGTTGATTACCATCCATTGCATTTTTGAAGCATAAATTGTAAGCCATCATTTCTGGTAGTTATTTTTTGTGATTGTCTTTTTTGTTTTTAAATCTGTTTTTAATGTTGTATTTAATTTTTTTGTAACCTGCCCTGGGAGCTTCGGGGAAATACACATTAGAAATGAAATCATCATCATCATCTCCAATTCCTTATGTAGCCCACCCCCCTCGCACATGCATGCTGCCTCTCATGCTGCTCTAGGGAATCTCCAAATTCTCTGGTTCAGTTTTTCGGGGGGTGGAAAAGAATCTGAGAAAAGTGCCTCTCCTTCCTCTAACAGGAATGCAAGTCTGATTCCAACACATTGTCTTTTGGACATATAGGAAGTTATATATGTCTAATGGGATTTTTGAAGTTCGGGTTTTTTTAAATTACAGCATTACCATGAACTTCTATGAATACAAATCACTTGTGGCACATTTCCCCTCCTTTCCTCCCTTTCTTCCTCTATTGATAAACACACCCCTTTAATACTTTGTAGTGTTAAATTGTTGTTAAATTAACCTTTATTGCACAAAATATCATTATTTATTAAACTTTATGTAACGCTTGATTGTAGGTTTCCAAATATAATTCACTGAAGCCCACTGGTTCATATACTTACGTGTCTCTTGGTATTGGTATTGGAGAAAGTCTATAGCTCAGAAACGGGCTAGCAAGTTCAATGAATTGTTCTGGCTTTTTAATGACAGGTTCTGGAAGGTACAGAACAAAAGCAGGAGTTCTTCATGGTTTAAGAAACCCTCCACAAAAAACGACTCTCATTGAAAAATAACAACCTGAATCCAGGGAATAGTATATTATCTGCAGGTTCTATACAATTAGACTCCCTTTCATTCAGAAAGGTGAAATGTGCACACAGACAAACATGGTTAGCAGATTTATGTTAAAATGTTAACAGCACAGATTTAACAAGAAAAAAATATTCTTAATGTTGTACAGAACATCAGCCTCACCTTCATGTCAGTACCAAAGCAATGACCCAAACTGGGTGATCCCCTTTCATGTCACCCTTTTGGGGTTAGCCCACCAGCAGCAGTCTTGCCCTGTGGGCAGGAAAAGAGGCTAAGATGCCTAGAGTCCTCCAGCTGGTTCTGCCACAGCTGTAAAGCTTCAAAGACAGATGTTGACTATTAGGAGCTCGAGGGAGGGATAATATGATAGTAATATTCTTCTCTGCCACTCTCTTTTCTCATTAGTCTGGCCCAAACAAAGAAAAAGTAAACATTCCTCCCATCAATATGATAACACTTTCCACATTGCAAGTTTCTGTGCAAAACCAGAGAAGTGTCCTATACTATATTTTGTGTATGTATGTGTATTGCTGTGGGTCAGATTGCTTTCAGAAGACACAATATATCCCTATGTCTCAAACGTGATCAAGACCAAGGGAAACACAACAAAAACCACACAATAGTACTACTTTCAGTATTCATTTCAAGCACAGAATAATACTTATTAGGTAACCGATAAAGTAAAAAGCATCTGAATTTTCATATATCAATCCTTTTGATCCTCTAAATGGCAGTGTGGGTGAAATCAAGAGACAAGTATTACATTTTGGCTTATTGTTAGTTTAAAATATACCGCAAAGCCTGGAAAGACAAACCTTGGGGTTCATCAGTCACAATTGTTTCTTTTTTCTGGCGGATAAGTTTCCAACGAGGAATAGGTGGTGGTTTGGGAGGGGCTACCAGGGGACCGGACCTTGTTCTGGTTAGCAGTGCAGGGTGACTGTATATGTGGGAAAGACCATATTGCCGCAACTGCTCAGATGAATCAGCCTGCAAAAGAAAGAGGAATAAAATGCTCAATGGAGGCTGTGTTACACATAAAAATACCAAGAGGAAAGTAATTTTGGCACAATTATGTAATTTCTGACTATCATAATTGTTCTAGGACAGAGAGCACCGCACTGCCTCTGTATGTGGGGCCATCAACAGCCCTAAACTCCATCTGAGCGCTCCAAACCTACCATTGGCAAGACAGAGTATCAAGGAGGTAGAAGGGGAATATAGAGGAATATAGGAACAACTGCACAGTCCTGTAAAAACAATAAGACTCAGGTTTGGAGTGGAAATAAAATATTGTACTGTAATTGAGCTGTAATTTCTCTCAAAGACTGTTGGCAAGCTTGGCCAGCCACTAGCATAATTACAGCCCTGTCTACTTCTAGATTATCCTTCGTTACGATGGGCAACTTATTCTTGGCTAGACCTATATGGAAAGTCTCCAGTAACATTGGGAAGATATCCCTGTTAATGGTAAGAATACTATACATGCCAGGATTCCAATTAACTGCACATTGCTGTACCGAGTTTCAAAAAAGGAATGTTTATGAAACATACATTTATTTTTAACAAGTCAAAGCACTTAAGGTATAAAACCAACCAACCACAAACCTGAGCTGGACAAAGGCAGAAAATTGGTCTACAAACAGCCTTTTTCACAAATATGTTTTGTGTTCTTTGTTGATATATTTGCTGTTTTTATTCAATTATTAGTTCATATTTTGAAGGCAAAATAAACAAAGCCTTACCATTTTCCCTAAGACAAATATCTTTCTTTCAGACACATAAAGAGGCATATAGCAAGCATATACCACCATCTGTGGTTGCAGTGGTGTTGCAGAACCTATTAAAAGAACACATTACATATTATTATTAATTAGATTTATATACCACCCATCAAAAGATTTCAGGGCAGTTCACAAGATAAAAATACAAGTTAAAAAAAACTCCAAAACAGTAACAAAAACCCCCTGAAATGCTGCCACAGATAATAGCTCAATATTATCATAACTATTATAGACCTTGTTAGGTGCTATGTTGCTATGAAGGCAAGAAATGAAACTTGATTTCACCAATTTTGTTCAAGTTAAGTAACCTTTCAGGCACAGATGAATGGAGCTACTACAGAACAGTGGTTTCATGATCAGTTAGGGCTTTACACTTAAACGGCATACATTTTATTCACTTTTTTTTTCTAGGGACTGATCTGCCCCTACGTGACCTCTTGTGCTTAGAGCAGAAAAAGAGGTAGCCAAACTATGGAAGGAACTAGCAACCTCCAAGTGAATTGTTCCATGTACCTTCCCAGCCACCACCTGCTTTTCCCACAACAAACCCAAGGAAAAGTCTACAATCCTTAATTATGAGCAGAAGTCAATAAAGTATTCGGTGTTGAGATCAGTTGTTACATACATCTAGGAACAATTATAATTTACCATCAAGAAACAGCTGGAGAGAATTTTGAAAGTCAGAAGACACGCGTCCAGAATGAGGCCCTGGCCTAAATTTATCCCTTTCACCATCTTTGCTTCTCTTCTTTCCAACATCTTTTTGATCTTGCTTCTCTACCAAAGAAAGACAATGCATGTGTGAATACTACCATACATGGTCACACAACACCCAGTGGTCCTTGTCTCAAGCAATGGGTAGTGCAGAAAACAGTGAACCAAAATTCATGCCTCTGTTTTAGATAAATGTTAAGTTCAAGATAAATCATGATTCTGTGTTCAAGGCAACCTTTACAAATGGCTCGCCACTCATAACTTGTCTATAACCTTTCCACGTATTTTAATTTAATTAATTAATTAATTAATTAAATTTATATAAGACCTTTATCTTCCAAGGAGCTCAAGGTGGTGTGCATGGTTCTCCTCCTCCCCATTTCATCCTCTGAACAACCCTGTGAGGTAGGTTAGGCTAAGAGATGGTGACTGGCCTAAGATCACCCAGTGAGCTTCATGGCTGAGTGGGGATTCAAACCCTGGTCTCTCAGGCCATAGTCCAGCACCACCCATTAGCAACTATGAGAATCAATAACCCACGCAGAGACTGTGATCTTCAGAGATGCCCCCATGCAAAGCCCCAGCAAAGACTGGAATGCCAACGCAGGGGCTTCGTGAGCAGATAATATGAGTCTCTCTGGAAAAGAACTAACACTATGCCTGCTTACTGGCCTGCCTGGCGGTTTTATAGCAGAACAAAGCACAAAGGATAACTAATAGTCACCTTTCTTTCTTACAGTATTTAAAGTGTTTTTACACTGTACTTTGTATTCTAAAGAAGTTTAAGACACTTAACAACAATATTGATAAAGACTATTCATATACAATAAAAATATAATGCTTATGCAAAACTATAAAATATTATAGAACATTATAGTAGAAAAATTACAGTAGGGATGAAATAAAAAAGATTACAAATCCCAGTAGCCTGGGCCCATGGAAAAATGTTTTCACCAAAAATAATAAGTTAATCTGGGCTTCTTGTGAGAAGGAATCCCAGAGGTAAGGCATGACAACAACAAAAGTCTTGACTACATACTGATCAACCACACTTAGTCATGGAGCAGAACCTCTAAAGATCTAAGTGGCATGGGCAGGATTACAACCATTTCAGGTCTTTAAAGGTGAGAGCCAGAACCTGCATTGTGCTCAGAAACAAATTGGAAGCAGCAGAGTCCAATGATTTGATTTGATTTTTTAAAGAATCAGGTTAAGTAAAACTCTTTCTGCCACCATTTGAAGTAGATGAAGTTTGTGGATACTTTTCAAAGGCAACCCTATATAAATTGCTGCAAAAATCCAGTTTCAAAATAACTAAGGAATGTGTGAGGATGGCCAGCCTTCTCCAGGGAATGGCACAGCTGGCTCACAGGACCTAAGCAAAAAAATACAACACTCCTGGTTGAAGCTGCTATGTGCTAAAAGTAGAGCTCACCTCAGTTTCTAAGGGCCAAACTTGACATGACCCCATTCCATGCAATTAGAAAGTGCACTGTGTGTATGTGTGTGTGTACACCCACACACCCACACAGTATATATAGAGAGAGAATATGACAAGAATCCTTTACCTTCCTGTGATTCCTGCTATTTACTTTATTAAAAAATCATGCAATTGCTACCGGAGCAAATATTTTTGGCTCTAAACTATGTCACTTAAAGAAGAAAACCCGAGATAATATTTAAGACTTGATTAAAAAATATTTACGTGGAGAGTATTTTTCCTGTATTCTATTTGATCAGTACTTACAACTAGACTTACACATCACTATCCAGTGTACAGTTAAGTCTACTGAAATCAATAAGGCTTAATGTATCTACTGTGGCAGTATACTGTATATTTACTCAGAAGTAAGTCTCAGTGGTGCTGAGTTATCTGAGGGCAGTCCTAAATTTTCAATCCAGCACACTGTTGCACTGATTTCAATGCGATTTAAAGGTACTTTATTGCACACTGGATTGCAACCTTACATCGAACCTCAGTTCTCTCTCTCACATACACGTAACACCTTCAAGTCTGGTAACTCCTTGGAGTTTAATGTGATTATTTGAACCTATACAGAAAAGTGCAAAGAAATAAAGATGTGGTTTCTCTGTCCAGAAGGTGTCCTTTGTTGCATATCATTTACAGTCTTTATAATTTCATACCTTTGGCAGTTTTTTCAGGTTTCTCTACCTTCTCTGGTGGCTTAACAGTAGGTACGGCATCATTTTTAATGTCAGATGATTTTAGATCTTTTTTAGTGTCTTGAAGTGACATCTTAAGTTCAGGAACGGATTCTTCTGGTAACTTAAATTCTGGCAATGTCTCTCTTAAGAATTCCCAAACTTTATCCAAATATCCAGATCTTTAAAATATACATAAACATTACTTTGAAATGTAGTTCTGTCTGCTCTTTATTTACTGCATATGCATTATGCTACTCAAGTTATTATTATAGTCAAGCAACCATGCTGAATTTTACTACCATTTAAATAGTCTGGTTATCACTGGAACTGTTCTAGTCACTCTTGGAACCTAGTGTCATCTAGAATGTATCCACTCCTTGAAAAGAAATGCAACCCGTTTTTTTCCCCCCTAGAGTACTGAGAAAATAACTAACGAAGACAAGCACAACAGTTTGCCAAAAGGTAAGGGACAAAGCAAAAGCAACCCCAACCAGGGGAGTAAAGTGGTGGAACAATGGCCACATGCCCAAGTCTTGCCAGTCAATCTGTTTTTTGCAATGCTGGCTCTAGGCTGATACTGTTGAGGGGCTCTATGCTGGCACACCCCTCTTGGGATAGAGCAGCTTTACATCTAGTGGATCTATGGCTGGTTCTGCATTGTACTCTCTTAATGATTCTATGATTCTATAAGGCTATGTTTTGGAGCCCTATACTAACTGCTGCAAACAGCCTTTCAACCCCCTGCACTTTTGGCAGCAGTGGAGTCCTCCACTGGTGGAGGGGCATCATCTTATCTTAACTCTCTCTAGCAGCACAGATCAGAAGGTTAGGATTACTCTGTAAAACTCATTTAGAAATAACATAAACAAAAAAAACACTAAACCAAGCAGTTTCAAAATTAGATATTTAAAAGAATCATTTGATACGATGAAACATAGTTTCCCCCCTACATCCTTCAACAGCACAATCCAATGTATGTTAGCTCAGATGAAAGCCCTACTGAGTTCAACAGGTCTAACTCCCAGGTAAGTGTGAATTTGAAATTCATTTAGGCTAGAATCCTATAGACACCATTAACTACCAGACAAACCTGGAGTACTGTGTCCAGTTCTGGGCACCACAGTTCAAGAAGGACACTGACAAACTGGAACGTGTCCAGAGGAGGGCAACCAAAATGGTCAAAGGCCTGGAAACGATGCCTTATGAGGAACGGCTAAGGGAGCTGGGCATGTTTAGCCTGGAGAAGAGGAGGTTAAGGGGTGATATGATAGCCATGTTCAAATATATAAAAGGATGTCATATAGAGGAGGGAGAAAGGTTGTTTTCTGCTGCTCCAGAGAAGCGGACACGGAGCAATGGATCCAAACTACAAGAAAGAAGATTCCACCTAAACATTAGGAAGAACTTCTTGACAGTAAGAGCTGTTCGACAGTGGAATTTGCTGCCAAGGAGTGTGGTGGAGTCTCCTTCTTTGGAGGTCTTTAAGCAGAGGCTTGACAACCATATGTCAGGAGTGCTCTGATGGTGTTTCCTGCTTGGCAGGGGGTTGGACTCAATGGCCCTTGTGGTCTATTCCAACTCTATGATTCTATGACTCTATGAAACCCAACAAATAAAACATGTGTACAACCATTTTAAAAGATAATATTTCACTAAAGGAGTCATAAAGTGATTAAATAGCGAGTGAGTATCGAGCAGGCAGAAAGGAAGACAAGAAAAAGACCCCAGCAACAATCAACTTATGATCTTTTAAGTTTTTTTAAAAAAATCACAGAGTTCAGTTGATTTTGACTGCCTTTAAGTTTTGAGTCATACTGTGTATCTGTTCACCCCATCCCACCCCAAACACCAGATCAACCAAGTATACGGGACGCAAAGCTGAAGGAACTGCATATAAAAGTGGAACTTACTGGAGAGGAATAATTTCTGGTATCCATCCAGTAAGTGCATGTAGAACTGTGAATTCCCCCAGCTCCCTTTTTCCTACATCATTTATGCTAAAACAAATACAAATATGCATATAAGCAGATCAATATTCTATTCAGATATTAATTCTGTCTCAACAGTCACTCATATCCTTCCAAATTCTTCATATTTCATATATAATTTCCACTGCAAGCAAACAAGAATATTCACAAATCAATTCACAGTACAGCTGCAGTCAGAGGGATACAGGCCTCCTATCTTATCTTCCCAGAAACAAAATATAGCATCAGATAGGAATGAAGCATTAAGCAGTTCAAGCTTTCAAAGGTTTGAAGCAGGCTTCCTCAACCTTGGCCCTCCAGATGTTTTGAGACAATTCCCACCATCCCTGACCACTGGTCCTGCTAGCTAGGGATTGTGGGAGTTGTAGGCCAAAAACATCTAGACGGCCGAGGTTGAGGAAGCCTGGTTTGAAGAAATTAGAACAAAAACCATGGCCAATAACTTTTTATTGGCAACACAATTTGCTGTGTTATGTTAAACTTATGTTAGCCAGCTAGTCTGAAAAATGAAAATTTATCTTGAGCCATAAACTTTCATGACAATAAAGACATGCTTCCATATTAAATGTCCATCTATAAATCTATTTAAAATAGCCATTCTACATCTTCTCAGTAAAATTTTAACGTATGAACACAAAGAGAGCCTGCTGGTTCAGGTCAATGGCACATCTAATCCATCATCTTGTTCTCAGTAGCCATTCAGAAACATGTGGGAAGCACACTGGAATTCAGAGGAATACTGCCCTCTCACAATGGAGGTGGAATTCTGCTGCTATAACATCTACGTTTCTTTAATTTTTTCATTATATTTGTTCCAAAGCTGTGCAACTGAAACTGCTAGACACAAAGTTATAGAATTATTGGTCAAACAGACCAATATGTAGGGTGGCAATGCAAACGTACTTTGTTAATTGTTGTGTTAGCTTTTCAACTGCCAACACATTTCATGATCTACAATGCAGTGAGCTCTATAACATATACCCTCCTAAAACCCTGAATCTTCCCCCCCACCCCAAACTTCCCTAGCATTTCCTTGTTTGGGTGGCCCTGGGCCTTGGGAGAAACCAGGTCTATAGCTCCCATCTGCCACAGACATTGGCTGAAGAGGGAAATAATTCCATCAAGCCCCCTCCCGAGAGGATTCTAACTGCCACCAAGTCAGTTACGGCAGCTGCCTTAGGGAAGAACGGTGGCAGAAGCTGCTCTGTCCTGCATATTGTTCAGCAGTCCTGCTCCTGGACTGGAAGAGAAGAGTGCTTCTGGTGAAGAAAGCCCTGGCCATAACTGCCTCTGACACCTGTGAGTAGATGCTGCTCTTCTACACAAACAGAATCTTATAACAGTTATAAGAACTGAATTCCAGTTACAGATAGGTAGCCGTGTTGGTCTGCCATAGTCAAAACAAAAAAAAATCCTTCCAGTAGCACCTTAAAGACCAACTAAGTTAGTTCTTGGTATGAGCTTTCGTGTGCATGCACACTTCTTCAGATACACTTCTTCAGATACTGTGTATCTGAAGAAGTGTGCATGCACACGAAAGCTCATACCAAGAACTAACTTAGTTGGTCTTTAAGGTGCTACTGGAAGGAATTTTTTTTGTTAAGAACTGAATTGTTACAAACTGAGCTCCAGTATGCTTTCCCACTCCACCTCGCTCCCCGACCACTCCTTTTTCCACATGTGTCATCTTTTTAGATCATAAACCTAAGGGCAGGGACCATCTTAAAGTTGATTTTTTAAAAAGTCCTTTTGGCAGCCTTTTTGGCTGAAGGGTACAATATAAATACCTCCTTAACAAAACAGAGCCTTAGAATCTACAACTGCAAAATGAGTTCCAAAAATGGAATAGGGCTTCCCCACTTCATTCTTCCTACTACAACTTCATGTCTACTTCAAAAAGCTTCATGTGACAGTTGAAGGTGTTCAGTGGGGTACAGGAGATTGCAGCAGAGGGAAAGGAAAATCAAGGACACCCTGGGCCTCTGTGGGATTGAAATGAAAGTGTTTGTTCATTAATGCAAATATAATCCAGTTGCATTTACATGTGACATTAAACCATGGCTTATTGCTATGTGGATGAGCCTGAACAAGTCTGAGTAAAAGGTCTAAGCTACTGCACTGCATTCTCTCCTTCTCCTGTACAGCTGGAAAGAGCCAAGTTTAACTTTCAAAGAATCCCAGATTAGCATTATGTTCAAACCAGAGTTCCTGTTTAAAACAAACTCTGGTTAAGTTTCAGAAGAAAACAATTTCAAACCATGGGTTACGAAGCTCAGTTCTTAAAACTAACCAGTTGGTTTTAAACCAATGTTCTTGGTTTAACAATAAGCTGGGATTCTTTAAAAGTAGGACTAAACTCTGCCAAAGTCCTCCTGCCAGATGTGCAAGAGGAGTAAAGCAGGGAGGATGTAAGCTAATGCTGCAGTCAGACATTTCATCCATGTAGCATTAAACTATGGCTTAGTATATTATGTGTTAACATACCCACTGACTTTGGCTGCAGCTGAGGATCTTCCTTTGTTTACTATATTTTATAGGGTTCAAAAAGCACCCCTATCAATTCATTCATTCTTAACAAACAAGCATCCACCCTATGTATTAAATTCTAGCTTTGCTGCCCATTGCTCTATTTTCATCTCAAAACAGACACAAAGCTTAGAAAACATACTCATTGTTTGCTAGTTTAATTATGGCTTTGGATAATATCAATGGCCAAAGTTCAATTTCACATGTTGTTACTGGAAGCAGCATCTCATTGTCTTCATTGAAAGGTATGCTGTCATCCACAATGATCTTTCGCCAGCTCCCCTGCAAAAGAGAAAGGAAATTAAATGTGATTAGGTGGCAATGAAAAATTGTGTCAGCATGAAAATCTGTGTGACCTTCCAAGAACTTGACCCTCATTATAGATAATTTTAATAAATAGGGAGAGCAAATATGAAAGTCCAGTAGATTCCGTCTGCACAATGGAAAGCAGCACAGCTAGTACTTTCAAAATTGTTTGCAGGGTACTGATGAGCTATTCCTCAGTTGTCAGCTCTCGTGGTTTTCACCAATGCAAAACTATCCTCTCAGAACTAAAAGGATTAGTTGGAACGTTCTCATCTTATAAAAGCATAATGATAAAAGCAGTTTGTCATCTATCGTTATTACTCATATGAAGTGGAAATATGGGGTGGGACAAAGTGTGCTACTCAGATGCCACTGAACAACCATTGAGGGAGAATGTTATTGGAATGTTATGGTACTTTGGGAATGGCTTGCTATGCTTCCATAGCAATATATTAGGAATCCACTTTTCTGGAACTTTCCAAAGCATCTGGAACAAGAGAGAATTATTTCCTCCTTGTTGTATATATAGGACATCTCACATATGGGATTGCACTCCTTTTCAATACATGGATTGTATCGGCCTGAATCTACATTCACCTAAGTGTGGTTTCTCCTTAACATCAAATGGTTTAGTTATTTCAAATGTTACTATAATTTATATGCTTTAATGTTGGGTTTAGAATAGCTTGTGGGCACAGCTTAAATTTTAAAATGTATAATTTCTTGCTGAAGAGATAGAAATTTGTTTCAGCCTGTGCTATCTCTTTATATTCATGCATCACATACTGGTCAGTATTTTGGTTCAATATTTGTCATTCATTTATTAAAATCATTGGCAATGCCGGCTGAGGCTGATGGGAGTTGCAGTCCAGTAACACCTGGAGAGTTGTAGCTTCCCCAACCCAAGGCTATAGGAAGCACTGGATTTCCCTTTCTGCAGACCATGTCAGATCTGAGGGAGACATAGAAAGATCCAACCCTATATGGCCCCTCCCTGTCATTGCAGAAGTGTCCACAGCCTCTGTGTGGAAAGGAATGAAAGGGGTGTGTGCTGGGGGAAGGCACTGATTCAAAGGATTCTTAGCCTGTCCAATTCTCTGGCACACCCACCCCTACAAACCAAGAAGAAAACCATGCCAGTTTTGGAGCTGTTGCTACTAATGAAAGGAAAACTGTAAAATAAAATAATAAACTGGAGAAGGACATAAGAGTGCAAGAACCTCACTTCTACCCTTCCAGCGAAAGATCATTAAGCCTTTGGATGAGGCCGTTCAAAGGCTTTCAGCCTTCAACCACCCCTCCCCACAACAGGACTGCAACCTGTGTAAAATAAATGATGTGCATACAAAGATTGATGCATACTTACCATCCAATAAAGCTTTACCACATATTTTCCATAGCTATTGTACAATGGCATATGTCCCTTGATAGCTTTACATAATGAATATATATGTTCCCATGGCTTCCACAAAAGCTGAGGTGCTTCATTTGCATTAGCTTTAGGATCAGGACTTAAAGCAGGTGTATTATACAATTTCCAGACTGCATAGATTTCACTTATTATCCATCTTATCAGCTGAAGTCAGGGGTTTTTTTGGGTGGTGGAGGAAATAATAGAAGTCAGTTTTGTTCACAATACATACATATATACATATATAGCCTAACTCTACTTTAAAATGAAATACATAATGATAACAACACCATTTAATTGTATAGAAGCTAATAAAGCAAGCGCTGCATAGAGAACATTAAAAAAGAAGTCTGTGCTCAACACAGCAGAATCTAAGCACCAATATGACATGAGAGAGAAGGGTATGGGAGACAGAAAGACATATTAAAAGGTGCAGAGAGTACTTTATTTATAAATCACCAGGCCTTTATAAAAGTAGGCAATCAATGCAACAGAAGAAAAATCAAAATAAAGCAGGGAACACTTTTCCAGATGAATTTATTGAGGGATCTCTTCTTGGATCACACACAGCCGGTGGTGTGTCAGTATTAAATAATCTGAAACAAAGACACCCTAAAGTAGCAAGCATGATCTGGAACCAAATGTGGCCATACATTTGCAAAAGAATTTTGTTAGGGAAAAGGAGCAGAACCCTGTCATCTGGGAGAATAGACGACTCCTTTCCTCTCCTGTCACCACACAGTTGTTCACCAGCAGCAGCTCTGACAGCATGGATCATATGTGCATGGGGACAAAGTGGAAGATCCTGTATGTTGTTGGGGGTGAACAGCATCCAGTCTCTAGACTGAGGCCAAGAACTTGATATCCAGCCTGGTAACAGATTAGTTAATTTTAACCAAAGCCTAAGGTATTCTAGTATGTAGCCCTTTCTTAATTAACAGTTCAAGTCTATTCTTATCTACTCAGAAGCAAGCCTTACTGGGTTTAGGGTAACATACTCCTTATTGTTGTAAGGTGCAATCCAAATGTACGTATCCTTAAGGCCAATGACATCAATGAGACCCCAACACGCTTAAATTCACCTGGATCCCCCACTTTTCCCTTTCAGTAGCTCCCCTATAACACCAAACCCCTTGTTAAAATGGATGAAAATTGTTCTTAATCCATGTGTTATCATATATTTTTTCATATAAGCTACCCCTTCAGCAGCTGGGACTCTACCCCCAAGCTGATTTTTTTAACTCATTTTGAATTTTAAAGTAGCTCAAGGTAGCTTATACCATTTTGAAAATGTAAGTGCGCTCATTCTTCCCTTCATTTAACCCTCCTTCTTGTGGCATCACCTGCAACAGGTCACTTCGCCTTGCAGCATGATAGAGCCATGCCAGCCCGATCAAAGGCATTTTACCTGTTTTATGATAACATCAAAAGTCTCCTCCATTCATCTACAGAATTAATATGCTTTCTTAATTAAGAAGAGATCATACACATACCTCACTGCCCATTATATGTTCATTGGCTGAAAAAAGGTCAAACCATGTTTCATTTTTCACTACCACAGGCACCTAAAAAGATAATTGTGATTATTTTATTAAAATGTTTATGAACGCTTATAAACGTTCAAAATCTTGAAATAACTTATACCTGCCTACAAAATGTTAATCAAAAGTTAAGAAAGGTAATTTAAATTATGTAAAAGACTGGTGAACTGTTGTTGAACTGAGTTTGGACATTAGTGAAATAATCAGTGGATAACATACAATAGTGTGATAGTGGCATTGTTTCCCATTGTTTCCGATGGCATACATGTCCCCCCACTGTTATACACTGGTCAGGCAAGTTTTGATGGCAAACACCTGCAAAACCTTTGAATATAGGTAACAGGTGGGTAGTTAAATAATACTGGCCCAGATTGGACAAAGTTTGAGGAGGAAAGTCATCTACAAGCGTCTCAAAATTAGAGGTGTATGAGGATATGATTGTAATTATGTTTCTACCATTGCACTATGCTCTCCCCTACTCAAACAACTTGGGAACAGGCAGGAACAAATGGTGATCATCATAATGATGACTCTGAAATGGGCACCCCCCAACCCCCACCACTACAACTTTGCAGGCAGCAAAATGACTGACAGGCAATTCCCACATTCTTTCTACTACCACAACAGAGACATTTTAAAAGAGCCTTTCAAGTAGCCCCTGCTCCATGTGGCTGGCAGGCAGAAAAACAAAATAAACAGAGCAGCTAAAAAAACAACACCACAAACTGGAAAAGTGCACTAAAGGGCAGGAGAAAACAGAAACTCTGTAGGACTCAATGGATTCATGCTGTCTGGTGTCCAAACAACTCACTTATCAATCACACCTCTGACTTCACTCATTGGCTAAAAATATTGACAGGCAAGAGAGCCAGGCTGGCTCTTTTCACAGAAATTGATTATATCTGCATATTTTGCTTATCTGCATATTTTGCTTCATAACTGTCTTTCTAGGAAGGGGGACACTTCTTTCTTTCTTTCTTTCTTTCTTTCTTTCTTTCTTAGTCTTAATCTGGTACTAATGGGTGCAGGGTTAGGAACTCTGCTGTATAAAATAAACATCAAATAAGAAACATCTTCTCACCTTAGTGACTAAGAATTCTTGTGGCCTTCTCCAGAAACTCACTTTTAAAGAAGGGGGCAATTCAATTTTTCCTTCTGGATCTTCAAAGACATGCTGTAAAAAGCATTCATTTACTATACATATCAAACAATTATATGCTTATCCTGAAGAGATTGAATTACACACAATTCAAAGACAAGTTGCAAACTTTTCACTTGCAAGTCTTTTTTCAGTAGCATATCTAATATTCTAATAGTGATCAAAAACTAAAGCTTAAACAACTGAGAGAAATAAAAGAACACTTGTATGAAATGGAAACTATCAATTATTTTTAATTCTGAATTTTTATAGATAGCATAACAACAACCATATAAGGAAAGCAACAATGTGTGTTGTTGCTTTTGGTCAGCCAAAAATTGGGGAGCTCAACTTTTAAATCTTACTGATTTTAATATAGGTTATAACACAGATGTACACACATCTGAGCAGTTCAACCAAAAAGTGCTTAACTTTGGCTGGACCCTATCAGCATATCCAAAGCTACTGGTGATCCCACTCAGAAATGCCTCATTTACAGACTTTCTCCTTCTACTGCTGGTGGGAAAACCTCCAGCAGCAGCTGTCTGCCCACCTAGGCAAAGTTGGGACCATCACCATAATGTAGCCTCCCCAACAGGCAGATTCTTCTTAGTGAAAGATACCAGCAGAGAGGTAACTTTGCACAATCCTGATCAGAAGGTGCTAACAAGGTCCTTCTATCAGTGAAGTGCTCCCCTTCCTCTACATCCTCTGGGAGCTCTCCTGGTGGTTTCAGGGGAGGCGTGAGGGCACACAGAGGGAGGAGAGGGTGCTGAGACACCCACTGAGGTAGTCTTTTTGCTGGCTTCCACCAGCAGCTGTGTTATGACTGGTGCCCACATCGCTCTCTTAAAATGCAAAATGTGACCACTAGTTGGCAATGCTTGAGCTAAGGTATGATTCAGAAACAGCTAAGAACTTTTAACTTTAATATTAGTTTAATGAAAAGCCTCATTGTGTTACTAGAATGGTGAGCACTCATTCAATGATGAATCTTTAAAAGGTGTGCTTAAGAAGATACAGTGTTAATACATATTTTCAAATACTGATGAATCTGAAGGAACTTTTATGATTACTACAGAAAACTTACTAAAATAGGACTTCTTCCAGCTTTATCTTTTTCCTTTGCACCTTTTCCTGCATCCCACTTCTCTATATTGATATCTGCTTCATTCCATTCTGGCCAGATCGGAAATCTTGGTTTCCTAGACTCACCCAAAGGACCTTGAGGGTTTACACTAGAGACTGATCCAGTAATACCCCAAAGGCTGAAATAAAACGTGAGCACGAGAAGAGAACTTGCTGTTAGTTACATGGTAATCAACTTCCAAATTTTCTTATTCTAATTTCAGTTTCATACTGTTGGCAAGCACAATATCTTCATTTTGAACCCCATGCAAGTACTATCACTACAAATAAAATGAAGAGATAAGAAATACATCATTTGAGCAGCTTATTATACGTGCCTTATGACTGACACAGCTCACAGTCCCTCAGAAAAAGTATAAACAATTATCATTTCTACAACCAAAACAAGAGTCTTGTAGTAATGGGAACAGCATTTCTTTAAAAATCTTTATTTTCCCTAGAATGACCCTGGGAAAGATGCTATGATGAAATGCAATTCCCATTGGTCATTCACAAGGAAGAACGCTGTTGGGTTGCTGCTTATTGTAGCTCTGCCACTACTTGAAGTAGCAGCAAGTTGTTTTTTTGTTTTGTTTCAATAAGACAAATCACAATGCTCTACAATCAGGAAACCCACCTGAAACACACACTGCTCCCCCTCTAGTCTTAAAAAAATGCCTGCAACTTTTGTGGAGACAAATGACCCCAAATAATGAGGGGGACATTATTGTCCAAGCCTACTAGCCAGTTGGCAGGGAAATAGTGAAAACTCTACTAGTAGTAGCATCTAATTGAAGAGCCATGCACCTCTGAGCTGTTTGACATTCAAAGTGAGATTGTTTGTTCAGCGTTGTGCCAGTCTGATAATCAAGGGTGCCTTATTGACAAACAGTGCACATCACCCCTTCACCAAGCTCAAATGAATCCTTTACATAATATAAATGTTCACTGGGGCTGCGACTAAATGTCTGCACCTGCACAGAGAAGTAAACTTTGATCTTGCACTGCTGTTACATTCCTACCACCTCACCCTTTGAGGAGCTGTCAATGGAACCTTAATATCCATTTCAGTTGTGGTTCCACATCTGTGGAATACTTTTCCCAGTGAGGTCTACATGACATATTTTTGGTGCTAGGTGAAGACTTTTTCCAAAGCTGAGCTGGTTTTGTTCTGCTGCTAGTGTGCTGCTAAAGTTTCCTGCAGATGTTACCCAGGGGATGGGAGGGTGCATTAATTGAAGGTGTCTGCATGAGAAGGTATGGAGAATGTATGAGAATGCTAATGTTTTATATGATTGTTAACAGTATAATGTATTTATGTTTATGTTCCTAAATGTAAGTCCCTTGGAGACCTTGGTAGCAAGTGACTAATAAAAAATAAAACTAAAAAATAACCCAAATGTACCAACAATTGAATTTTACTAGTTGAATTCAGACTAGTTTCTAAGTATCTACTATAAAATTTTTTTTCCATAAAATGTCTATAAAGACCATAGTAATTACTTTCTTCAACATGTCTTCATTATTGTACCTCTAAGGCAAACATCAAGAGAAATTAACAAAGCAGGTGAAGTGCAAGATAGCAGACAAGCAGATTTTCCAATATTTTCCCATTGTGTAATAGTCTGTAGGGTGGTGGTAATTCATTTCCTCTTATTATGTTGAATAGTGACAGCTCCTTAGATAACAGTTTGTGTCTTTATTTACTTCAAAAAGACATACTGTTGTGCTGGAAAATGTGTGGAAAAGGGCAACCAAATGTTCATAGGGCTGGAACCACATCTCTAAGAGGGAAGGTTACAGCATTTGGGGCTTTTCAGACTTATGGAAAAGCATGTTCATTAGTCCAATTTTAAAAAGCAGCAAGGCTTCCTAATACTTTCCAGGTGCTTTATTTTTAACATACACACTTAAATATTCAATATTATGCATACAGACGTATGCCAACAAGCTAGGAGAAAGAAACTGACCTCTTTGAAAGTTTTATACTGTAGTTAAAAATGTCACTTAATAGACGACAACAAGCTGCCATCAACCTCTTGATTTAAATACTATCTACAGTTCAGCAGTAACTAAACTTAAATATTTCCTGACAGCTGGGGCCAGAAGGCTTAGCTGGTGGTTTGTCAAAGTAGAAGAGAGATATGCTGCTCTGACCTGACACTATTTCGAGTACAGCTTCGTAAAAGACTTCATATATATATATCCTTTGGGATATATAAGCAGTGACTTGACTAAGGTCAATCTGCAGAACAATGTCAGGATTGGTTGTTGTTGTCATTAGGTTATTTGTTTAAGGGTTTCTTCCCCACTTTCATATTAGACAAGACAGCAAAACAATCCATCTATAGCAAAGAAACTGAGCTTGGAAACTTCTGCCTGCTGAACTTTTAAGGGACCCAGGACATATATAGAGCCCAGCTGTGGGGTGTGCTCTACTTTTTAAAATAAAATTGGAAAGCAGACAATTATATTATATTTGGTACTACATTTTATTTCCTGTTCATCCCCAGGTTTCCCCTGTGTACCCTTTTCAAGAGGAATAGGTGAGGCCTCTTTATGCTATAAAGTCATACCTCGGGTTACAGACGCTTCAGGTTGCACGTTTTTGGGATACAGACGAGCCGAAACCCAGGAGTACCAGAATGGGTTACTTCTGGGTTTCAGCGCTCGTGCATGCGCAGAAGCACCAAATCGCAACCCGCGCATGCGCAGATGTGGTGCTGCGGGTTGCGAATGTGCCTCCCGCACAGATCACGTTCACAACCCAAACGTCCACTGTATTAGTAAATAAATGTATTGGATAAAAGTGGATAAATACCCCAAAGACTTGCTTATCAGTGGCCACTAACCATGATGGCTGTAAGTGTATTTGACACTTCTCAGCTGCTGAGAATACCTGTCATTATCTTGTGCTGGGGCATGTGGCTAGCCACCATCAAATTGACAGTGCTAGAATTGATGGCTCTTTAGCATGACCCTGCACAACTATTATTACCAATCAGCTACTGGTTTAGCCAACTTCTGTTGAAATTCTGTTCCAGCCCTTCCAAAAAACAGTAAATATGGTTAGTTCTCAGGTAGGCATGACATGTCTTCTGGCCACACAAGCAGTCTTATACTCCTTTCTTTCTGCATCGGAAGACGTTAGTATTCAAGGCTCAAGAAAAGTATGAGAGCTTTCTGATATAGTAACTTATTTAATTCCCAGTTACCAGGAAACAGCTGAAACGGCTTGATATGCTCATTCAGAAGTTCCTGGAGACTGATGTGGCATCTTCTCTTAGGGGGAGCGGTGGTGAGAGAGGCAAACAGACATCACTGAAGACAAAGAAAATCCAAGGCTTACTAAACCAAAGAGACAGTACAATACCCAGCAATTTGGTACTGTACCCAGAATCTCAATAGCACTCATTTAACACCATTAACTGATGACAGTTCTTCCATATTTTGTATGAATTCACTCTTAACTGCGGCAGGTATGCTTACTGTGTACCAACAGGGTGCACATAACATGTGAAGAGGAAAGCCTATTTGCAAACATGCAGCAGACACAGAGAGGTGCAGTTAACCTTATCTTCCCAAAATGTATCCCCAAGCGTTCTGAAATCATAAAAAGCCCTGCTGCATTAAACAAAAGGTTCATCAACCAAATACTTCCTGGAATCCACAAGCAGAGGGTATAAGCAATAGCTCTTCCCTGTTGTTTATAATTCATCAGTGTCCAATATTCAAAGATATACTTTCCTCAAACATGGAGGATGCCCTTAGCTATTAAAGCTAATAGCCACTGATAAACATATCCTCCATGAATTTTAGTAATAAAACAGCTTCCAATGCTAGCAATCATCACTGCATTCTGTGGTAATACATTCTGCAAGTTAATAATGTTTTGCGTGAAATAGTCCTTCCTTTCATCTGTCCCGAGCCTATTGCCAGTCAATTTCATTGAAGTTAGGAGCCTCTCCTTCCTACTTTATATGCTGCCCTTAACATACATCTGTGCAAACAAGGAAACACAGCTACTGCTTTTAAGTGTGGCTGACTCTACCTGACCCCTACTGCTCTCGCTGCCTCTAACCTGCCTGTGTTGGATTCCACCCAGACTACATTTTCTGGGTGCACAGCAACACTTCTATAGCAAGTCTGCATATTCCAGACAAGGAAAATATCTGACACTTCTAAGATACAGTACCTATTTTTTTAAGGAAAAGTAGAAAGTGGAAGGATGGTTGCAGAGGAAAGACCCAGCTTCAGTCTCTGCTCAGCCGTCACACTCACCAAGGCCGATTCCTGTACCTATTGTTAAGGACTGGGAAAGGGAAGTGTGTATGTCACACAATGAGCTCCTTCCCAAGTTTCTTGAAGGAAGGGAGAGATAATAAATGAGCAATCTACGCAGAATCATTTAAGGTTTTGAGTCCCAGCCAATCCCAGGTGCTGCAGTTCCTCAAGCATCAAAACAAGGCCACCGACTGCCGCAAAGTACACGTGGCGGATACGGCATGTGGCCTAGAAACAAGAATCAAGAACATTTAGCACAGGCAAGACTTACTTGAGTAGCTGATGGCTAGATATAGCTAAACTGCAGATGGGAAGAAAAAAAAATTGATCACCATACACTCAACCTTTCCCTAGACCCCAGACACTGCTTTGGCAAGGATAGTGCACTCTGCACGCGCCCAGAAACACTCTTCCCCGCTATTATCGCTTCGCATCTTCCAGGAGCGAGTCCTTAACCTTAGAAACAGAAATGCATTGAAAGAGGCGGCGAGTTGTGCGCAACCCGCAAGGAACGGGGGCCGCCTGAGAAGCGGAGGGTATTGGAGCCTTACTCTTTAGCGGGGAAGGGCGTCTGGAGAACGTTGTTGCTCTTCACCGGCTCCTTCTTTTTGCTTAACTTCGACATGCCAGGCTCCCTTAGACGAGCTTCAGCGCCGCCGCAATAGCTCGCCTCCCTCAGGCGTCGGCCGCGTCGGCGTCCATTTCGTTGCTAAGAGACGCCGACTCAGCCGCAGAGATAGAAACGGGGATAGAGTGACACGCATCCCATACTTCCGGCACAATAAAAAGCACGGAAAGTTTGAGTCGCCCACACCAGCCTCGCAATCATCAGAGCCCACTTCCGGTCCGGAACCTTCCCTCCAAAGCACAATAGATAGGGAATGTTCTTTACCATAGAGCTGCCGCCGGGTAGACAGACGCCTCCCTGAGTTCATAGAGATAATAACACGCGCCTCCTGACTTCCTGTTTTTATTTATCTTTTGTGTTTTTACGCTGTTGGGCGAAAAGCCCGACGAGTGAACAAAGCCGGAGGCGCAAGGGGTTCACGCGCAGCTGAGCGCAGAGAGGACGGTGTGGCTGTGTGTTTTCAGGGAATTTAGATACAATTGAATTGCATACTGAACAAAATCAAGTATCTGTATATCATCTTGCGTAAATCGTTCTTCCGCTGCCTGTCCGTATCTTGATAACATGTTGAATATCTTCATAAATACAAAGAGTGAGAAGGGGACGGCTCTTCAAATCTGCATTAATGTTTGTTTATTTAGGTGGCGGAGCGGAGTTCAACTTAAACATATATAATGTCCGAGAAATAAAACAATTTGAAAAACCCAACGGTGTACATCTTTTCTGCTGGAGGCAGTTATTTGTCCAGAGGAGTTACTGAAAGCAAGTATTTTATCTGTTAACATTAGCCTAATCTGAGAAGTAGAAGATCTCGAGACGGAATAGTTGTGATGTCTTTCTATCATTAATGTGGCAATATTAGTCAACTACATTACAAGGGGACGCCGATCGGAAGGTCAGTGGTTCGAATCCCCGAGACAGGGTGAGCTCCCATTGCTCGGTCCCAGCTCCTGCCAACCTAGTAGTTCCAAAGCACATCCAGGTGCAAGTAGATAAGTAGGTACCACTCTGGCAGGAAGGTAAACGGCGTTTCCATGCGCTGCTCTGGCTTTGCCAGAAGTGGCTTAGTCATGTTGGCCACATGACCCAGAAAAACTGTCTACGGAAGCGGACAAACGCCAGCTCCCTTGGCCTGTAAAGCGAGATGAGCGCCGCAACCCCAGAGTCGTTTACGACTGGACATAACTGTCAGGGGTACCTTTACCTTTTACAAGGGTGTCAGAAGCCACTCTTAAATTTATGACCTACAGTACAGAATAATGATACTGGAGTACCCAGAGCTGGTCCACCCATGAGGCAAGGTGAGGTGACCACCTCAGGTAGCAGGATCTGCAAGTCAGCAGATCCCTAGGTAGATTTTTATTCCCCACCCTTATTCTTGATGTAGCTCTTCACTCACCTCTTCTTTCCTGGCAGGGAAGGAGCACCGCTTTGCAGTTTGCATCAGGTGCCAAAATGTCTTGGGCCTGCCCTGGGAGTACCTTACCAGATCAACTGTTGTGCTCAGTACAAGCAGTGAGGCACACACAAGGAAACAGGAGTAAAAGCAAAATAGTTCTTGGAAACAAGATAAGGGAAAGAAAACATTACAGGGGAAGGAGTTTGGCATTAAAATGCAACAGATTTTCAAGTAACTCAGATTTGCAAGGATTGGGGGTCCTGTGGCCCTCCAGCTGGACTACGTCTGAAGGACTGGTCTATACATACAGCAGAATGGAATGCACCACTTCAGACAAGAAGTGAGTGGTGTCACTTTTGAGTACTGTACTTGCTTTTAAAAAAATCCTGCAAGCAGAAGACAATGCATCAGAGAGAAAGTTTTTTGTCCAACTGCATTGGCTTTCTGTTTGCAGAGAGGTTTAACAGAGCAGTGTTGGGAAAAAGCGAAACAAGTCTGAAATACACAGTCCCCTGCAGTACAGCTTTGTTCTGCTACATATGTGAACCAGCCTTGAATGTACACAACAGAGAGCTGCAGCCTATCCAGTTCTCTTATTAAGACTGGTGAGATTTGGGTCTGACTCATTCCTGTGAACTGTTTGACTTGCTTGGGGTTCTTTTTTACAGTATCAGTTGCAGTTACGGGGTGGGCGGGAAATGTACAGATCATTGCATCTTCTAAAACCTGTCCAACGAAAGCTCATGAAGCCTCCTAGAACTTAAGGAAATAATGGATCTTCTGGGGAAATGAATTACTCAGTTACTTCGGACGTTTGTTAATCCACACTCTGTTTCTACCAAAACATCATCTCCCAGTACAGTACTTAACCCACATGGAATAATTCTTGACTGACTCCCACTGAAGAGAAGAGAAACACAATGTATTGACTACAAATTTTATTTATACAAAATATAAAGAGCACTTTAAAGTTTTAGAAAACAAAAATAGTGTCAAAAAAGCAAGGGTGAGAACAGAGAACAGATCCTGAGCACTGTATTGGAGCAAATCAAAGTAGACAATTGCTTTTGCTTTTACACACACAAACAATTGGATTTCGTATTAAAAACTTGGTGTACAAAGTAGAAAAACTATCAACATATATTTTCTTCCAAAAATATTTAGAAATACATATTCTAGTGCCTAAATAGACACAGGCAACACATGTTGGATTCCAAAAGGGTTCAGTGGAGACCCATCTTCCTAGTTAGTGTTGATGCAGAGGGTGGCACATGCTGGATGTGGAAGGAATATGCAGGCTACACATTCCCCAAACTGCCTTGTCTCATTACCTGCTCATGCACCTATGCACTTATGCTAAGCAGGAAAACAGCTAAACTGAACAATGAGAATTGGAGTGCACTGTATAACTCTTAGGCAGCAGATTATGCCCTTAATGTGGGAAATATTTTAGAACTTGTATGGTTTTAAAGAGCCACTTCCAACCAGGAGCCAAAAATACAGAAGCAGTCAAGAGTTCCAAACAGGGTTAACAACTAGGATGATGCAAGGACACCAACTGTTGCCAGTATGTCATGGGTTATATACTGTGAGCAAGCGGTTTGGATATATAGCCTAAGCATTCATTTTACACCTGCTGGCTCAGTTTATTCATCTCATATATACAATACGTCTCAAGCTTTATTGTGGCAAGGATCCTTTAGGTGAACCTTCCCCAATTTTGGGTTACCAGATATTTTTGGACTACAATTTCCAATCATCCTTAGCCAGCAGGCCAATGGTCAGGAATGATGATGGCAGCTGTAGTCCAACAATATTTGGAGACTCAAGATTGGGGAAGGCCAAAGTTTCATAACTAACTTTTGACCACCCCCAAGTATGGTTAAAAACTTAAGGCGGGTTGTTTATGTGGGAGCAAGTAAATTAGGAACAAAGAAAAGGACACAGAAGCAAGTTGAGACAACTAGTTCTCTCTTGGAAAATTATTCCAAGAGAAGAAATTGTTCTTAATCCTGGAGAGCTAGTGGACAACACAGACGTATGAAAAACAACAGTGATTGCACATGTACACACATGTATGTATAGTGTTACAGAATCCTTCATCTCAACTAGAGGACACACCACCGCAAAATGAAGGGGGGGGGGAGCCAGAACATGGTTCTTGTCCATCATTCAGGAAACCCTCGAATTAGGCCAGCCTACTCCATCCTGGCCCTTCTGGTGTCATGGGACTGTAACTATCATTAGCCCTGGCAATCATGTCAAAATTAACCTCACAACAAGGCTGTTAAGGGAGAATATTAGCTTAGAAATACAAATATAAAGGCTTCACACACCAGGACCATCATTCCATTTTGCCTAGTACTGTTTACTCTGACTGGCAGCAGCTGTCCAAGCACATAGCAGAGATCTTTCCCAGCCCTTATAGTGTAGGGATTTTAACTAAATATTCTACAGTGGAAGTCATTAGCCCTTCAGTCGCTCATCAGGGAGCAGTAAGGTCACTGTGCAGTTTGAGAAAAACACGAAACTAAGCCAGGGAATAAACCACATTTCATTTACCCTTCAAATTTAAGAGTGACAATTATAAGACAGGAGTTGAATGAACTTCAAGAAAGGGGAGAAAGGGGGTCACTGCTGTTGGACTTGTCTTCTCTGGACAATAGTGACTTATCAAGAGCCATGCATGGAAGTCAAGTTATACAATTATGCTGCTAAGGTTAAAAGATATAGAAAGGAGGTGGAGCTATCAACAACTTACTTTACAACATTCTTTCTGCTACTCACAGAGAATAGAAGGCACTAATGCTTCCCTTCCCCCCCAAACTAGAGATTACATATAATACTGCCTCTGGCTTTTGAGCTCCACCAAGCATTGCCTACATGCTTTAAGCTAGTTTAAGAGGCACAAAAGTTTTTGTGTTTTTTTTAAATTAAGCTAAGTTCTACAGCTAATACCACATTCTGTACTATACAGATAGACTGAGGTGCAACACTGAGTACTCTATGGCAGTGTTTCCTAACCTTGGGCCTCCAGCTGTTTTTGAACTACAATTCCCATCATCCCTGACCACTGGTCTTGCTAGCTAGGGATGATGGGAGTTGTAGTCCAAAAACAGCTGGAGGCCCAAGGTTGGGAAACACTGCTCTATGGCCCCTATGCCAAAATGCACCACCATACCCCTTTATGCAAGTGCTTTGCTCCCATTTAGAAAGATACAATATCCATGGAAGACCCCCCTATCAACAGTAATGTGCTTTGAATAGTTAAATAGGCACACCAATAAATATTTGGTAAGCCTTGCTACTATCACCAAGCTAGCAGATGTCTCTTTCCCCACCTTTGGTACATTTCTAGTGGCTACAGGATGCTTTACCATTACATAGGATAAATCATGTGATATGTATTCAGCCTATTTTATATGCTGCAATGAAGTTTCACTTTTGAATGTTCTAAGAATTCTGTAAGTGATCAGAGCAGCTTGCTGATATCAGAGCTCTAAACACCCACTGTCAAAATAAAATGTAAACTTCTCACTTAGATTTTGGGAAGAAATATTCAAAAACGTGTAAGATTTAACTAAACTGTTTAATTAAAAAGCTGCAGAAGTGAGAGTTCCTTCTTAAGAAAAAGTGGTGCAATGCTTTCTCAAGGACAGTATGAGCTCACGGTAAGTATACAAAACCTTTTCTTCTTCTTCTTGTAAATTGATATCGCATTGGACAAGTATCAACAAGCAGTGTGATGTTATCCGTCTTGCTGACCTGTGCATAAGATTGTTTCCTTACAAGCAGAGATTACTTCTGCTCAAAGGACTGCCATGTTAAGCAGAACACTGAAAGCCTGGCAAAAACGAGCCCCCAAAGAATGTCTCTTGTCTATTGCCCTACTCAGAAGTGCTGGAGGCTAGCAGACCGCATCTCCAATGAGGTTTTATAAACATGTTCATTTGCACACATCTGTTAATGTAAACACAGTTACCCACACCCTCCACATCCAATGCAGCAAGTTTGGGGTGCAGAAGGTGACTATAGGATGCTTTACCATTACATTTACCATTAGGAAGCGTATTTTGATTTTTTAAAAACAGAATGAGTTACTCAAGCTCACATTTAGAGATTGCACTTGATGTGTATTAAAATCTATTCCAAATGTTTTTATTTATTTTAGAAAACTAAATGAAAACCACAACGGTTAGGGGATTCGGGATTAAAAGGGGCTTTGACTTTTGTGGAATTAAACAAAATTAGTGCAAGCCTAGAACAGAAGTCTAGGAACATGAGATGCTCTCTTTGGATTCTTGACAAAGTGCCTGAACATACCTTCTAAAAACTCTAGGCTTGTGCATTTACATCATAAAAATATTTGCCTGGTATTTAAATCATATCAAAACATCTTTGGTCACATAAATAGATTTGTGACCCAGTTTAAGCCTTCAGAAATATTAGGTCAAAAGTACTTCAAGATGTCTAGTGGCTGGCATGCTATGTTATATAGCTGTAAGGTGCAGAAAACAGGATTAACAGGTTTTAAGATTGTAATATGCAATGCGTTAAATATTTTACAGAAGTCACCCCATTTCACACACACCATAAGAAAAAGGCAGTTTTTGCACAGATACTTCAGACTTCTTATTTTTGCACACACAGCATTAGCAGATAGCAATAGTAATAAAACCAATAATATATTCCACATTTGCAAATTGTTCTTGTGCAAGACTTGAATCAAGTGTGACTCCTTGTGTAGAACAGTAAAAGTGGAAAAATACAGGTACTATAAATATAGCATGATTAAGAAGAGGTCTCTACGCGTACACCTATCAGTTAAAAGATCGAAGTTGACAGTTCTGTGTTGCAATCTGATTTCATTTTTAAAAAATGATTGAGACAGTTTAATCAGGCACATTATTCATTTTTAACCCATCAGATACCATAAGAACATACAGAAATTGTGCTTGTGCAAGAAGGGAGATTTTCCTTAAAAGTTTAATTGTGCACAGATGCAATGTATGCAAGTGTACTGGAATGTTTGTTTCCATTATCTGAGTCAGAAATGGACTGTTACTCATTGGTCAGATGGGACAGCACTGACTTATCCTTATCACTCCCTTTCAAACAGCATAATCTTCCTATCCCGACTTTCCAAGCAATAGAGTTTAAGATTACCATTGCTTAATATCTGTCTTGTGCTATTCAGAAATGAAGTGTTCTTGGGTGCCAAGTGTCCCTAAAGGCTTGGTGGCCCTGGTGCTCAAGACGAATGGAGGAGACATTATGGGAAAAGCAAAAGGAGGCAGCTACAGGATTTTGTATGCATTAAAGGGGATATAAGCAAACGATAATAGCACTTATCAAAATGAACAATTTCACTCATAGACAGATGTTCCTATTCTAGTTCTGAAATTGCACTGTGAAAGATAAATATTGGAATTGAGTCACTCATACTGACCCTTGACTTGTAGGATAAATACTGCCTTTTCGTATTGGAGGCAGCTTTCAACTGTGCTAAATGGTTCACAACCAGACAATGATATAGTGTAGAAGGCAATTTGAAGTCCTACCCAACAAGGGGGAAAAGTGTGTAAACGCCTGGAGTGTGATCAACTCTACAAAACACAATTCCTCATTAGGATTGTCGTGATGAAGCACCATAGCAGCAGTCCAACATGAGGAGCAGGAATCTCGCTGCTCTGACATAGTGTGTCACTGCAAGATTGGATGTTACTAACAGCACTGAGGTTTGCTTTCTGCTGTCAGAGGACCTGGTTCCAGTTTTAGTCTCCCGACATCATTCTCTTCACTAGGAAAGGTTTTGAGATTTGCAAGGATGTTTTCTACCAAGAACCGAGCAGCTTCATCTATGTTGATATTATCCTGTGGAGGAAACCATAGGAGATAAGTTAATGCTTTCGTGTGTAGAAGAATCTAAGAGCGCCACCTCTTCAGCATGCAAGCCTTGTACAACAAGCCCACAACTTAATGCACATTCAGCTTTACATGCTCGGCAAATCTTTTCTAAAAAAAAATAAAAGGGGGCAAAAAGGGGGGGCATCCAGTAAAAAAAGGCTTCAGCAATCCCATCCACCAATGCACTCAGTGGGTTTTGACACTACACTATTTTGACTTCCAGGAAAAAAAGACTTCAGCAATCCCATCCACCAATGCACTCAATGGGTTTTGACAATACACTATTTTGGCTTTAGGTACGATCCCTGAACGTAACCCCTGCGTAAGTTGAAGACTTGCTGTATATGTGTAAAAGGTGTTTTGATACAATGATTCAAACCATTTAGGAAAACTGTTCAGAACTAAAGTTTACAAGCAAAGCACTTCATGACTGTTATTTCAGCTTCCATGCAATTGGTTTAAGGTTAAAGTCTGCAACTTTACCTTTCTAAGGCCAGTGCAAAACCAGTGCCCTGTTGAATTTCATTTTCTACACAGAAAAATGATCTTCAGGTGGTGCATTAAAAAGCTTTTAATTTAGTTTCCTGTTTTTTTTTGGGGGGGGGGGCTGTTTTGGCAGCACAGATACACTCCTGTAGCAGCATCACTACCATTTCCAGAGCTTGCTTCTCCCCCGCATGAGCCTAGCTAAGCAGGGATCAGACAGTGAACATGTTGAGATTTGACATTAATCAAGATTACTTCCTAGTGCCTTATTCACATCTCTCTATCTTGCTGTACAAGCAGTTCCATTGCCCACCATTGCTATGGGGCAAGATTTCTCCGCATCTACATATGTGTGGTTCAATTAAGTAGTTGGGGCAGAATGTGGGTGCCTATTTAGATCTGAATGTCCATTCCTTGTCAAAAGTAATATGCTACTGATGGACAACATCTGCACCTGAATGCGTGATTTTAAGAAGGATGAAATTATACTAGCTCCCATCTGCAATTTTGCCCCAATTAGTCAGCTATGTGTGGCAGCAGAGATACATGAAACTTAGAACTTGGGCCCCCTTAAAACATCAACGATATACTGGTACTTACAGTAGTTACTGAGCTACATGTCTTCCTTTCAAGAACCACTATTGAGTGAACACCCAGAACTGAATTGGAACTTATAGCTATGCTTCCTTACACATTTATCATGAGAAATAGGTTGTGATTCTAGTTATTCAAATGTTTGCTCAAAGCAAGAAACAGTGGGGTTGCCATTTCTTTTAAGAGTCACATGTGTCTGAGCTTCCTAGAAGCCGTTACTGTTTCAGGCGATGTGCTCTTTAGATCAAAAGCACAGCCATTAACTATAAAGTTTGGTCTAAAGTTTCATTTCCTGGATTTGAATGCTTCACCGTTCATATGACTAAAACAAATAAGTATCATATACCACATAATTACATGGCAAGAAGATTTATTTACACTAAATTAAGAACCACATCGAAATTAAGAAAGGATAGGCAATAAACTCTGGGACATTTGGCTTCTTACATGATCAAACACAGATTGACTTCCGTGGTAAGGGCGATAGTGAATACACACTGTGCGACATTTCCCCCCAATTTATTATGCCATATTTTAGAGCTGTATTCAAATTTTCTCTTTTGTAACAGAATTTGTCACAAGAAAGTAATCATACTAATAGTAATTGAAATAAATAATAATAATAATAATAATAATAGCTGTTCCCCAAAACTGTATCTGAGACAAAATCAGACAGATATATGAAAGAAATCAGATAACAAACATTTATTTAGGCCAGAAACTTTTGTAATTCAATTTGTAAGTGTGCCTTTGCACAGCTTTTGTTTTTCACATATGTACACATAAACTTTAAAGCTTACCCTGGTTTAAGAATATTCTTACCTTTGCAGAGGTTTCAAACCACCCAGCAAAACCTCCTTCTTTGCAGAACTGGTCCATCTGAGAAGGATTTTGGCCACTGTCTTTCTTTTGGTCACATTTGTTGGCAATTAGAACTGCAGGGATTGGGCTGCCGTTTGGGAGAAGCACTTTGCTGTCCAAGTCATGTTTCCACTTGGAAACTGCCTCAAATGTTGAGCCTCTTGTGACATCAAATACTACAAAAGCACCGACAGCTTCTTTATAGTACACTCTGGTCATGTTGCCAAAACGTTCTTGACCTGAAAGACAAGAGGGCAAATGTTATGAAGGGCAGCACTAGGCACTGTTTTCTTAAAGTAGCCAAAGCAAAAAGGGGTTGTTCAATACTGATAATCAGGTTATGTGGCAGCTGGCAGCCGATCATGTGAATATGGCAAAATGTATGTCCATATACATTTGAGATGAGTGAAATAATGAAGTCTGCCTGCACAAGACTTTGAGGATCCCCGCCCCCTACAGAATTTAGGGAATCCAACAGTAAACAATTGATCTGGCCAAACACCATTGGCCTGCACAGCACAGATCAGGCACTCTGAAAGGGTCAACTGGAAGAGTGAAGAATACGATTTGTACAAGGTCCTGAACACATTGTCCATCTATGGTGAACAGAGTCCTGCAGAAGTCTGGGATATGTAGAGGACATCACAGACATGCACTAGAGCCTGGAGGAAGTGCCATAAGTTGGTGCTTTGCATGCAGAAAGTCATCAGCATCTCCATATAGATCTAGTTATTTCCACTGTCTGAAACCCTGGAGAGTGGCTGCCCATCAGTGTAGGCAATACTGAACTAGATAGACCAGTGGTTTGACTCTGCGAATTGCAAGTGGGGAGTGCTGTTACACTCAGGTTCTATTTTCAGGCTTTTAATATAAATGCAGTTGGCCACTGTGAGAACAGGATGCTGGACTAGATGGGCCATTGGCCTGATGCATCAAGCTCTTCTGCTTGTATGCAAGACATTTCCTATGTTCCTAGAGCCTAGGATGTCTGCACAGGGGTGTGTGCATGTCCTGAGATGTTGGGGGACCCATTCTTGTTTCAGATAACCTTTGGCCCAACCCCTTGTTGTTGCAAAGTAGGCTTGAGACACAGACACACCCTGGCCACATCTACCTTCAAGCTAATCCCCAAAGCAATAGCTTTACTCAGCTTAACAGTGGATTAGTCGGTCAAGCAAAAGCCATCATTCATGGCTGAAGGTGTGCACGTTTTATTGCAAAATTCATGTACCCTATTTCCAAGGGATTAAACTAACATTTACACATTGATAATAAAAGAATTCTAGTTGCTTAACGGTCAAGCATTGAGTAAGTACTAAGAATGCTAGGACGTCTTTCGATGAACAGGAGATTGAGATCCCTTGTCAAGTGCTGGAGGTCATCTGCCTAATGACCCTGTGTACAAGGTAGAAAGGAGGAGCAAGTTTTTAAAGATCCCACCAGAGCACATGCCAAGGTGGCCAACCTGAAGTCCCTGACATCGTTTTGTGTGTCCTCTGCACCCTTCTGAATCTACCCTGTCCTTCCATGCCAGAGGTCCTCCCTTCCTGTTTCTTCTTAAGTTTTTCCTGACTTCCTAACTGCATCCCCCCTCATTTCACATAGAAAGGAAGAGAATAAAAATTAACAGGTTTTTTGGGGGGTTTTTTTAGTCCTGGGTGTATTGGTTAGGGAAATGCCACGTTCCTCTGCCCCTGGCTGTCTGGGAACAATTGTTAGTCTTCTGCCACTTAACTGCTTACTATGATTATATATGTCGGTGTGTGTATTTGTATATAGCACACTAAAGTCAGAAAGGAATGACTTTAACTTAACCTCCAGAACAGTAGCGGTATTGGAATGTTGTACAAAACCCCCTGTAGACTTTTTGAGGGGATCCCATTAAAATCAATAGGGCTTACTTCCAATGAGATCTGTATGGTACTGGGAATTGTAATGAGAGGTGGCCATGTTGCAAACTGAAGCAAATTCTGGATCGATCAATCAAAACCACATGCTGCTGGCTTCACCCACTGCAACACCCACCCACCTAGCAACAGAAAAAAGTCCATCCATCTCCATGCTCAAGGATTCCCTTCCATAGTTTAACCACTTTGCCACAAAATTATCAAATTTGTGCCAGGGACTTCAGTTAAAACATTAATAGCTCACAGTTAGGCCAGAAGATGTTGACAGAAAGGTTGGGCAAGTTGTTGGTAGACAGAGTTGGCATCTGAATTAGCTGACATACCATGAACAGCTCAGACTCCTGATTATGCCACAATATGAAATTCTATCATTTAAGAACATAAGAAGAGCCTGCTGGATCAGGGCAATGGTTCATCTAGTTCTGCTTCTTGTTTTCGGGCCAACATTGTCACATGATAGGTTGGCCAGCTCAACATGAACCAACTTTTCATGGGTAGTACTGTGAACAACTACTGCATGTGTGTTTTACAGTACAATTCTGCTAACATGGCTACTATGTTTAGAATTTTTACAGTACCACTTAAGGTGTGTGTGGGTATTTAATTGGCTTTTGGCCTGTTGAGAGCAGGCTGCTTAATGAAGCCATTGGGCTAGGACTTAGAACACACCTTTCTTCCACTGTCAGAGAATTGCTTTGACTGAGTCGATTTAGGTAGGCAGTAGCCGCAGCAATTTTGGGTTATGGGCTCCACAAGACTTCCTATTATGCAAGGCTTTTCTTCCCCTCCTCCCCACATCAACTGATTTTTGCAACAATGCAAGACGCTATATCAACCAGTCCTCCCTTTCGCCCTTTCTGACCACATATGCCAAGTTTGTAAAAACCTGTGTAATTATAAACTATCCAAGTTATCTTGGATATCTTGCATGGAAGGCTTTTATCTTTTGTAGAGACAAATCACACAGTCAAAAAGAGGATTATGCATGCTGATCTTAAAAATTGCAATAGAATTAAACAGGGCACGGGGAGGCTGTTTCTATGGTACTGGGGTCAGCACAGTAATGAAAAATTGGATCATTATTCCACATTTTATCTTGTAATTTGTTCATGTAGGCACTGTTGTAATATTAACCAGCCAAGTTAATGACATAAAAGCCTCTCACTAAACTCATTATAAAACTATACTTCAGGTGCTAGGATAAAACATTTGAAGATGACGGATCCGGCACCAGAAAATCAGTGCAATTTTCAGCTTCCCATGAAGTCACACATATCTGGCTACAACGCAGCATTCTGTAGTCTGCTGAAACTAGGTCCATCAGCTAAAGTGAAGCTGACACCAGTTCTAGAATATACCTTAATCCATCCCTAGATCAAGTCAAGGGCAAACACACAAAACACCTTGCCCCATGAATCCTTTGGTATTCTCTGCAACATCACGTTTGAGAAAAGTGGAATTCTCAATTCACAAAGTTAGTTATTGCACACAGTGCCTGTTAAAACACTACTCATGTGGGCATCAACTCCAGCAGCAAGTACAGTGGTACCTTGGGTTAAGTACTTAATTTGTTCCAGAGGTCCGTTCTTAAACTGAAACTGTTCTTAACCTGAAGCACCACTTTAGCTAATGGGGCCTTCTGCTGCCGCATGATTTCTGTTCTCATCCTAAAGTAAAGTTCTTAACCCAAGGTACTATTTCTGGGTTAGCGGAGTCTGTAACCTGAAGCGTATGTAACCCGAGGTACCACTGTACTGTTACTGAGAAGCTTACTTTAACTGGAACTCTGCACATGCACCAGCATTGTGCAAGCCTAATTAGTCTTCAGAACATCTACCATATCTAATGGTCATATCTGCTGTTACTTATCATGAATTAATCCTAGGACAATGGTAATAAAACTAGCATCTTCCACCAGTAATTGGATGAAGCCAGGGATATTTATACAAGTCAATGAGGTAATGGTGAGGGTGCAGGCAAATTCTGTCAAAACTTATAGTAACAAGAGCTTCCTTGTTAGATTGTAGGTGTTCAAAACTGGGCAAAAGTTTTGAAGTTTAACATGACCGAAACCCTTTAACATGGTCTTCTGCCAAGCACAACACAGAACTGAAAAGTCAGGATCTCAAAGTTTCTTTAGCTTGTGCACAATAGGATTAGTAGGGTTTGACTTGTAAGTAGGATGAGACCACCCATCTACTCCAGGGGTGGAGGACTTGTGGCCCTCCAGTTGTTGCTGGATTGCTATTTCCTATCAGGCCTGACCGTTGTCATGCTGGCTAGAGCTGATGGGAGCAGAGTTCAACAACATCCAGGGCAACATGTTCCCCACCACTGGTCCACTATTTCTAGTTGCTGAATCAAATTACTGCTACTGCACCTGAAAAGGTAAAAAAACAAATCCACATCCAAGGCCAGACCCCTTCAGTCTTGAATGCCTATTCCATGCATGTCAGCTCACTTCTCTTCTGTGACTGTTGCCTTCTGAACCTTCACTATTCTTTCCCCAAACCATTCATGCTTCTTTTACAAGTTCTGGTGAACCACATCCTGCTTACATCTTGGGCACTTCTCCAACATTTCCCATGCTGCAGGTACATGGTAAAGTTGAGCTTCTACCAAACAATGTTTGATGGGGCTATATGTATATGTATAGAAGTGTGTTAGGAAGTCACAAACCAGTTTTAGCCCCCTGAAATGTACGTTCCATTGTATGTTTTTTTAAAAGGCTATAGTTGGTTTTAGATATATTTTTAATTGCTTTTCCTGTCATCCTAAGGGTAAAAGTTGACCTAAAATTAAAACAGCTCTGGATACTGAAAATTCACTTCCTTTAACAGAAGGAAGACATAATGCACTTGTCAGCTCTGAAGAGATGATTGCTCAAAACCAGTTTCAACAGTCACCTTGCCTTGTCTTAGGGGTTTCAACGCTTCATGCAATGTGTACACTTCAGCCCTGTTCAGTGGTTCTCCATGTACAGAATCCAAGTGTGGAGAAATGAATGGAGGTTTCTATATTTGCAAAAACAAATGGCAACAAGTTGCATACTGGACACCCCAACTGATCACCACTGACTACAAGCAAAGTGTACAATTTCCTTTTGTTTTAAACGCCTAAGGACCGAAATACCTCAAGGACCGCCTCTTTCCATATGAACCTACCCAGACCCCGAGATCATCTTCTGAGGCCTTCTTTCATGTGCCTCCTCCTCAAGAGGCCCAGAGGGTGGCAACACGAGAACAGGCCTTCTCTGAGGTGGCTCCCCGTCTGTGGAATGGTCTCCCCAGGGAAGTTCGCCTGGTGCCTTCATTATACACGTTTAGGCGTGAGGCAAAAATGTTCCTTTTTAACCAGGCCTTTGGTTGATCCGATTTACATCCTATGCCATTTTAAATTTTGTTTTTTTGGGGGGGGGGGCTATTGGGTTGTTTTATTTATTTTTATTACGTATTTTGTGGTTTTATATCTTGATTTTATTCTGTGAACTGTCCTGAGACCCTCAGGTATAGGGCAGTATATAAATTCAATTCAATAAATAAATAATAATAATAATCCACCATGATTTACCTGCTTGTTTGAGCCAGACCCTAACTGAAAGATAGTCTGCCCCAATGAGAAACAGTTACAACATAGCAAGTAGTGTGACAGCACCTTCTTCTCTCATTTATTCCTTCCTTTCCCATCTGCTTGCCACAAGTTTGTCTGGAAAGCAGCCAAGGCTACAAAGCCAGTCTAACATCCCTGCACAATACTGTGTGGCACTTTACAGCCCATGCTGAAGCAACTCTCACATTATTCTGCTCTGCCAACAACTAACAACTATCACAGGTTTTAAACACATTGAAACCTCTTGAACTGGCAGACCTGCCATACCACACTTCTATCATCTCTTCTGCCTTATGAAATTTTAAAGGCCATTCATCTTCTGAAGTAACACAAACAGTTAGAGGAATGACCCAATTTATACAGAGGGAGGTGTTGTAACCTCTGGTGCGTGGTTCTTCCTGGTTCCTTTTAAGAGACTCGAACTAACTTCTAAAATGTTCTGTAAGTTATTTGACTTATTTGTGTCTAGCAGAGAAATTTCAGGGCCAGGGTCATGTGCAGCTTGTTCTTCTCTCCAGGCTACCATTTTCTCAGCCACACACACGAATCCAGGGAACTGAATTGAAGCGAGTCAGGAATTTGCATAAAATGTGATACAAGGGGCTGATTTCATACATACAGTGGTACTTCGAGTTACAAACGCCTCAGGTTACAAATGCTTCGGGTTACAAACTCCGTTAGCCTGAAAGAGTTACCTCGAGTTGAGAACTTTGCCCCAGGATGAGAATGGAAATAGTGTGCTGGCGGCGCAGCGGCAGCAAGAGGCCCCATTAGCGAAAGCACGCCTCTAGTTAAGAACAGTTTCAGGTTAAGAACGGACCTCCGGAACGAATTACCGTAAGTTCATAACTAGAGGTACCACTGTACTGGCCTCCACTAATGTTATTCCTGGTGTGTTAAGTGTGTTGGGATGGGGGTGGGGTTGCACTGTTTTGAACTTTAGTGCATTTTAACTGCTCTGCAATGCCATGAGTCTTATGATTTGGATTTTAGATATTCTTATCTAAGAAATTGCATAAACTAAACTTAAGAGCTCCACTTAACTCAGAGACATGCACACTATGTTGCCAATAATATCTGAAAGGAAATCCCTTCTGCCTCAGTATCCTTTCAACACCTTCTGCTACCTAATCTAAGCAGACTTGGGGAGCCGTTTGACATAGCTTTAAAACTCATATCCCAGTCTCATTTTGCTAGTCTCTTCTGCTTCTCATTTTAGATTTACAGTTGGAGGTTTGTGATTCTTCTGCTCACAGTCAAGACTGTGCCCTTCTACGATTGTCCTGGCAAGCTTTGCACTGGAAGTAACTTAATTTGCACTGCAAGTGCTTGCCTCCCAGCTTCCTTGCAGAGAAGCAGGGGACCTCATGTTTGAGTTCTTTGCTACAGGTGCTTCTTCCAGGGGGTGGTTGATCATCATGGGACCACGGGCCATCTAGTCCAACCTCCTGCAATGCAGGAATCTTTTTGCCCAACATGGGGCTGAAACCCATGACCCTGAGATTAAGACTTTTATGCTCCACTATCTTCAGTCCACTTATCACCAGTCCACTACCATGAATGACTTGTCAAGGGCACTCAGGAGCATTAATGACCAAGTGGAGATTTGGGCCTCCATGATATTATTATTGGATACAGAGACCCACTTGACACCATTCCTCTCAACTATTTTATTTGCCAAGACTATTTTATTTACCCAGCTGATTTCATGTCAGTGCCTAGAATTTATACCAAGTGATTCCATCCTGCTGCTTTTAAATCTGGATTTTATTCCGCTTCTGTGTTTTTCATTTTTAACCATTTTAATCTGCAACTTTATAATTTTCTTTGGGGGTTTTGTTTGTTTGTTTTGTTACCTCCTACTCTGGTGATGTTGTTTATACGTTTTGAAAAGTGGACAAAGTTATCTTCAAGATAACTTTTAAAACAACTGGGAAAAGGTTAGTGGGTAGACACAAGCATTGCAGCTATTTTCTGTAACTTTTCCTGTTTTTCTAGTTAGCCTCAGATGTTCATCAACTTCTGGCAGCCTGTGATTTGAACCCCCAGTCCCTAGACCTGCACACTGGCAAAAGCTTGAACGTATTATTCTGCTTTAGAGGAAACAAATTTCTAATTCAAAATCCAGTTGAAACCACACATTTACACAAAACAGCACTTCCTTATTATCTTGCTTAATCAGGAGTCTTGAAAATAAGCTTGAAACTCAGGCTAATGGATCTCCATTCACAAGACTTAGCTCATGTGATAAAAAGAATGAATAGTCACTTCTACATTTTACCATGTCTTTCCACAAGAGCAAAACTAAAGCCACAAGCCACAAGACCTCAGGGACTTTTGCTTAAGTCTTGCATTAGCACACACTACTCATTTTTGGAAGGCCTTCTGTGGCAGTTGTATCTGAACTGGGACACTGTGCAATATACGTGCAATACGTGCTCTTGCAATCCACCACCTGTATTAAGCAAGTAACATACCTGGACCGGGATCAAGAGGTGCCTGCCTTTCCAGAAAAGCCGATTCCTATGCCATACTGAAACACTCATAGTGCATACATAGGAGGAAGTCTACTGCGAAAGGGGAAATAAACATGCCTTATTTCGGCATTTGTCAACATGTTACCCTCTAGCTGTTTTGGACTGCTACTCCTGCCAACCTGTCTTCCAAAGGCTATTTATTTATATGTTTAAGTCTTCTTTCCAGGATGAAGCATAGGGGAAAGCAGTTGTGTATGCAAACGAGTGGCAAGTTTACCCACCTCCACCCAAGAGCAGCTTATTCCAACTTTTAAACAAAAAATTCTGCTTTAAAAGTGAGGAGACAAGCAAGCAAGCAAGCAGCAATTACCATATTTTTTGGCTCTATAAGACAAACGTTTTCCCTCCTAAAAAGTAAGGGGAAATGTGTGTGTGTGTGTCTTATGGAGAGAATGCAGGCTGCGCAGCTATCCCAGAAGCCAGAGCAGCAAGAGGGATTGCTGCTTTCGCTGCGCAGCGATCCCTCTTGCTGTTCTGGCTTCTGGGATTCAAAATATTTTTTTTTCTTGTTTTCCTCCTCCAAAAACTAGGTGCGTCTTATGGTCTGGTGCGTCTTATAGGGCGAAAAATACGGTAACAGGCACAGTACAAGTCCCAATTCTCTCCCCTCCCCCACCATTTTTTTAAAAAAATGTGTGATTTCTCATACAGGACTGCTGTTCAAGGCACAACTGCCTAAAGCCCCTTGTAAATATATACCGAGTTTCACACTGCCTTGGGTCGTGGCGAGGACTTCTCCTGCAAGAGCTCCTGCATATGAAGCCTTTTCAGGCTAGCTTGGCAGCTAATGCAATTTTTTTAAAAGGCAGGAGTCATATATACGTGCAATACTTGCAGGGGTCAGCAAACTTTTTCAGCGGGGGGCCGGCCCACTGTCCCTCAGACCTTGGGGGGGGGCGGACTATATTTTGAAAAAAATATATGAATGATTTCCTATGCCCCACAAATAACCCAGAGATGCATTTTAAAGAAAAGCACACATTCTACTCATGTAAAAACACGCTGATTCCCGGACCGTCCGTGGGCTGGATTTAAAAGGCAATTGGGCCGGATCCGGCCCCCGGGCCTTAGTTTGCCTACGCATGCACAGCAGGATGGCCCACTTAGCAACTCAACCACTGCATTGTGCACCAATTGCAGCTTCTGAGCTAATCTTAAGGGTGACCCCACACAAAACTCATTTGCAGTAGCCTAGTCTTGAGATTGCTAATCTACTGTGGCCAGGCTTTAGTAGCCAATGATTATTGCTGATGCACTGGCTGAAAAAGGCAAAAGGCACTCGTTAGACACAGAGGTTGCTTGGGCTTCCAGTGATGAAAATGGATCAAGGAGTATCCTCAGACTGCACACCCATATCTTTGGAGGGAATACAATCCTATCCAGAATATGCACATTCCCTAACTCCACTCGCTCACAGGCATGTTTACTTACCAATTACTACTTTACTTTAAATTTTTATTATTATTACAATGAAAAGTATAGTAAAAGATGATGTAACAAAATAATTATAAAGACAAAGTAGCCAGGTGAATAATTATCACAATATAAGTAAACACAACTTTCTGTTATCCATAAATTCTTCCCAAATACTCAGTAGTAAATCCATTCAATATATTTTTATGGTGTACCTAAATGCGGATGGAAATTGTCACATTTTATTGCACCAGCACAGGATAAGCATAATTCTATTTTTCAATAAACAAATCATTAGATTGTCCACCTTCCCTCAATGTCATATAATCGTTACAGTAGAATGTATTTGCCAATTCCCAGACCTGCAAAATCCACTCGTCTGATAAAGGAGTCCTTGAGCCCCCCCCCCCCCCCCCGTTAAAACAAGTTGCCATATGTGCCACTGTTAATAAATGAAGTAACAATCCGATATCCGTTGACATAACCAAATCATGCATAGCCAAATGACAAGATTAATGAGTGTTCAGAAGAGACATATCTTGTTGCAAGTTTGATTTAATTTATTATGACTCTGCAGAAGGCTTAAATTTTCAGGCAGAACCAAAAATACCAGACATATCAGTGTGGCTCACGATTTACACCTTCAGCGTATATTTGTTCTCTCTACCCTGTTAAGCCTTAAGGGTGCTAAACACCAGCAAAAGATAAATATGGAAAAGCTTTCTTCAAGATTTGTGCTTAGGGTTTATTGGGGGGGATGGGACGACATGCTGTCATAATCAATTCCAAGCCTGATGCTCTGTCAAGTATCTTTCCCAATAGTTCTGGTATGCATGTCTAAGGGCTCATCCATACAGTACTTTCTTTTCTGCCGGGTTTCTAGGCACAGGTACACACTTAAAGCTCTACTCCCTCCTTCCCAGCACTTTCCCCACAAAAACCAGCTTTACACTGCTGAATCGGATCAAATGGCAATTCGTTGAAAACCCAAATTTCCATTAATTCCAATTCAATGTTAAAAAGCAGGTTTTCCTGTGGAAAGAGGTGGTGGGAGGGAAGGTTGCTTGGATGCTTGGACACAGAGGTTTAAAACACAGACTTGTGCCTTGAAAACACAGGGCAAAAAGTAAGTGTGGTTGAGCCCTAAATTAATGCTGTAGTTTTATCCTACAGGCTGCACTCAGTACTCACTGAAGAATGGCCAAAGCAATTATGTACCAAGTCTCTCATATAAAAACGAAACACAAAACCTGGCAGCTAAATTTATTAACACAGTCAAAAATAGTTATTCTCTCATTTCTCGATCTTCTTTCACACCCTTTATTATAAAGGACATTGTTGCACCTTATCAGAACTTCACCAAGGTATCCAGATAATGCACCATCAATATATTCTTCTGTATTTGCAAGCTGCATGTTCTTGTAGCCATCGACGGAGACGAGGTAGCCTTTGTATTCCATTCCCCACTTCACCTTCACCATCCCTGGTTTCCTAGTCAGCTCATTCAGAAAGGGCTTTGGATTGAGAGGCAGACGCACAGCCAACCAAAGGGTGGCTACAAAAAATTACTTGCGGGCAGCACTTGTGCCCACCAAAGCTCTAAAAAGAAAAGGCATGGAAGTATGTACCAAGTCTTATACATCAGCAGCAGCCATCATATGTATATTGAAACAGTCTCAACTGACTCTTGATTCCTGCAATTAAATTCTCTACCCCCAGTTAGCCACGCATTTCCACTTGAAAATACAATTTGTTTTTATACATGATATAAATACCAACTTTGATTGATTTTAAGCTTGATTTTATGTAGATGAGTCATTTTCCTATTTGCTTCAGATACCCACATTTCATTTTAAAAAACAAAACAAGTCTAGAATTATTTTGCCTGTCACCACACATCAATACTGCAAAGACAGACAATATGAAAAATTAAAGAGAATGACTATCACATGCTCACTCTGGACCGTCACTCCCTTTTTCTAAAGGGCAAGCTTTACTAAGAACTTGCACGTTTAGTTTATGAATGCATCTGACAACTGGAACTCATCTGTAGGAACATTGTGACCCTTCCATTTACTATCTGCATGCACCCCAAATATTGAACATATTTACTGCTGCGAAACATTCATTTGGTAGCTAACCAAGGACAATTTATTGTACTGCAGAATAGACACACATAGGACTGCAGCCTACAATTCTTTTAGGTAAATTGTCAGGGGAATGGTTAAGGGATTATCAGTGTGGTGCTTTGTTCCTTTTGAATTCTTCAAGTGAAAAAGACCATTTTTAATTTGAGTCTACTGTAAAATAAAATAGTCTCATTTATCTTCATCAAGAATGGTACTTCAGAGAAGTCTATTGCCATGCACTTTTTATTTTAAAAAAACACTGTTGCTCAAACATTCCTGTTAGCTGCTTAACCATTAGCCTATGGTGGATACTCTCTTTGGAAAAGCAACTTCCATGTTCAGGCACCATATATTCAGCCTAGCAAACAGTTGAGCAGCAACCTCATATCCCTACTATAACTTTCTCACAGCCTGCCTGCTCTTCATTACTGCTCACATTATTAGTTCTCTTGCCACAGAACAGTCTCTTTCCCTGCAGGGGATCTCTGCACCAGACCGTCTGCTGGTTGTATGCATCACCACACAATTTCCTTTACAAGCATGAGTCCCCTGCAATGGGATTATGGCAGTGATGGCCAAACTTGGCCCTCCAGTTGTTTTGGGACTGCAACTCCCATCATCTCTAGCTAACAGGACCAGTGGTCAGGGATGATGGGAATTGTAGTCCCAAAACATCTGGAGGGACAAGTTTGCCCATCACTGCCATAATCCTATAATTTGTTAGCTGGAAGTAAACCCCACTGAGTTGATCTGAGCTTGCTTTTGAGTAGTCATGTTGAGGATTACACAGAAAGTCACACTGAATTTAATGGAACTTGCTTCTAAATGCTTTCCTCAGCTTCCCACCCCAAACCCCTCATGATTTAACATTTAAAAGAGTTGGGTCTTGCAGACTATCATGAAAAACAAAAACAAAGTTGTTGAAATCAACAAACATTGAAATAAGAGCCCATAGAAAACTTAGTTCCCAATTTTAAATGGATGGCAACGTAAATTATGCTGGAATAGTAAGCTAGGAAATCCTGGGCACCTTGTGCTAGCATGAGGTTTTGTAATGCACATACACAGAGACACTGACATTAGCATGTACCAAGATTAGAGCCTAGTTAAGGGCTTGCCCCATTGCAGGGGACGCTCAACATTCACCCCCCCCCCAATATTCTTGGAACCTCTACTTCAAACCTTCATTATTTCCTCTTATAGCAAACTCAGCTGGGAAGCATCATCAGGAGTTCAAGTGCAGTCAGTGAGGAGGAAAAGAGGGAACATCAGTATGTTTAAGCAACTCCAAGTTTTGCATTAGTGTGCTAATAATGGATTGGAGTATCCTGTAAGAAAGCATTGGCAGGAAAATAGAAGTAGAGCACTCCACAATGTCAATATTTTGTTGTAGATCCTACTTGTTTCTCTCAGAAGTTAATCGGCTCTAGGGTCAGAGTGGCTTTAGTTTCCCTGGTTGCAATCATCAACTCAGATGCCTCAGTAACCTAATTTGGGCACACATATTTCCTGGCCTTACAATTCAGTAAAAAAGGTAAAGGTAAAGGTACCCCTGCCCGTACGGGCCAGTCTTGCCAGACTCTAGGGTTGTGCGCTCATCTCACTCTATAGGCCGGGAGCCAGCGCTGTCCGCAGACACTTCAGGGTCACGTGGCCAGCGTGACAAGCTGCATCTGGCGAGCCAGCGCAGCACACGGAACACCGTTTACCTTCCTGCTGGTAAGCAGTCCTTATTTATCTACTTGCACCTGGAGGTGCTTTCGAACTGCTAGGTTGGCAGGCGCTGGGACCGAACGACGGGAGTGCACCCCACCGCGGGGATTCGAACCGCCGACCATGCGATCGGCAAGTCCTAGGCGCTGAGGTTTTACCCACAGCGCCACCCACGTTACAAAATTCAGTATGTAACAATAAATCCACTTGAAATTAAGTTACATTAGTAATGGCTGTATGTCACAAGATTTTGAATGGCATCTTGCAAGTACAAATTGTTTGAACGGCTTGAACCTTTCTATGGGCAGACAGGGAGACTTGCTTGCATGGAAGCAGAGTTTGAAGGTTGCCACCTGGCTGTTGACTACTTCTTTTCCCCTGGCTGTTGACTACTTCTTGGCAACAGATGGCACCTGATGACTCCACCATCTGGAGGTACATGCCTGGGGATCTTTGCACTAGCAACATACCCTGTAGAATTCCATCCATTATATTTTATCTACACAATCAGAATGAATTTCAGGAACCAAAAAGTCGTGTTGAAAAATACTACTTCCAAGTCGTCTGGCCCAAAAATGGAGCAAGACATTCCATTTGGGTGATTGTGACCCTGGTCTGAGGAGCCATTTGGCGCCTAGCTTATATATATGAGTTTCTAACACTGCATGAAAGTTTGTCTGCTCATAAAAGGAATAATCAGAACTTACACAGCCAACTTAGTAAAACTTCAGCTTTTTCCATTTTGGTAGTTTCTCCAAGAACGTATGGTTTCAGTACTTCACGTGATCGCTGTGTTTGTATCTTGCAATGTTTATATTGTTCTATTATTGGGGTAACCACTTCTGTAGAAAGTGCAGTGCAAAATTGTTTTGGACACACTTCAAAACATCTAGGGGATTGACAAAAGGAACACACTGGTTCAGCGGGCTCCTTGCCAGGTAGGTTGCATTCTCTGCATTGTTATGTTTCACTCTACAGACTTCATTAACTTATGAAGCGCAACCAATTACAAGTACATTTCATGGCACTGATTAGCTGAAAACTGAAAGGTGCCAGACCACAGAAAGATCAGACTATTAAGTAACACAAAGCTTTGGAGACCAGAATTTGGTTCTTCACACACTGTGCTTCAGAACTAACTGGACAAGAGACTTAAACTAGCCAATTCTCTCATCCTGATGTGATGAAAATACAACAGTCACAAAGGAATTCTAACCAGGAAGATACGCCTGTGTATCTCTGGTGCAACATAAGCTACATTCTAACTGCTTCTGGCCATGTTTTTGTTTTGTTTTTTCCTGCGGTGGGGGGGCCAGCACAAACCTTCACTAGCTTCCCTTCCACTGACTCCTATGTGGTGCATTTCAGTTACACCAGTGACTCTGCTGGCATGAGTTACGCTGAGTGCTGAATGAAGGCGGTTATAGGATGCTGCATAACTTCGTTTATCCCTGTCCCTGTCTTGCCTATTCCCATCTCTGACGCTGTCTGGGAAAGGTTAAGATGTGGAATATCTGAAACTTAGTCCTTTACCATCAGTCTCATTAGTACTGCTAACAGGTTGTCATGTTCTGTTGTATTTAGATTTATTGTTGTAGAACAGCCTTAAGAGAAATAAAAATAAAATACTAGATCAAAAGCACTCAATATCTGCAGATCAGTACTTCAATCTGCAACCTCATCTTGAAAAGATAATTTCAATAGAACTCGATGAAACAAACATTTGCAACAGTTTGGCTGTCAGTTGAGACTCATATATATGTTACTGAACACTGGTGTTCTGTTTTTTCAACCATTACACCTGGGGTGGGCAGGCTTGTCAGATGTACTTTTTGTTTACTAGAAGAACACAAAGACCTACCCATCAGAATCAGATGCAAAGGACATACTGTTAAAATTAATCAACATGTTCCCTCAGAGCACATTCTGAGTCCAGGAATTATTTTTCCATGCCAAACTGTATCAAGTTCATAGTTCTTTCACACAAAAATCCATTCCTGATTTGCTTGTTTCATTCAACAGCCTAATTTAGCTGCGAAAGTCATTTTACTGCTGCTCTTTAACAACTAGGTGTCAGAAACCTTTGCTGAGCTATTACAAATGAGTCTGAGATCAATCATCAGACCCACTCCCCCATCCCGCCCCCAAATTAGGCAGTAACAGCAACAGAGAAATTACAGGTGGTGCTTGTTAGCACTTAAATTGTACTGGTTGTGTAAATATAAGTATATGTAACAAGGACCATTTCTAGGCTACCAGCGGATTTTGAAAAATCACACCAATATAAATACTCCCCATATTAGTGACTGCTTTGGTAACACAAATGTTCAAAAGAGAAGTGACCAGCCTTCATTTTTAATCAACTATCAGAATGGAGTTTTTAACAGTATGTTTCTATAAAGGCTGCTTTACAGTCCTAGCAACCTTATTAAGTTAGTCATTATGATTCACTTTTACAGGCTAGTATTTGAAGGTGAGCAACTTGCCTGATGCCACCCAGGTTAAAGTACACTTGCAAAGCTCAAATGCTGCTGCTGCATGCAATCTGGCCTATCCAAATATGTCATTGCAAATTGGCCTATGCATCACCCCCAATTCGAAGCTGCTCTGCAATCACATCAATTCAACCAACTAAAAGGTCAGAAGAGCAAAAGGTTTGCAGTAATCACATTGCAATCCCCCCCCCTCTTAATTTAAAGAAGTAGTTATAGTAGCGTTCCCCCTAACTGACCCACTCTATGATACATAGTTGCTGGACTCAGTTGTGGAGCGGGAGCGGGTACTAGGAAGAGAATGCTGATCCCATAGCTGGAAGGTTGTCAACTTGGCAGATGAAAAAGAAATCCTTCTTGCATTCCACTGCTATATAAATCAGTTTGTAGTCTTAAAAGGTAGAGCAAACTGGGAGCTAGCAAAGGAAAAGAGGAACCGAAGAGACTATTACAACGAATTTTGCAAAACTGGGAAGACTTCTCTTTCAAGACTACATCCTTGTAGTGAAGCAACTGAAGAAAATGCCACATCAAAAGCTCCCTGCAACTTACAGTTACTAGAAGTTTGTCTAAAACAAGAAGTAACACCTTTTATTGAACAACACAGCAACTGCCATAAATCATAAAGAATAACACTCGTTTCCAAAATCCAGAGTTTTTAACACACTTCACCAGAAGTCTGGAATAATGTAAAAAGTACACTTAGAAATATTTTAGTTAAGCTGATACTGATAACTCCTGGAAAATCCAAAATGCAACACAAGAGTAGAAACATCTTCGAACCCCCACAACCTCTACAGCTGTCACACATACAGACCTTTAACCTATGCCCATGTTTTAAAAGTTTACACATATACATACTTTACACATTAAGTCTTAGTACTTCTGCTTGCATGTGGGTGTATACAAAAGACTACAACTTGTGTGCATGGAAAATCATACATGAAAAACTTTATCAGACTATCTCCACATAACACAAACATATGCATTTAGAAAATTGACAGGCAGAAAGTGGCTCTTCCCCCTCCCCAACAAGTAAATAATGGCAGACCCATTGGGATAACCCTCCCCTCCAAGCAGCTCTGAGTGGCATATATGAATTCTACTTCCCCTATTGATCATGCCCATCCTACAAGGCGAGTTAAGGCCGAAACAGAAACTGGCTGACCTAGATACACCCAGTGAGCAGGACTATGAACTCGCATCTTCCCCGGACAAGCCCGGCCCTCTCTCCACTACATCACACTGACTTTCCATCCAAGTAAGCAAAACCAAAAGCAAGCTTCTACTCAAGACCGCATACAGCCCGCATAACGAGGGACGGCCTCCGAGCACATGCAGAGCGCCTTTTCCATACGAGATCTGGCATCGCCCGCCTGTCGCCTCCTCACCTGCGATGTCCCACAGCTGCAGCCTCACCAGGGTCCTGCTATCCCAGTTGAGCACTTTCAGGGCGAAGTCCACGCCGATGGTGGCCCGGTAGTGCTGCGAGAAGAGCTGGTGCACGTAGCGCTTGATGATGCTCGTCTTGCCCACGCCCAGCTCGCCGATAACCAGCACCTTGAACAGATGCTCCCGGCTCTCCGGCAGCCCAGCGCCGCCGCCGCCGCCTCTCTCGCCTCCCCCCGCCATTCTCGCGCCCCTCGCCCGCCTGCCCGCCTTCGCCCGGGAGCTCCCCAGCCGCCAGCAACACTCAGGGGGAGCCGGGCGAGAAGGGAAAGGTTCCCAGAGCTTTGCTGCGGCCGCTCGGCAAACTTTCTTTGTTCAACTCCTTCTTTTCTGGTGGGAAGGCGCGTCCTCCCGCAGGCGGCTGAGGAGAGCGAGGGAACCACCTGACCGGAGTCACAGGACGCGGAAACCCGGCAAGTTATAAAACTCCCTGGAGGGGCGGAGGCACCGCAGGCGGAGGAGCAGCAACAGCCGCCGCCTCCTCGGCTCGAGCTCCTCCCCGCCTCTCAGCCCGACGCTGTAAGGCGCAAAGGAGGCTGGCGCTCTCTCGCCCTCACGCTGCTCCCCTGTTTTGGTTAGGCCCCGCGCACATGGGACTAAGCCCCGCCGAATTCCACAGGGCGTCTTCTTCCACAGAGGGGAGGGTCTCGCTAAAGATAGTAGGGAGCCTTCTCGGGCTTAGGGTGGCGAGACGAAAAAGAGCCCTTGCGCCTTTAATGGCTGCGTGGAAGGGGGAAGCTGTATTGGATTCCCTCTTCTGCACCACGCAACTCTTAAAGCTGCCCGCCCCCCTTTGCCGCCTGGCCACGTTAATGTGTCGCGGCCACTTGAATGCCACAGGATGGCCACTATCCTGTGACACTTCCTGCGGAATGAAGTCGGCGGTGTGTTCTTTTCAGGAAGCATGCATATATGCTCAGTCTGCAGGTGTGCTCAGGAATGCGGGCCTTCATCAGACATAAGTCACAATAAGATCTGTCCTGCACAGTTGTATAAAATATTGCATTGACTGAAGGGAGCTGGGACTAGGAGGTGACTGATTTCAGGGTGAATATAAAATGTGCCAGGGTATGGCCTGGGGGGAATATGATGCAACTATCTTGTTGAAGATAAGCAGGTCTGGTCTGGGCAGTGCTTGGATGAAAGACTGCCTGAGAAGTCTGCCATCTTGAGTTCCACGATGGAAGGTGTTATGTACTGAAGTTCTCACCCTGGGCCAGCAGGGGGATACTGTAGATAGTTCAGGTCCACATAGTTTTAGAAAGTTGTTACAATTACGTATGTTGTTCTGGAGCTCTATATAAGCAGGCTGACTGAACCCTTCAGTTCAGTTCAGTTCTGGCCTGTGAATAAACAAGAGCTGTTTGAAGAATCGCTGTGTCGTCTGATATGTTCACCCACAACTTAACAGAAGAAAACCGGAGCATTAATGTACTATGTAAATAAATACTAAAGAAACAAAATGTAACCTGACTGATCAGGATAGCAGTATGTCATTAGCAGGTAAGTAAAGGTAAGCACCCTTCTAACATTAAGCATCTAAACTCAGTCCCACTCCAACTCATACCTCTTCCTCTTAGTCGAGTATGGAGTTTACTTTGTTGCTCAGCAGAAATGAACCAGATGGCGTGCCCTAATGAATCCTCTTCAGTAGCAGAGGTGCTGGAGAATTCAAACTGTACATCCCAGCAACCCCCTGGAAGCCACCACAGTTTTGGAATAGTGGAGAGGAGAGTGTTAGGAGATGGTACTCAAAAGTACACAGCATGCTTTCATGATCCACCAGGTTTTCAGGGTAGTAGCTGTCAATGGACCTATTGTGAACAACTGTCACCTTTTAATAATAAAATGTTCATAACTACTGCTCTAATTAAATCACAGTGTGAATCACATTAAAAGGCTTTACACAATGTAAACTGACAAGTCATTTTAAATTTACTTAGGCAAATTTATTTAGGCATGGGGAGAGGAGAGGGAGGGGAAGTTCCTTTCCTCAGCCAGACGTTCTTGCACTAATGGAACTACTTTGGTCAATCACACCCATAGTTAAGCTATTTTCCAAGTGATGAATTTACTTTCAAATGTTAATTGCGTTGTACCTGCATTTAGACAGCACTTTATTCTATTTTCCAGACGTTTCCTTACCTGATAATGTTTACATTTTATGTGAGCTTTCACACAATCTAAAAGTCGCTTCTGGAAATATAGCAGAAGTTTGATGCTCCTTTCTGTGTTAATTGCTTCCAGAAAAAAAGATCTGTTTGCAACCCCATTAACACACAAAATTGTTGGAGTTTTGCACTGTAATCCCCCCCCCGCCACTTTAATGGAACATGCCATGTGACAAAATTTGCGGCAGTATTCTGGTATACAGCTCTTTCCTGCAAGGGGAAACATGGAGGACCAAAGCATGCATGCACGTTATAGTTATGACATGTATAATGGCACCTGCTGTTGTGTCACACTAAACCCACTGGTGTGAATGAAAGTAAATTTGACATGGCAGTATATCAATCAAAAAGCCACAATTCCATAGTGCAACGGGTCGTGCAGTATAAACGAAATGTTAGTCCTTGCCAGCTGTAGCAACTAGTGTTCAGTGGCATATTGCCTCCAAATCTGGAGGCTTCATATAACCCTAATAAATAATAACCATGTTATTTCCTGGACTCAGTGCATTGCAGAGTGGAGATCAGTAATTCAGGGCAAGCTGTCTTATCATTCTCACCGCATAAGCCCTTACAATTGTCCATGAAACAAAGTTAAAAAACTGCTCAGGAACACACACAAATGTTTCATACACCACATAATATGTGAGGACCAGAAATGTCTTTTTGCAAGGTCTGTCATATCTGCAAACCACGTCTCAGCTTGTGTCATCTAACTTTCTCTTGAAACTTTCAGGTTCAGATACATGACACACTTAGGGAAATGTTGCCAGGCAACTATTAGTGCCCCAATAAAGTTAACTGAAACTTTCCTGTTAGCTTACATAGGAACAGAATGTTTGGTCCAAACTTTCATTTCTCTTCATTATTGTTTGCTGCAGTCCTTTCTAACCTCTAGCAGCAGAGTACATGATTCTGTTTTCAAGCAAGAAAATTTGCACTTGTCATATTTAATAAACACATCCTGCTTATTGGAATGATAAACAATGTTGTTCATTTGTCTATGACTTCTGTTTTGTGCAAACCTGCCACAAGAAGCAGCATTTGATTTTAACAATTAAGTTCAGGATAATCATAAAACTCAGAATGATAAGAGCTAGTTTTACAGTGGGAATGAAATATAGTTGAGGACAAATTGGAAGAACAAACTTGTCATTCTTAATTAGGGTCACTTGCTTGACAATGGAAGGTGATATGAATTTTAGGATTCTGAAGATTAGCATGCTGCAGTCCTGATGCTAAAAGCCACTGGTGTTCTATCTTGTGGACCAAAGTCCAGTGACCTTGGAATCCATTCAATCAATCTCACTGGTTGTCCATTCAGTTTCTTGCCCGGGAGCATTAAAAACATTGCAAAATATGAAAATGGATTTTCTGAGCTGGAATGATATAAATGAGATGAGACACTCTACTTGAAATGGGAATCACATAAGATAAGCACTAAGCAAATCACCATCTGCACATCTTGTGTGGAATAATGAGAACATAAGAGTCCTACTGGATCAGATCAAAACCCTATCTAATTCTGCACCCTGTTATTACAGTGGCAAATCAGATGCCTATGGGAAGTTCACAAGCAGGACCACTTGTGATTCCCAGTACAGTGGTACCTCAGGTTAAGTATTTAATTCATTCCAGAGGTCCGTACTTAATCTGAAACTGTTCTTAACCTGAAGCACCACTTTAGCTAATGGGGCCTCCTGCTGCTGCTGCGCCGCCAAAGCACGATTTCTGTTCTCATCCTGAAGCAAAGTTCTTAACCTGAAGCACTATTTCTGGGTTAGCGGAGTCTGTAACCTGAAGCGTATGTAACCTGAAGCGTATGTAACCCGAGGCACCACTGTAATTGGTATTCAGAGGCATCCTGCCTCCAACATAGCAACTGAGCCTGGTAGCTACTGATTGCCTTATCCTCCATGAATTAGTCTAATACTCTTAAAGCCATTCAAGTTGGTGACCACCACTACATTCTGTGCAAGTGAATTGCATAGATTAATGATGCACTGTATGAAAAACTACTTGTCCGTCCTGGTGGTCCCAAGTTCCAGTATTATGAGACAGGAAGAAAAAACTCCATATGTACTTTTGTATAGTGTTGTGTTAAAATGATATAAATGATACAGCTATACACTTGTATCTTGTCTCCCCTGACTTATTTTTCCTCCTGAACTAAAAAGCTCATATAGAACCTTTCCTCATATATAAGTTGCTCCAGTCCTTTGATAATTTGGTTTGCCTTTTTCTGTGTTTGTGTACTGAGAAATATGCATGGTGAACCGTGAAGTGTTTGGCCACTGTGGGGAACTGAATGCTTGACTGATCCAGTAGTTCTTATGCTCATATGTAAGGATTTGGTACATACATCTTCCACATAACTCTTACTCTTTTTAGCTTTCCCTTAAAGTTTATCAGAGGTTTTATCTAAGCAATGAACTTTTACTTCACCTTATATTTCCCATTAGGTGAAATCAGGGTTCTCTCTCTCTCTCTCTCTCTCTCTCTCACACACACACACACACACCTTTATTGCAAATATTTTCACTTTCCCCAAAATCCCTCAAATGTTTTTGCCCAGGCCGAAGCATCTAAACTCAGCAACAATGTTGCTGAATTGCATTGTGTTCTGAAAAGTTCTGTCATGAGACAGGGGAAGCTGTTTTAACATTAGGCTATCTTGCTGTCTGGTATATTCCTGACCAGCTGAAACTGATTGCAATCATACAGTATCACATGTACTAAAAGCACATCATATTGTGCATTGCTGGGCCTTTGGGCAAGACTTCATTTCCAGAAGCTTCCTTGATAAATTGCCCTGTCCTTTAATGGCGTATAATCTGCCTAATCGGATTCGTCAAGCTTCAGAAAATTTTAACAGATGCCTCAGAAACTTCTTTTGGGCCACTGATCTCATGCAATAAGAAGTAGGAGGGTGGGAAGGTACCGCTGAAATCTTTTTTCCTAAGTCGTTATAGTCATAAGAAGAATTCATCATGATCTGATGTAACATATATTACTGTTTTTACTTTTTGGATGAATTTTTGTTCGTTTTTCTTTCTTTATTTCAATAAAGCATTAAAAAAAAATCTTCCCCCCTAAACAATATAGGAACTTCTTACACTAACCCATGAAATGGAAAACAGGTACAGGAAAACAGTTGTCAACCTTTTTGTGTGAGTGGGCACATTTGGAACTTTTGGAAAGTGCCACAGAGTCCAGTCAAAAAATGGTTGTCATAGGGTATGGCATAACTCTAAATGACTGCCATGTCTGAAGGAGCAGAAAGAGAGACCTGATCACAAAATGGTGCAGACTTCCTTCCCATCAGCCTGCCAGTCAATGGTGGAAAAGGCATCCAAATCAGCCACCAACATGCTCACTCACAGGAAAAAAAGCTCTTTGCACATATTCTCTGCTCACAGTAGAAAGGAGAATGGTTGTCCAGACCAGTCCAGGCATCCAATGAAATTGGGGCATGCTCAAGATATGCGTTCAGTGTAGGAGGGGCTAAGTTAGTGTAAATAGGCAGGAAGACTAAACAGTCTTTCATGTATTGATAGGATATGTATTGAGATCTTTTACAGACACCATAGGAGGTACTGGCAGCACACTGGTGCCCATAGACACCATGCTGGGGATCTCAATGCAGTTTCCACTCATCTCAACCCACAAATGTATGTAAAGCAACAAACAAGGGAGAATATGTCTATGAACTACTATCAATCTCATTCCAGATACTGAGGCTGTGTATGATCCATGGTGGTGCAGTATGTGCATTGCTCCATTTATATTTGTGATTTCTCCTTTGTGATTTCTCTTCAGTCTTCTGAAATTTTCAAAACCCTATCAAGCTAATGTATCAGTTGGAACTTGCAGTGGGTAGACCTCTACTGACTAAATTGCAAAGGACCACCTGAATGGGGAAAAGACCTATTCATGTCTAGCTTGGAATCGTGTGTAAGTTTTCCTTAGCGCATATCCAAAGCTGAGTTCTGCTTAAAACAGGGATTCACAGTATCATATTCATCTTGACTGAGTGTTCCCACAAGGTACGTTCTGCATGAACAGGTCCTATGCCTGCAACATGCTCTAAATATGTATTTAAAATGTGGTTTTAATCAACAGCGGCATGCCATCATCAGCACCAGACCCTGAAAATTGTTGCTCTGCTTCATAGACTGGCCATTTTGACAGTGCTGAAGGGTGCAGGGAAGCTTCTAGAGGGGCAAATAGCATGAATGTTGAAAAAAGGAAAGACACAGAGGTGGTGGAGCCAGCATTTTTATACTCTGTTCTGTGCTCAGATAACAGCTTTCTCCTTGTGTAACCCACAGGAGGAAGCTGAGGAGTTGCCAACTTACTTCATCAAGAAAGGGAATGTCTCATACAGCTCAGAGAAGGGAGGGCTGGTGCTCCAAACGTTCCTGAAGGACTCCTGAGAAAGCTCTCCAGAAATCATTGTGACTTGGCAGACAGAGATTGGCTTAAGCCCAAATGAATGTGGAACACAGAAACATAAAATGGAACAATGCAAACAAAGACTGCTTAACATGTCAACAAAGTCGGGGGTTGGTTGGAGGTTTTGGTGTGTTGTTTGCATCGTGCCATGCTTGCTGTATCTTTTCACTGTATGTAAGGTGCTGCTTTCTGTGATTTCCAAGTGGATTGAGAGGCATTTCATCTGCTCACCAGTTCTTCTAGCTAATAAGGAATTTTTCAATGCCAAGAAAAATCACTGTGCTGAGACATGCCTCTAAAAATTACCGTATCTTGGTTCAGAGTCTCTTGTTTTGAAGCTGATTAATTGAATCCACACCCCCATTCCATTAGCACCATCCCATACATCATCTTTCTGATTACATAAGGGATAGTATAGTATCTGGTCAGATAAGCAAGTGTCAGGGAGAGGCACTCATTCCTGGAAGAGGCGCACTGAGCCAGGATTTTCCTCTATTCACAACAACTGTAGAGAGTGGAGTACTGTGTAGTTCACTCAATTATGCCATAATTTATTATTATTTTTGTAATAAATTACTGTGTCATCCTCAGCATCAATGGGCAGTTGTAGACTATAGTTAACAGCAACATGATTTCTTCTTCTTAACAACAAAATTATTATCCACCCTTCACCAATAGGTTCAGGGTAGGTTACAACAATTTTAAGTTCAGAATTAAAAACAGTTAAACCATATTGCATTCACAAGAATAGAGTGGGTCCCAAAACACTTATCTCAGGTGTCAGTGGTACTTGTATTATTACAATATAGTTAATGAAAAACTGAGGCTATTACACCTGCTTTCATGATTTCTATTCTATGCAAATATTCCAATGTTATTTAGCAACACACCAGGGTTATTCAAAGTGTGCTTTTGTCAATACTACTGACTAAGTAACCTCTGGGGTTTAATGGAACTCATAATAGGAAAGAAGAGGATATTGGAATGCCAATCACTGAAGAAATCTCTTTAACGTTAATAGCTTCAGGAGGCAGTCTTTTAATTAACAATACACTTCTCATGAAATTAATAGGCATTACTACCAGGCAATTTGCCAAAGAGGGCATTTAAATGTTTGGGAAGTGGAGGGCATGTCTGAGAAGCTGTAGCAATAACAGTTGCACATGGAATTGGCCATGACTGTTTATGAGACAAAAACACTCATCCAATGTGGGGCCATAGATATCATTAGACCACACCATCCATGGCGTCGGCGCTTTGGTGGAACAAAACTAAGCTCAGAAAGCACAGCTCCTTGCCTAAGTCAAAACAACAACACTAAGAAGATAACACGGGGAGTGGAATGTATTCCTCAATACTAATACAGTTTATGTGCTCATCTGACAATAACAACAGATAAAAGAGGGATGATCTTCTTCCAGCCAATGCTGGCTTGCTCTCCATATTCTAGCTGGGCAAGATGGAGGCTTGTCATTACATCTCTCTCTGCTTGTCAGTCTGCATAGAGTACTCCTACCCAGAAGTCCCATAAGAGATGGGTAGGAAGGTTTGTCTATTCTTCATGTCTAGAATTTGGGAGCATGTCACATTTGTTGTGGGATACCTGAGTGCTCCTGACTGCATTTCTTTTTAAAAAACATGGACAATTTACTACAGGTGAGCTATTCAGAAGTTTGGTGACACATCACATTATTTCCATGCTGTTCTATGTGGCATTCAATTTGATGGTGGGGCAATGTTCCAGAACAGGGTATTTTGAGACTTTTTGAAAAAGCAATTTCTTGTCAAGAATGGACCTGGGAGATTTGGTGTGGTTCTCTATAATTCCTATATAGAGCTTTGAGGCATCTCAGTCTGATTGCAGGGATATCTTAGAACCAAGTAAGACAGCTTCTAATATTTATTGTCATTTATTGTTTATTCTTCTAAACTTTTGTCACCAAGTAGAAGAAGCCCATCTTGAACTTCAGAATATGGATAATACCATATCTTGGTTATTCAACTTCAAGATGAACAATGCTGGAATGTGTCAGACTCTCTTGCTTGATTAATTGTAATGACAACAAGAACACAACATAGCATCATTTATACTGTCAAATCACCCACAGATGAATAACTTCCTTTTGTTAAATAACTTGGAGAGAAACAATAAGTGCTGAACTCACAATAGGAAAATACACAAATTCTTCATTTTACACAACATATTCCATATTCAGTTTCTCAGAGAGATCCACCTATTTCATACAGGGAACCTATATTTCTGAGAGAAAGAGTGGGGTGGGGGCCAGGAACAATATTTGGGGGCATAGGGAAGCAGCCCCAACACCCAAGTTCTGGACCAGAACTGGAATCCAAATTCTACTAACTTCTCCCATTCAATTGCTCATGATCACTCTGTAGTCAAAACTGATATGGGGCATCTGAACTAGGCTAAAACCATTTATTTCCAGGGCAGAAAATATACATGCTGCAAAACCACTTCTCCCACGCTTGGAATGCCTACCTACCTGCCTGTCTGCCTTCTTCCCAAGTCTCCTTAGGACCACAGCCCAAATTGGTTTGAATTCAGATATTGGGGCTTATCTTACTTCAATAAATGAAACCTCAGCAGTGAGGAATGATCCTTTTCTTCTGAAAATATGCAGGCAACTGTGATAAAATGCCTTGAGGCAAAAATAAAACTGATGACAATGTTAGTAAAACTGCCTTAACTAGTTGCCTAATAAGAATAGAAGAAGAACCTGCTGTATCAAGCTAGTAGACCATCTTGTGTAGCATCCCATTCTCACAGGTGCAAAGCAGAACCTGAGCACAAACTCCCCACTTGTGATTCCCAGCAGCTGGCATTCAGAGGCCAGTATATATCAAGTGCTAATATACAAAGAAAAGCAAATTGTACCTTAGGCTTTCAGGAGATGTATAATGACCACAAAGTTCTTTAGGGGGTGGAAATCATCCTGCTTATCCTTTAATTAATATTTTGATGATCCTTCTTCTCTGCAAAAGCCTCTGTTTTTATATTAATATGAGATTTAATTCAGTTTTATCAGCTGTGATCTGTTTTGCCGACTCTATTTTTTATAAATTATGTTTTAATATATTTTATATCTTTTTCCTTTTTATACCTGCAAACACTTCATGTGTCTGAAGGAGCAAGTTTGAGTCCACAAAACTTTAGGCCATAATGCATTTGTTTGTCTTTAAGCTGCCACAAGACTGTTTCACTCTTTTGCTGCAACATTCTGATGTGGCTACTCTTCTGATATTTTATGCAATAGTTTATGTGCATATTTTATGTAACCAACTTTTATCCTGCTATCTTTGGTCAGCGGACCGTAAATGACTGACCAGCTGCAATAGCCTCTGATTATTGCTATGCTTTTGGACTTTATATTTCAAAAGGTGACGGGTTGGGCTTGGAAAACTAGGGGTTTGCATTTTTCAGTTGTGAATGGTTATACCTCTCAAATACAGCACAGTATTATGAAAAGATGCACTGGCTTAGAGATGGAGAATATTCCCACATCCTAACAGAAATTGCTGCCTTGAAATCATTGAAGTATTTTATTATTATTATTATTTTGCAACCATGAAAATTAGAAAGTCATTATTAATGATGCAGACTCTATTTATCTGATTGAATAGTATTTTTGAATTTTGCTTCAGTTGTACAGCCTTCTAAAAACTGGATAAGGAACAAACTATTGGGGTCTTATTTAACAGATTAGATGGGAGGGAGGGAGGGAGAGGAAAAGTCTATTTAAAAAAAGCTATTCTGTGTTCTCTTTTCTATTGTCAATTATTCATTTGATTCCTCTGGGGATTTGTGAGTCCTGCCAATCTTTCCTTGCAGAGCTGGGGAGGTGTTGGGGGGGGGGGAGGCCTAATATATATGCAGTCTCAATATTGGGAGTGTCAATCTAGCTACCTTCTGTACCAGCAAACCTGCTTTTGACTGTAAATGCCCTAGCAACAAGCGCCCACCTCTTGGGAGATCACAAATGTCACCAGAGATATTTTGAATGCGTGAATTGCCAAGGATTTCACCCCCAAGGCAACAGGAAGCAAAACGCTGAGGAATCAGCCTGAGGTTTGTGTAAAGGTGAAAACTACAAGAAGTCTTACCCAGGGCACACACATTCCTGTCTCCAGTCAGCAGCTCTCAGCAGGAATAACATGGTTTTTTCCCCTGTGAGGATTTTGGAGGAAGAGATGTGAAGACAACCTTTTCATGACAAATAATACATTTTTGGACTCATTCTGGCAATATGTGATTGAAGACAGAGGAGTCCCTTCAAAAGAGTGGCTCAGGAGACCCAGCCAGATGGGTGGGGTATAAATAATAACATTATTATTATTATTATTATTATTATTATTATTATTATTATTATTAATGTATTTTTCTGGCAGGGCTCAAGTTAGGGTGGCTACCCGGGCATTGTCAAAAACAGTTCCATAAAATGTGTGGGTGCTACTTCATATGTGTAAATACAAATGTAGAAATAATGATGTTGATTTAAATAGAAATATAATACATCTTGGGATGTAAATACATCTTGGGTCTAAACCACAGAACCTAGGGCTTGCCGATCAAAAGGTCGGCAGTTCGAGTCCCCGCGATGGGGTGAACTCCCGTTGCTTAGACCCTGCTCCTGCAAACCTAGCAGTTCGAAAGCACGTCAAAGTGCAAGTAGATAAATAGGTATCGCTCTGGCGGGAAGGTAAACGGCGTTTCCGTGTGCTGCTCTGGTTCGCCAGAAGCGGCTTAGTCATGCTGTCCACATGACCCGGAAGCTGTCTGCAGACAAATGCTGGCTCCCTCGGCCAATAAAGCGAGATGAGCGCCGCAACCCCAGAGTCATCAGCGACTGGACGTAATGGTCAGGGGTCCCTTTACCTTTACCTTTATAATAAATCTCAGCCCTTGCTCCCTAGTTTTATAGTTCTTTATCTTTAAAGGAACCTTTTAAATAGAGTACTGTCTACATGCTACTTAGGGAGAAATGGAGAATGCTGGTGGTGATGATAGAGAGGTATTCTACTGACAACGATATTATTATTATTATTATTATTATTATTAATTATACCACCCTTCATCCATAGATCTCAGGGTGGTTCACAGGATAAAAATGCAAACTAAAAACATGAAAACTGAGCAAAGTGATGGAGGACACACAGGTGTCTCTGCATAAATCAGTTTTGTACTAGATATTGCCCGTGTAGGTGGCCCACAATTTTCATGAAATGTGCAACCTGACTAATACTGTTCTGAAATGCTCGGAAGCAACTTTTAGTCAGAGCAGACAATACTTTTGTCCACTCAGTCTATTTGGGCTGGATCTAGACACATCAAAGAAGTGATTCAGTTAAACGCATTGTAAACTTCATACAGGGAAATCCCGTTGGCAAAAGACGGGTCTCCACAGTGCCATCTGGTGTCACAGTGTTATAACGCATATAAAGCGCTTTATCTTTATGAATGTAGTTGGTCTACAGACTTTGAAAAACTAGTACAGTGTAGGGCTCTCATGACAACCACAGCAAAAACAAAAAATGGGTGGGGGAGAGACAAAATGCTTTTGAGCTAGATGTCATAAGGCCTATTTCTCAGGGGTCAGTCCAGCCCCTTCAGAATAATTGCCAGTCATTCAAAAAGAAAAAATATTTTGAACTGTCCAGCTATTTTTGCACATATTTCTTGGGTGCCTCTTCCCCCGCCAACCCATTAGTTTCTCTATGCTTTCCCCCCAAAAATTGAGTGTGCATTTTTGAAAGCAAATATAACTTATTTCTTCTTCTTTTTATGCTTCCTCCGCTAATAATATCCTGTCTCTGATAATGTCACAGTAAATGGTGCTGAAATACTTTCTGTAAATTGTCTTGATATTTTTCTGAGGCTTAGTACATTTTCCATGGCTTCATGATAACTGCAACTGCCTGTAGGCAAAGTTCAAAAGCTTAAGCTGTTGTGGGGAGGGGTTCCACACCAGTAATTTGGCCTGCTTAAATGCTTTTGCTCTGCAAACAAACTTAATCTGATTTTTGTATTTTATCTCTTTTATTGGGTTCTGTGGGCTCTTCTGAAGAAGGAAGAGATCATATTGCTACTGTTTGCTTGTAGGTTTGTGGGCTCTCCCTTGTTTATCATCTTTAAGGAGTCAGTTTAGAAATTCTTGAAAGCTTTTGTTCCCACATCAGGGGACATTCATGCAAAGGGGTAACAATATAATAAATATATTCCATATTTTGATTACTTGTATTGTAGCAGCAACCATTGGTATTTAATTAGAGCTGACCCTGATTTTTCATGAATGCTGTTTGGAATTTGAGATCTTGTTCAAACTAATATTTTGAGCCGGTCCCAATTTGCGTGAGAAACAAACTAAAATTTACGGCATGTACTGCGTTAAAGGAAAATGTAATGAAAATGGTATACAGATGGTATATAACGCCAGTAAAACTAGCTAAAATGTATAAAACATGTAATAAGTGTTGGAAATGTAAAGAAAAAGAAGGGACATTCTATCATATGTGGTGGGAGTGTAAAAAGGTGAAAGGCTTCTGGGAAATGATATATAATGAATTGAAAAAGATGTTGAAATATACGTTTATTAAGAAACCAGAGGCCGCCTTATTGGGATTGGTAGGAAATGAGATAAGTAAGAAAGATTGTAAACTTTTTCAATACGCAGTTACAGCAGCGAGAATACTTCTGGCCCAAAAATGGAAACAGGAAGAAATACCGACAGTGGAATAATGGAGATTGAAATTGACTGATTATGCAGAATTGGACAAACTAACGGGGAAGATTTGGTATCAAAGAGACCAAAAGTTCATTGAGGACTGGGGAAGATTTACAGATTATCTGAAAGGCATATGTGATGAACAGATAACGTTTGTTGGTTTTCAAGAAACTCTGTAAAAAATAGAGAAATATTGTAAAAAAGAGAATAATAGGAGGGAAGGAGATATCTAAAGGCAATACTAAGTTAAGAAATGCGTTCATAATATAGATATAAACGAAAGATCGGCAGAGGAGCTGAGGGAAGTAAAAAAAGAGATGAATGTGTGATAAAATGTGAATTGATTGTATAAAAAATTGCTGGAAAATGAATAAAAAATATTATAAAAAAAGAGAAACAAACTACTTTGACCTCATAGATACAAGTAGTGGTACAGATGTTAGTTGTTTTGTTACTTCAGTTTGAAATGTCCCATCCTATTCACTTTTCTTTTATAATAGGATGGTACTATAAAGTAAACCATTCTTATATCTATTTCACACATCATGCAAGTCAAACATATGCATGTTTTCTCAGAAATAAGCCACACTAAGCTTTAATGCATGACAAGCTATACCTGCTGAAATTGTGTGCTTAGCCTACACAACTATTAAAGGTTGCGGGAGTCCATGGTTGTTGTTTTCAGCCTTGCCACTGTAAGCAGTAGGACTACACTGGGCATTTGATCCTCAGTCCCTTTGTTTGCATCATACTTTGGACAATTTGTGCAGGTCAGAAGCAGATGCTATAGAAATGGATGGGCTAGTGGCTTTGCTGAGCATAAGGCAGCTTTATATATCCGTAAGGGAATTATTCAGCTTCTTTTCTAATGCTGCAAATTGGACTGTACAATGTGTTACTACTCCTATTAGTCATCCCAGACAATGAGCAAGACATGCTGTGGTTAAGGGCATCTTTTTTTATTAGACCAACTGCTGTTAGTTAGTTTGCAAGCTTTCCAAAGAGATCTGCTCTTAACATCTCATTTGCGAAAGTAGCTGGACTCTCAAAGGCTCTGGGCTCTGTTCCAGAAGATGATGATGTAATAATCACATACATCACTTGCCAGCAGGATGTTTTTTTTTGTTTTTTAAGAAGTGTCTGTTAAATACCTCATTAAGAAAGGCATGCTGTAGGCTGGCTGCTTCTTTCCCTTGATGAATTTGCAGGCTGGTACTTGCCAAGTATCATTTTACTGATCCAATTATTTAAAAATACCCTTCAAGAGGTTGTTAAGATATACTCCCAAACACCATCGGTCCATCTAGTTCAGCATTGTCTTCATTGACTGGCAGAATCTCTCCAGAATTTCAGTCTGGGAGTCTTTCACAGTTCTACCTGAGAACTGAACAGGGACCTTCTTTATGTGAAGCAGATGCTCTACCCAGGACCAGCCCACTTGTGAGACAGACTGAGGCAACCGCCTCGGGCAGCAGGCTCCCAAGGGGTGGCACCAGTGGGGAAAGGAGGGAAAGCGGCGGCGGCTTCTGGCAAAATCCCTTGAGATCTCATGGAACGCTTCCAGGATCTCACAGAGCTCACAGAAGATCTCGCCACAGCCGCCGATTCTCCTCACTTCTCCCATGGCTGAAAGGCACCCTCTCTCCCCACTGCTGCCACTGGAGAAGCAAGGAGAAGTGGCTGTGGTTTCTGGCAAGATCTTACAGACCCCTTATGAGATTTCACAGGAATCTGGAAGCTGCAGCACATGCGTGGTAAGTAAGGCTTCAGCAGGGGAGTGGCGGGATTGGCTGTTTCTGGTTCTACCACTCAGCAAAGATTAAGTTGTGCCCCATTGACCTTTGTTAAAACATTTCATTTTCCTCTAGCCAACAATTAAAAAATAAATGATGGGAATTACATTTCAAAGCTTTGTTCTCACTTCTGTTCTTTTCAGAATTCACACAGCATGCATATGCAGTGATTGATGGGACGGGAGATGAAGGTGGTTTAGAAATCACCATCCTCGGGAAAGCGCTGCTCTCCATAGTTCATAGGCAGATGTATTTGGGTGCTGAAGTAGGCACTTTTTAAGTCTTAGGGCTGGCAAGCACAACCAGAACCAAAATGTTATGCTTATCTTTTGCTTGTATCTTTTGATACTTCTGTCTCTGTGCTTAGCAATAAACATGAGTTTTGTTGTTTTAAATGGTCTAAATTGGTACAGTTCAAGTTGATTCTTAGGTAATGTATTAGAGAGGAGTGAGGGCCATGAGGTTGAAAAGATACCCATACTGAAAGCGGATGCCATAGACTAAAGGCAATCCTTATACAGGTCTCATAGCAGAAAAGCAACTTTGTGGTGGAGGAGATTTTAAGTAGACAAGATCCTGTGCAAAACGGTGTGGTGACATTCCCTCAAGCAAGTAAGTTTGTTCCAGAGACGGTTTACACATTGAGATGAGTTCTTTCTCACTCACCAAGCAGCTTACAGTGGTACTTCAGGTTACGAACGCTTCAGGTTATGAGCTCTGCTAACCTGGAAGTAACTGCTCCTGGTTGCAAACTTTGCCCCAGCCCAGGATGGAAATCATGCGCCAGAGGCGCATGCACAACGGGAAGCCCCACTAGTGATAAGATAAGGATAAGAACGGTTTCAGCTTAAGAATGGACCTCCGGAACGAATTAAGTTCCTAACCAGAGGTACTACTGTATCTGTAATTCTATCCCATGTGCTGTGGTAAAAGGTAAGGTAAAGGACCCCTGGACAGTTAAGTTCAGTCAAAGGTGACTATGGGGTTGCTGTGCTCATCTCGCTTTACAGGCCGAGGGAGCTGGCGTTTGTCCACAGATAGCTTTCCGGGTCATGTGGCCAGCATGACTAAACCGCTTCTGGCACAACAGAACACTGTGATGGAAACCAGAGCACACGGAAACGCTGTTTACCTTCCTGCCACAACAGTACCTGTTTATCTACTTGCAGCGGTGTGCTTTCGAACTGCCAGGTTGGCAGGAGTTGGTACAGAGCAACGGGAGCTCACACTGTCATGGGGATTCGAACACCAACCTTCCAATCAGCAAGCCCAAGAGGCTCAGTGGTTTAGACCATAGCACCACCCGCTGTGGTATGCCTCAACGTCACTAGTACATACCAGGGGCCAATCTGATGGGTAGGCCCACCTTCATTTGGAAAGGAACTACATGCTCAGCCCCACACGTGTGGTTGTGGTCAACCTTTTAGTGAAAAACCGCACCTGTATGGGACAGGAGCCCAGAAAAATGGCTGAGTTTTGTAAGTGACTGTGGGATGGGGGCTTGAAGATAACTCATCAAGTGATCAAGTAATGTGTTGATCAGCTCACAAAAGATTATTTCTGATTTAAACTTTTTATATGGTTTTTGATGTATAGTTTTATGTATAATTGTTGAATAGCAATATATAAATATTTTTATAAATTAAAGAATAACAACACTATGTGCAGATATGGAAACCTTTGGAGTGTTACTTTTTCAGATATGTAGTTTATATCTTAAATCATGATAACTTCACAGAGTAAAAATATAAGAACTTATTCTTTCAAAGTAAATATAAAATACTTATTAGACAGTGTTATAAAGGTAATTTTAATTAATCATATGACAGGCCCAAAATATACCTTTTTACAGAAATCTTAGAAGTTTGTACAACCACACATGTGAAGGTCTTCACCTTTGGATAAACATTAGAGACATATATCACAGTTCCAGTTTCCAGTTACAAACAAAGAGCTAATATAAGCAGCCTCAATAAAATGGATATTCATTGATATTTATGTAAAACGATTACTTATTATGTTGAGATTGGCTAGATCAGAGTACAGGTTGCCACCATCAAACAGGCGCAAAAATAGTTGCAGGTAGATGATGTGCTTCCTCTTCACATTTTATTGTTGAATATGAAAGCTATTCTCACTGCGGTACTGATTTTGTATCAGTCATAACAGTGAATTATCCCATTTTAAATGTTGCCTTCTTAGTAACTAGAGAGGCTTACTGTAAGGTTTTGTTCAAACAGTGTTTCTTCAGTGGTAGAGTAGGACTGGCCCTGCCATTAGTCAAGGTGAGATGACCATCTCAAGCAGCACAGGCTAGATGGCAGCAGTAGCCCCCTGGCAGATTCTTCTAAGCCCCCAAGCCATTCCCTGTGTATGTGACATGGACTGTCCTGCCCCACTACAGTATTCTGCTGTCTCAGGTGCAATGAAGAATGCTGTCTCGTCACCTGTGTTGAAGTAATATCCAACTGAGGAGTCAGGCCAGTTTAAAAAAAGTCATTCTATACTTGTAACCAGTGATATTTACATGGCAGGAGAAAAATATTCTGAACATGTTAACTGCATGTGTAACATGCATGATTTCACTAAGGTAACCTATTTGGGGATTGCTAAATTTGCCAAATAGTATAAAGACCTTATCTTTATAGCTTTAGCTTTTGCTACATGTCTCTTTACCCTGGCCTTTGTCAATTAAGGTATTTAATTTTTTATGGACCCTGCTTTTTTGCTGAATTTATATTGTTCTGTTTCGTTTGGACTCATTTTATATGTTTTATAATTGCTGTGGTTTTTGCTGTTTTATATTCTATTGTTGTAACCTGCCAGTGGACCTGATGCTGAAAGGGAGCTAAGAAATCTTATAAATAAACAAGCACACTTTTTGCTGCATGTTGTGAAATGAGAACTTTGCTTGTCTCCCTCACTTCAGAGTCTTAGTGGGTCCTATGAATGTTTCGTTGTTCAGTTATCCCTTCTATTTTGCTACTGTTTTTAGTAATTTACTATGTGATTTTATTGTGCTTTATATATCTTTTCATTGTACACTGTCTGTGGAGCATTTGCCCTGGAAGAGTGAAGTCAATCTCAGGTTGGTAGGCTTATGGGAGCGTTGGACATCCACACTGCAGCAGTAGCCAGGAATACTTTCTGTCAACTGACTGCCTCTAATAAGAAAGCTGCAGCATTTTTTATCAAATTACAGCCTCAAGAAGACAGGCTACTGTATTGCGATGAGATTTGGGGGGGGGGGGGTTACAATGGGAGAAGGGATTTGGCAAAAATTGAGCAGAGGCACTTCACATGTGCAGAAGCAAAGTGCCCCAGCCTTGTTCTAACTTGCTGAGTTTCATGATACTTCAGAGCAGTCTTTCCAACCTGATGGACTACAAATTAATTAAATTTAGTCTTACTTAAATTCCACTGATTTCAATAATTTAGTGTGGATCAAACCCTCAGATTACAACAGCTGAGTGCACTTTGGGCTGCCCTGAATATTCGCCTTTTCCAGGCAAAAATAGTGATTTTGATGGTGTAAAATATTTCCACAAATATCCCTTTAGACCAGGGGTCTGCAACCCGCGGCTCTGGAGCCGCATGTGGCTCTTTTACATCTTTGCCGCTGCTCCGGGGCGGATACTAGCGAGGGGAGGAGGCACCTTGTGCGCCCCGACACTCCTCACTGTGGCGGGCGCTGTACTGGCTGTGACGTCGCATGGGGGTGGTGCGTGTGTTAGTCACGCACCGTCCCGACGTCACCTTCCCGCCCGCTGTCAGATCGCGGCTCCGGAGATATATTTGTTTTAAATGTCGCAATGGTTTTGCGGCTCCCAGTTGTTGTTTTTTCTTCGGAAACGGGTCCAAGTGGCTCTTTTTGTCTTAAAGGTTGCAGACCCCTGCTTTAGACTATGTAAACATTTACCAGCACCATCCAGTCATGTTCAGTGCCAACATGCTGGCTTGCAATTTCCTATTCTCCAGCTACTGCTTCTTCCTTCTGGATTACATATGGGGATGATTCAAGGTGGTCCGCTCAACTTATTGGGTGGGTGGTGTTGCGTTGATCCGTCCCAGGGGCAGAGACTGGCACCCTCCCCGCCGCTGCTTGTCCACGCCGTCAGCGCTGTATGGGGCCCTGCTCAAGGGGTGGGCCCTGGTGACCAATCAGCACCAATGGGGGTGGAGGTGGCTGCGGAGAATTTAAACCCTGGCACAGCAGGGAAATTGAAGCCAATCAGGGATTAAATAGTTGATGGAATTGCATCACAATGCTAAATATGGTCAATCAAATTTGGCTGCATGATGACATCACTGAAAGCATAAGGAGTTAACTGAAAACAAGAGAGGACAATATAAATGCACATGTGACGATGTCCCCTTTTACTGCTAGGGATGGGGAGAAGTTAAGTTCAGCAGACCTGCATAATCCACATTTTCTGATGCACAGGCAACTAAGTTAGTTCTGGGTATAAGCTTTCGTGTGCATGCACACTTCTTCAGAACATGCACATGAAAGCTTATACCCAAAACTAACTTAGTTGGTCTCTAAGGTGCTACTGGATTTTTTTATTATTTAGTTATTTCATCTACGTCAGACCAACACGGCTACCTACCTGAATCAAGGGCAAATGCTGCTATTCTCCTATTCTTTGAAATTTGCACTCCTCCAAATTTTGTGAAGCAGTTCTCCAACCAAACATACAAAAATACATAAATTATGGGAAAGTGTGCATAAAATGCATATATTTATGATGTACGATTGTTGGGGAAAAAAATCCTTGCAATATTCACATTAGGGAAAATTGCATATAAAAATGTATATTCCGAACTTTCACCATGACTGAAAAAAATCCCACAAACTGATGTGTAAATGTGAAGGACTGAATTTAAGATCAGGGGGAAAAACCATAGAAACTGAAATAAAATGAAGTTGACAGATTTGCCCACGCTTACCCACTGTAGGATCTGGGTTACACCCTATGCTGTTCTGGAGCTTTGCCTGATCTCAGGTCAGGAGCGGTTTTTAGGAGGCTCATGGGGCTGATGTCAGGAAGAGAGAGCAGTAAAGTCCCTTTGCACAAGCATCCTTACACTTGTGTATCTTTGGATACAACTCTGTGGGTATCTGTGTCTTAGTGGAGTGAACTCATACACCCTGGAGATATTTGCCTGTTTCCAGTACCCGCTGCCCATTTAAGCCCAGCCTGAAATGCTGGTTTTAGGAGTAAAAGATCCAACAGCAACAGAATGGGATATGGTGCAGAGGGCTGCAACTGGTAGGATCATTTAAAAACTGGATGCTTTCATTTGTCCGTGCCAAAGCATTTTTAGCTAAATCAAAGCCGCCATTGCATACAATGTTTTTCAGTTACACATTCTCCAAATTCAATTCTGTTACGCATTTCCTTCAATCCCTTATATGAAAAGAAATGTAATAGAAAAAGGTTGTTAAAACAGCATGATAATAATTGAACAATGATTTTGATTATTAGAAAAGAAACCTACACAAAATCCGGAAACTGGGGGAAAGAAAGAGAAAAAAAAGCATGAGAGGAATAACAACAATGGTAGACAGATTCAAGCACCATAGAAATTTCTTTGCCACAGGTATGGTCTTTCAGTTATCCATAATGAGAAATGGTCTGAATACTTTTTCCAAATTTGCCTTTACAGTTTTTTTTAATTCTGGTGTGTGCAAGATTTCTAAAAGAGATGCATCCTTTATTAAATACATTTGTTTAAAATACATGAAATAACAAATTATTGGAGCACTGGTTATTTTCAACAGCATAATTTCACATGGCAAAAATATCAGCAAAATCAAGCACCCTATTATAAGGGAAGGCTTAGCTTATTAAAAATGTTTCAGCACAGCTTACAAACCTTCAAAGATCTATAGTATATTTTTAAACAATGCAATATAAAACATGATCGAAACATAAAAATATCGATAATATATTTGTAGGACGATCATCCAGTGGCAGTTATTAGATGTTATACAGCACATGTTCTATACAGTTACACACACACACACACAAAGACACAACATACACTCATTCTCTTGCCTCTACCATGAATCTAGTGAGCCACGGTTAAGAATTGCTTTTTGCTTTAAAGTAGTAACTGTTGCTCAAAATATATAATTATTTCATATGTAGTTGTTTCCATAGTAACACAAACAAACAATGTAACCACATGGCAGATGCATCAGATTATGAAAGTCGAGTTGGTAAATATTGTTTTGCTACAGGAAATGTAGTGTTAATAGTTTAGCCACCTGGCTTGCAATCATCTACAAAAGGGCAAAGGCTCAACACTACAGGAATTTCTGCCTTGGTTCTCATCAGCAGCCCTTTAGTGTCTTCACTGTGTTTATTCTGGCTCTTTTTAAAATCAGCGCAAGGTGGGGCGGAATACTAAATCAGAGGTTCTAAACATTCCTTATAAACTATATGCTCGCATGCTATTTTTGCTTCTCTGACACAAACTTCACATGACAACTTGTTATTTCCAGGTCACTCACTTAAGAAAGCATAAGAAAAGATATACCCAGGTGTGCTGTCCACAGAGAAGTCTTTTATTCCTTCCTTTCCAAGGGAACGTTTGCTGCATTCAGTGAAGATGTCCAGCAGTGAGATGGATGCTAAGGTCTCCTCTGTGGTTTGTGTTATGCAGAGTCCTATTCAAGTGATGCCAAGAGTGTGTGTGACAGTGTGTGTGAAACGTTGTGTACTGTACTTATTACCCCTTTGAATTTTGTTTTTGCTATAGAAGTTGTTGATGGGATTTGTGCTTTGTCAAAACGCCTACTGTCTTCTCAGAATACAATACTTTGAAAACAATACAATACTTTCCCTTTAAAACACGCGCACGCGCACACACGCACACACACACACACACAACAAGTAAAGAATTGAAGCCCTCTAATAGATTTAGTGCAGGATACACATTTGTTCGTTGTTGCTGCTGCCCCTCCTATACACAACACCATGTTGGTGTGCCTTCTCTTGCCCTCTCACGGCTTGTGCTGCTTTGCCCCATCAAACCAAAGCTGACCAAGGAGACGTGGTCCACTTGCTTTCATCACCACAGCCTCCGTTCTACAGGGTTGATGAAGTTTGCTTATAATCCCTCAGAACAACAGAGGCATAGGTTGCAATGGGAGGTGTGCAAAGCACTGATTCAGATACCGGGGAGCTGGGCACAGAACTGCCTGAGGCCACCGAATCTCGAAAAGGAGATGGAGGCGTCAGTGCTGGTGAGTCTTCTAGAGTCAGTTTGCTGGTTGCCTGCTCCTCTTCCTCATCTTCATCCTCCTCTAGGTTCCCCGGCCGCTCATACACATACCCTTGGATAAGCTTGAACTTTTCATTTTCTTCCTCCTCCTCCTCCTCCTCCTGCCCCTCTTCTTCAGCTGGGGACGAAACTATCTCTTTGCTGAATGTAGCCATTTGGAGTGGCAGCACCTGCTGCTGCAATAATGGAGGGTGATAGATAGGCCTTACTCCGTTCCCGGCACCAGGTGCGGGGATCACAGAGTTGAAGTCCGGGATGCCAGTGGCAAATTTGTTGACCACGCCTTGCAGCTGCTCCATAACGGATCTCTGTGGTGGTGGAGGTGGTAGGATTTGGGGACTCTGCTCGGACAAGAACAGGTGGGTTTCCTCTGCTGTTGCCTGCAGGGGAGGCGTCGCCATGATTCGCCGATGCACAACCATGGAAGGACTATTTAGTTGGCCAAAGCACACTGGCTCGCTGTCCTCTTCCTCCACCACATTGTACAGAGTCTTACTGCTGATGTCTGAAAAAGTCAGGCTCTTGCCTTGGCCTGGATAGCTTTTAGTCAAGGGCTTGATCACTGCGGTCTGATTGCATCCTGGCTCTTTGCTCTTCACATGCACTGAGAGTCTGTGCCACATATGTTGTCCCTTGGGAACGTCTCTCCCACCTGGTTCAGACCAGGACACAGACTTGCCATTGGAACTATGAAGAAAGCAAAGATGGTTGGTTTGCGTTTGCTTCAGGAAAAGAGAGGCAGCAATAGCAAAACTGTCCTTAGTTCTGTTCTGTAATATTGCCTCCACTCAGAAGCAATTACAGGGAAATACTACATTGAGAAACAGCAAAGACTTTCTGCTTTTTATAAAAGGGAAACCAAATTATTCCTTGTTGTGGGGGCAACATGTTGTAGAACAGAAGTCACAAATGAGGTGCCCATAGGTGCTAATGTACCTGCCAGTGCCTTCTGTGTCACTCAGTAAATAGTCCCTCAAAGATCCACAATATACAAGAGACTATCTGCTCAAATTCTCCTACATTGAGCACACCTGCTTAAACATTCCCCCAATTTATTGTATGCCAGCACTGGACACTTACTATCCCTTTCATTCTGAACATTGAAGAAGTGCAAAGGGCATCTTTCTTTGAGCAAGTATGGTGGCCACTGTAGGTGCTCCCCTCACTGTGAATTGATGAGGGAGTATGTCTGCACCATTTTGTGGCCCAGTATCTCAGCTGTTTTAGATGTGGCAGCCATTTTGTGTTATGCCACACCCCTATGACAGCAATTTTGTGACTTGCAACAAAGGCACTTTCTCAAAATTCCAAATGTGCCCCCTGGTCAGGCAACTTGGATGACTTCAGTTATTTTGGTTTCAAAGTTCTCTGCAGGGACAGGGAACCGCTAATCAATGTTAGATTCACTTTACCTGAAAGTTTTGGAAAATGCAATCCATAATCATTAGAACTCATGTCTAAATCTATGGCAGTAGAATTAAAATATTTAATGTTATATTCCCACGTGCCATACACTTTGCATTTCTGGGTCCCATCTAAGCTTGTATTATGCTTTTTTCTCTGCCACATTTCATTTCTCAGGCAATTCTAGTATACAGAATCCCAGCTTATTCCATCATGCTTTAAAAATAATGATCAGTGTTTGGTCCACTCATAATAAGTATATTGAGGTTCATGATCAAGCTTATTCCCTTGAAATGGTAAAAATCTTATATTCAAATTAAATTTGACTAATGTTCCTCATACAGGTTGTTGTTATTCTTATTCTTATTCTTATTCTTATTCTTATTCTTATTATTTTAAAAAGCACCAATGGAAGAGATTTCAAAGGATTCCATGTCCCGTGGAAGGAATTGTGTATTGATGTTTCGAGTAAATCTGTTTTGTCAGAACTGGAACCTGCAATAAAAAGTTGATTTCTCCTTTATTTAAATGATGCTTTTAGCTATTTTGGACAGTTACCATGTTCCATTATACAGCTTGTAATTACCGTTGGGAGCTTTAATTGTGTCTTTAAGACATCGAAATAGTTTTACGTCAATTGTGACTCATGATGGCAGTTTTTAAGGGAATACCAGAATGTTAACTCCATTCTGAAAAGTAGAAAAACTTGAAGAATTTGGAACCAGGTTATCCCCAATAACACCTTAATTGCCTGGTCACTCAGGAGAGGCATTCTTAGAGGTGCTGTATGTTATTGATGTCCACTATGGCCTTTAGTGTGGTGTCACTAGCCTTTGGAATATACTCCCAAATCAATACCAGGCATGCATCTGGAATTTAGGTGCCATGCTTAAAACTCATGTTTCACCCAGGCTTCCCATGAGGGGGTGAACCAGCTATGTTGATGTATTAAGCTAATGTACTTATTTGTGATATTTTTGTACTTGTTTTATGCACATAATTTCAGTGTTTAATTTACAGCTGTTCACCAGCTGGTCTCCCCACCCTTAACATTAGTGGTTATAGACATTTTTTGCAAACAAACAATATACTAAACTATTTTCTTCTTATCCTCACTAACAGCTTAGTGGGACTTAAGTCCCATTCATTTTATTTATTAAACCCAGCTCCCACCCTTCCTCCCAAAGGAGCCAGAGGCGGCAAACACACAAATGAAAAAACAACAAAAACATATTAGAAAGCATTCCAATACAGACATAGACTGGGGGAGATCTCTACTTAAAAGGCTTTTGTTGGAATTTTCAGCAGACTTAATACCAGCCATCTTGGGGTGCTTCCAGACAGGGGCCTGCTATTGCAAGTAGGCTGTTCAAAGCACATTAACTTCCACACATTCCTGTTTTTTCAGTCATGGATATTCATTGTTATTCTGCTGCTTGCTTTCTACACAAGTGGGTGAAGATTGAGGAAATGTACCTGGAGGGCTTCCCATCTCATTCCCCTCAATCACTCATTTCCAGCCCTCCAATGCAGTTGTTGGGCAAGTGCAATGGTATTCTCTCTCTCTCTCTCTCTCTCTTTGTGTGTGTGCACAACTTTTTTAAAAACAACAACAACCCAGGAAGTGCTCATGAGTGCAAGAGGAAATATTACCAGCCAGAACATGCAAAATGGGAACTTGTGATTTGAGGGATGGGTGTGAGCAATATCCATTTCCACTTTTTAAAAAAATACTGAGGACTTGCTTATGAGTGATGTTTCTCTAAGCCTAGTACAAGAGTGATGCTGAGATCTTGCACAAGATCACTGTATTGGTTTTGTTGATAATAATTAAAAAGACAGATGTATGTACTGTGAATACAACCTCTGAGGTAATCACCATGTGTATTTTTAGGAGATCTTTTGAGAAAAACTCATAGCAACTGGTTTGCTGAATTCAGGTGTGCCCTCAGCATGTGGCAATCTCTGGAAATAGGCACACTTGCATCATTTGAGCCACTGAAAACAGAATGGCTCGATGAGTGTGGCATTAGGATCCATCCACCCAAATGTCACAATGTGTGACAAACCATGGACCGAGACTAAATTAATGTGCTGAAAAGTGACTGCAGATCACTAAGGTTTATTTTTATGAATCAGACTTTCCATGGAAATGGGAAATCTGGACTAAAATTTTTAAAATTATGGGCTGACCTTCTGTTGACAAGGATATTGTGTGGGCGCTACAAAAAAGAATTGTGTGCATGAGCAGCACCAATTACCCAGTATAAACTCCTGTCTGGAAGCATCCTTAGAGTGAACTCAGAAGAAGACTTAGCAGCCTATTCACATAGAGAAGAGCTTTTTCAATGGTGGCTATTGGGATGGAGGCTTCCAGTGACTTGGTTATCATGTGCTAGCACAAATAGCAAATTAAAAGCATTATTATTTAAATGTAGCCTTGGTACATCCACCCAGCACAAGTCTGCAAAAATCTACAGTGTGCATTTGGCCCGCATCTAATTTGTATCACTTGAATAGATATGGGAATTGATAAAAACAGCAAGGCAAAATTGGCTCAAACTATGTGACGATTGGAATTCTACCTATCAGACATGTCACTCATCTTGCCCATTTTCTCTATCACTGTATATGTCCATGACCACAATGAATTCATTCATTCATTCATTCATTCATCTTGCCCATTAGAGACACAGAAGTTTGAAGGGGTCCCTCTCCACCAATTACGTTTAGAACAAATACACATGGTACAAATTCAGCCTCAGTAATCACTAAGACAAAAAAATGTAATAAAATACAAATGCAGACATATTTGATACCTATGACTATTCAATACAATTGTGTGTGTAAGTAAGTACATAAAAAGATTCAAGAAGTGTGGGGGAGGATGCAAGGTTAGCCGCAGGAACAACCAGTTGCCCTGGAAAAACCCAAATATTTTAGAAACAAGGGTGTGCTAATAATATGGCAACAGCCAGAAGATTGAGACCATTGGGTACAAAGGCACTGTAAACAGTGAGACTCAACACCACATCGATTTAAAAGCAAGGGACACACAAAACTTTAAGCAGGACTCAGGCATCATGACACAGGGAGTCCTAAAGGTATGGATGCTAAGGAGATTTGTGGCACAGGCAATCTGTTGTGTCTTGGAAAGGAGATGAGGCAGGATTTTGCTGTCAGGTAATGAGTCTCTAGAATATGGAGAGCTTTTCCATTTGGGAAGGGCTTAGGGAGAGTTAAGGAAGAACTAGGAAGGGGGATGATTGGAACTCAGTGATAAAGTGCATTCTTTGCTGCATAAAGATAGTTCCTGGTTAATTTCCTTACACAGTTCTGCTGGATCTCTCAGCGGCCTTTGATACCTTTGACCATGACATCCTTCTGGACTGTCTAGAGGGGCTGGGAGCTGGGGGCATTGTTATACAGTGGTTCTGCTCCTTCCTCCTGGGCCGTGTTCAGAAAGTGGTGGTGGGGGATGAGTGTTCCGACCCCTGGGCTCTCACTTGTGGGGTGCCTCAGGGTTCTGTCCTCTCCCCCATGCTTTTCAACAGCTACATGCAGCCACTGGGAGAGATCATCATGGGTTTTGGGCTGGGTGTTCACCAGTAAGCGGATGATACCCAGCTCTTTTAAATCAGAACCAGTGAAGGTGGTGAATGTCCTGTGTGAGTGTCTAGAGGCAATTGGAGGATGGATGGTGGCTGACGGATTGAGGTTGAATCTTGAGACAGAAGTACTGTTTTGGAGGGACAGGGGGCGGGTGGTTGTGGGGGACTCCCTAGTCCTGAATGGAGTTATTGTGCCCCTGAAGGACCAGGTGTGCACCCTGGGAGTCATGTTGGACTCACAGCTGTCCATGGACTTGTGTGACTAAGTTCTGAAATTCTTTATTTGTATAGAATGGAAGACAATACACACTACACTATAAAACATTTTTGAATAGTTATACTGATTAATACATATAAACACAAATAGAAAACATACCTGCATGATATACACAGAACTAACACACTTTTAATTTCCATTTTAACAAGGCTGCTTTGATGAATTTAATCTGCTTACAACAGAACCATGCTTTGAAATAGGAAATCCTAATGGACTTTTGATATTATGGCAGGGTTGATTTTCTGTTAAGGAAAGGTCCAATATAGCTGTTCTTACATCAGGACCTGTTTCCTAGCAAATCATGTTTTAATTCACCTTACTCAGAAGCAAGATCTGCTGGATTTGCACTCTACATAGATAAAGGTTTGTGCTGCAGTTACAGTTAGATGATTCTAAATGGTGTTTCAGTCACTGTAACTGACATTTTATGATATGCTGAAAATATGGGAGCTGCCAGTAAATACTGCAAATCCTGCTTCATTCATACTATGCCTTTGTTACATATCTTCAGGTGCCAGGAAAAAAATATCCATCTTCTCCCAGGCCTTTGGCTAATTAAACAATCTACGATTTTTAAACTGTGTGTGGAACGTGGGCTGGGGTGGTGATGGTGGTTGTTTCGTTGGTTCCTTTTTAATTTTTATATTGTAAACCTTCCTGTGATCCCCAGACGAAGGGTGGTATAGAAATTTAATAAATATTAATAAAATATATCACAAATAGTTGCATACCAAACATTTGTTTTTAAAAACTGCATACAAGAGTTTGTTAGACTTTCAGTCTGATTCAGAGATTAACAGTGCAATCCCAACCATGTCTACTCAGAAGTAAGTCCTATTGAATTCAAGGAGGCCTACTATCAGGTTAGGATTGCAGCCTAAATTTCACAGGTCTTTGGAATTTGGCTAGCCTTGTTGAAACTCTTTTTGCTTCCCTCTAAAGCAGAGGTGGAGAACCTGTGGCCTTCCAGGTGTCGGTGGACTCCCAACTCCCATCACCATGGCTATTTGTGAGAGATGGAACTTGTGGTCTATTAATAGTTGGCAGGCCACAGGTTCCCTGCCACTGCTGGAAAGTGTTGAGTCTAAACTTAAGGATGTTTCTCCTAAGAAGTTACATCAGAATGTTGCTGTGGGTTAAATTTGGTGGTTAACTCCAGAGATTTGATCTTTGTCAACTGCATGGAGAGGTTCCCCAGAAAACCTGGACCCCCAGCATTTATGTGGTGCTGGTGAGATGCTGAATTTGCCAACAATACAGCTTGTCAGTCAATAGCATGCATGTTTCCATATCTTCTAGGTGGGGATGCACATCCTCTATGCAAAGAGTATTTTATCACATTGTTGGGTTTTTGTTTGTTTCCTTCACTGAGTATTTTGTCTGAGTAGGAAAGTCAAGGTTTGCTTTGAAGATTCGATTTGGGTTTCAGTTAAACTCTGTTAAAACAATGAAATGACCACTATATCTGTGAAGTCGCTTTTTCTTGGCTAACAGCTGTTCCACAGCTTCTGACACATTATTATTTCTACTTGGTTCATGTTCTCACTACTTTTGTCTGTCACTACCTTCTTTCTCTATGTTAAATTTCCCAACCAGAATACTGCTGTTCTCATTATCAGCTTGATTTGAACTTCAATAAAACTAATTGTCTCCCACTTTCTACCACAAGCATCATGTTGGAAAACATACCTCTTCTATAATGACTATTTTCTTCTCCTTTTCCTAACATAATTCTGCTTATTAACCAGTTTTCATCAGCCCCAAATCTGTGACTTAGCACCTACTAATCTGTAAACACATGTCAATGTGACAAGATAGGGAAGAATCAATTGGGTTTAATTATTACTTTCAAAAGTAATAATTAAAATCTTCTATCTCATTGCTTGAGTGTTTGCACTTCAAAATTCCTGTATGGCCATAAATGGTCGTCAGCATGAAACTCTGTGTTTTGCACACTCCACCAAACCAGTGTTCTGTGAAAACCTGCAGCCGAAGTTCACCAACCCAGGCTGTCAAGAAGAATCGGGCACAGCAAAGTTGCAGCAGCCACTAAAGAAAATATAAAGCCGTCATTGAAAGTAGGCCGGGTCGTTTCAGCTCCATGCAAAACTCTGAACAGGGGAAAACAGTGTTGGCTAAAGGACGGGGGTTAAGATAAAACAAACAAGAAAAGTATGTATTTTCATTTTGCAATTTGATCAGCAGGTGCTGGAAGTGACAACCATGGGGAGAAAAAAAGAGTTTCTTTCAAAAACTATTCCACAGTGTCCTTTGAAGAATATATGGACAAGCAAGAGTCAAGGCAGTGTGAAAAATGGGACACATAAGCAACTGTTCCATCGTTAATGGCATGCACCACATTTGTCCCATTATCCGGAATGAGAAAAGTCATGAGAAAGAGAAAGCAATGGGTAAAAAATAGAAATAAAAAAGATATAACAACAAACACCACTGTTTGTCATGCAGCTTCTCTTACACATTCACTGCAGTTTGGGGGTTTTCAAAGCTGCACATGGGCCGACGGACACTGGCTGGTGGGCGAGAATTCTGGCTGCCTCTTCCTGAGGATTGAAAAGAAAAAGACACCCAGTGAGTGGTTATCCACATGCACATTCATGGCAGCTGTACCACTCAGTTGGGTGCTTGTCCCTGGCCTACTTCCAGCCTTCCTTGTGCTGCTTCAGGTGTCTTCTCCAGGTCTGCATGACTTAAGTGGTTCTATCTACCCTATTCGCCATATGGTATTCCTTTCTTCTTTGCCTGCCAAGGTGCTATGCATTTAAAAATGAGGGTGGTTATGCAGTGGACACAGTGCTGTGAGCTTGTTTGTTTTTTGTTTTGGATAGGGGGCAGCCAGGTGGAAATCCCTGTGCTTCATGGAATGGGCAATGCACTAGCACCCTTAACATAACTTCCTTCCCTATGTTGGAGCTAAAATAAGAGAAATGTATAATGGTTGTCCTCCAGAGCTTCCTACAGGAGAGCAGGAAAGAAATCTAAATAACATATAACCTCCAGATGATAATAATGGTGTTGTGCATGAGTGGAAACACCTCTTAGTCATGCTTGAATAGCTTGTAATTAGCTATTTGTTTGGTTGCCTGTGGTGAATTAGACCTGATTCTGAGCAATCACAGAGTCAGCTGGTTCTTTTCTCCCCTTGGACTACTGATTGTCAGAAGTAACTAGCACAATTAACATGTAGGGATAGCTAGGCTTAGGGGGGAATTTTGTGGGGTAGTAATTTATTTGCAAGGTGGGTCTATATGCCACATTCATATTGGAACTTGCACAATATATGGAGGTTTTCCTTTCCCAGTGATTGAGTGCTTGGAAAGAGGGCACATATATTCTACATCCCCTTTTTCGGATTGCTGATAGCTTTTCGCAGTGCACGGGCCCTGCCTTTCCATAAAACTCATTGTCACTATTTGCTTTTCTGATTTTTTTAATTATTTTTTTTTTTAAGAATTTGTTTCCAAACTCAGAGTCTCAGTAAGGGTGATATTTTGGGCCATAGTAATGAGGGAGATGACAAATTAAAGCACAGTACATTTACTGATAAAATTGCAGTTATGTCACCATCAAAAGTGTCACAGGAACTTGAGGGGGAAAACAAAGTACCTGAAGTCAGCATAGGCTAGCACTTACCTGAGCTGGTGTGAGGATAAGAATATTCACAAACATTCTGTGCTTCATTTACTGAGCTGCTAGAGAGGAACTACTAGCCTGCCCAATTCCCCACCACCACTTTTTTTTGCTAGAATAGTAGGCTGGTCACGGTTTCACATGTTATATTTGTGAAAATTATGTAGATAAATTTGTTACTTTAAAAATTATCCAGTTTCTTGTTTCAATTTCTGGCACACCCCTGAGGCTTAGTGAGGCAGTTGCATCAGGACAGCAGATATGGGACAGTTGGGATGGACAGCATACCTGGGTCCATGAGGAGAGCACCACCCCTCCCCCTTTGCCTTTTCCCCTCTTCCTCCCCTCCACAGGTCTCAATTTGGTCTCCTTTTCCTCCCTTTTTTCTCATGGACATCATTGCGGGGGGAGTGGCAAAGGTGGTCAGTGGGGTTGGGGGCTGGGGAGGATTTGTTATCAGCGGTGGGGGAGGAGTTGGCAGGGTGGCATTTTCTGTGGCAAAATGTCCTGCTTTCAATTTGTGGACAAGAATGAACCAAACTGTAGGAGTGATGGAACAGACTGTCTAAACCAGGCATGGCCAAACTTGGCCCTACAGATGTTTTGGGACTACAGTTACCATCATCATCCCTGACCACTGGTCCTGTTAGCTAGGGATGATGGGAGTTGTAGTCCCAAAACATCTGGAGGGCCAAGTTTGGTCTAAACCTTGCTTCTCCCTCCCTCCTTTTTATGTTAATTTCTTATTATAGACGTGTGTGTTATATTGTGCTAACATTTGTGTCATATTGCAAAGACTTCACAATAAACTGCTACTTCTGCTACAAATATTCTTACAACCCTGGGCTAAATTTTCAGTGTGAATGGGGTGAAGATGCAAGGATAAATGAATTTAGAAGAAACTTGTTGGAATATCTTACTGCAAAAGGTTTCTTGGACTCCTGGGGAACTATTTGGTTCTCATGTATATGCAAAAGTTGCCCTGTAAAGTTAAATAGATATCTCCCTTTTAATGTATCTTGCTTGGAAGTTACGATTGGTTGGAATCCTATAACTATAGATATGTTAATTACATTACATTACATTTCTATTTTCTTCTCTTTGATATACTGTGCAGTGGCAAGCTGCCAATGCAATGTTCCCAAAGTTAAATGGAAATGTTTTCTTTTAAAAAGTCACGAATGCTACTTTTCTGCTGGCTTTGACCAGCTATTAAGTCTAATCAGGATTTTAATGTCAGCTAGAAGGAAGTGATTTAGTGACCATGAACTACTGCAGCCATAAGCCGACATAGCATTACGTGCTATTAGCACATTCAGACTTAGGATTTTTTTTTGGGGGGGGGTGTTGATGTGTCCGTTTAAGTGGGGCACTAAACTACATACTATGGAAAGCAGGGTGTCCACTTACATGTCACTAAAAAAAGAGAAGACTGTGATCAGTTGATCTATGTGATTGCTCTAGGTGATAACTGTTGAAGGGCAACTTCTAAGGCTTGTACTCTATCTTCACATGGTTCTTTGTTTTTAAACTTGACTTGGGCTGGACAGTCCTACAAACAGAGGACTGCCCTCTGACTTCTCTTCAAAGGTAAAGGTAAAGGGACCCCTGACCATTAGGTCCAGTCGTGTCCAACTCTGGGGTTGCGGCACTCATCTCGCTTTACTGGCTGAGGGAGCCGGCGTACAGCTTCCGGGTCATGTGGCCAGCATGACTAAGCTGCTTCTGGCGAACCAGAGCAGTGCATGGAAACACCGTTTACCTTCCTGCCGGAGCGGTACCTATTTATCTACTTGCACTTTGATGTGCTTTCCAACTGCTAGGTTGGCAGGAGCAGGGATCGAGCAACGGGAGCTCACCCTGTTGCGGGGATTTGAACCACCGACCTTCTGATCAGCAAGCCCTAGGCTCAGTGGTTTAACCCACAGCGCCACCCGTGTCCCTCAAAGAGTGTCTTCAAAGAGAGGACTCTAAATTAGGCCACATAGCCACCATAATGAGAAAGTTGCTCCAGGCCTAATTCTCTTGCATCTGCCAGCTAGGAAGAAGAGGTAGGTGTTGGTGCCTGGAAATATGTGACAGGAAGGCTGTTCAGCAGAGGCAGAGAACTTCAGATTTGGGAGCAAAATATGGCTCTTTGGAGATCTTTATTCAGTCCTCAAAACTCTCCCCAGATCACACCTGCTGACTGATCTAGCTCCATGCTTTCCTATAGTGCTTTTGCCTGGATGAAGTGTGTCTTTGTACCAAGCAAATGAACCTTGCTTGACTGGATGAAGAGCTGTGTGTATGTAAAAACCTTTAGACTTGTGTGCAGCTGTATTGGAGCGTACTCTACAATGGCAGGAGTCACATCTGTTGCTCTGCTGACTTTGCCTCTGGCCCTGTCCACAGCTGGCATGTGGCCCCCAGAAGGCTGTCTACAAGGGAATATGGCCCTCAAGCCATATTCCGCTATCCCTGCTGTAGGCTTCACAACATTGAGGTGCCTAACAATTTGCCCATGGGAGGCTTAGGGTTTTAATGGATGGAACTGCTTGAGGCAGAATAATCCCTTGGGAGAGAGGATGTCTTATAATTGTTGAGAATTTGTAATTTAAGAACCATTTTTTCTTAAATTACCCTGGGAGCAAGCTTCTTGCAGGGAGTGGATGAACATATGCGGGTTCAGGGAATATTTTGTTTAGTGTAGTTGTGTTAGGATTGCTCTCTGTGTGTATGCAAGGATTTTGTTGCATACAGCTGATTAGTTGGTTTCACAAGAATAGAGGGAACTATAACCTTGATGAGAAGGAGGGATATGGTGCCCTACACATGACATTCTGGCAGGTTGTGTATTTCACAGAAGATTTGATCCCGGATTTCATAGAAAATTTATTCACCTAGTGTCAGCATTGCTATTTCCTGGCACAGATCTTCTACCAGACAGAATTCTGCAAGAAGACAAACAATGTAGTTTTGCTCTAAAAGCATGTAGAACAAAACTCTGCAATTTTTGCTCTCGGCCAAATAATCAGTATGCATAGTATTAAGATTGCATTTGGCTCAGAAAATGAAGGATTCTTTGACTGAATGATTACTTGAATTTTTTGATGTAATTTAAAGGGGCAAGTCAGTCTCATTCTAGGGTCGTTTCCTTGCATTCATTCCATTCACCTTGGTGTCTCACTCACAATTTAAACCTTTACCAGCAATGACAAGCTCTCCAAAACAAGAAATTATATATGCAATGACAGTCTGAAGCTTAGCAACTGTGGCCTTTTTTATTAGGCCTTTCAAATTCACAATGTTTCTGATTAACTAGTCCAAGTTTAAAGGCAGCCTGATATGTGAGCATTTGACTCCTGGTTGAAAAATGATGTGCATCATTATGTATTAATTATCTACTTGTCTTGGTTCAAATTAGGGAGAACAGTATGTTCAGGTAAGGGATTTGATGCAATAGGATTGAAACCGCTGGAGCTGCTCCCCAACCCCGATCCTAATGCACGATACTCAATTTCGTTTGTCAGATATGGTTTAAGGGAAGCGACTGAGAATCCTATCTGCCTATTTCTACTTCTTCATTTGCATAGGCCAAACTGAAGGGTCGTGCCCCGATTACCCTGGGGTAGTTTGTCCATTAACACGGTGCAGCGCTGAACAGCTTAATCACAGAAACTTGAACATATATAATTCCTCAAATTTCTCCCCAAGTGTAGGGTGCTTGGTGGAGATATAGAACTAATCACAAAAATCTCCACCTACCAACAGCCCTGGCACTGGCACCTGGGCCCTAAAGTTGCCGTTAGTGCATGAGGTGGCTTCATAATATTGTTGAAATGTCAGCATTATGTGACAGAATGTCCCAACGAGTTCGATGAAATGTGATGATGGTTACTACTACTACTACTATATTCCACTTTTCCTCTAAGGACCTCGCAGAAGCCTACATGCTCCCCCACCCTCCATTTTATCCTCACAGTAACCCTGTGTGGTAGGCTGAGACAACATGACTGGCCCAAAGCCGCACAGTGAGCTTCATGTCTGAGTCTGGATTTGAACCCTGGCCTTCAGTGGCATGTAGTCAGACTATGCTAGTCCCCTAAATGTCACTGGTAAATTAGAATATTAAAGTATTAAAGCCTGGCACCTCCTTCCCAAAATCTGGGAAGCTTCTTCCTGGCTAAGGGAGGGAGGTCTGACGGCGTCCAAGAGCCGCCCCCATTGTTTTCACAAGCTGGCGCCTCTGGCCCTAACCTACGAAAAATTTCACCGTCCGGCACTCCTGGCCTTCTATGTTTTACATTACCACTACACTGGCTTAACTCTCAGGGCATCTTAAGTTCCAGGCTAGGTATCTTCATAGCCAGCAGCAGGTACTTGTGCCCACAGATGCATATAAGGATCTCCCTTCTGAATAGACATGTAAGGGTTATTTTTAGGTGAAAAGTCTGTGACACCCTTGCATCTCAGGAACTCTAGATCATAAATACAAGTTATATCCCATGTTCCTGTGAAAGGTGTAAAGAAACCTGAAGCGGTTCAGAGCTGTAGAATATGACTCTCCTTTGCATTTTATTTTATTGCAGCATGTCTCCGTAGTGATGGACAGTGACACATATATATCTTTGTTTTGAGGAGAGTACGTGCAGCGATCCCTCAAGCGCAGTGGCAAAACACCCTATCCCCGAGAACAAACATTTAGAAAACACAATTTTCATGACCCATTGAACTACTACTCTGCTTATTCAGTAAGAAAAACAGTTTTATCACAATGCAAACTTGTCCCCTCCCCTAGAATAGTTCTACCCTAAGTAAGATGCTGTCACTGCAAGTTCTGCCAGAAAGACTCCATAAAAAGGAAAGATTCTCATATCTCATTTGCGCACCAGATACTTATCTGCAAAGCTGAGCTTTTATCTGAGCCAATAAGAAGAGAAATGGAACTTCTGATATGGATATAAGGACTTCAAAATGGGATGGCACCAAAATAAACACTTGATACAGGTGAGAACAGTTTTCACTCTTAAATAGAGACATTTCTCCATGTCAGGCTAACTGAATTGTTGTGAGTTTCTTCCTATTGCTCAAATGAAATATATGTATATTCACAAAGGTACCAATACAAGAAAACGTAGTATGAGATCCAGTCAAGCAGGAAATTAAATTGTAACTGGTGTGTGGATTATTCCTGACATGTTATGCCATGACGAAAGCATTGCCTTATGTTTTCCACAGGGATACATTTGTGACCTCCAACATGGGAAGCATGGAACGTTTTGTAAAATTGCAAAACCTCCTCAATATTGAGATGCAATTTTGTTTTATATTATAATCAGAATCCAAAGAATTGCTAAAGTTCCTATCAGGGGGTTGTTGTTAACCTGGGGGAATGTTTGGCTTTTAAAAGTTGAACAGTTTCCCCTTCACGACTAATTGCAGAAAGCAAAATTTTTATTTTTACCCACTCTGCAGTTCCAAAACATTTGGACATGGGGCATGGAGCTGGAAAGTCTAAGGCCCTCTTGGGCTATCCAAACTCATTTCAAGCTATTTCACTTAATCTGTATTGCAGACAATTGCTGACTGAGGTGCAGTTAATTTAACATGCTGATTTTATACAAAGGCTGGATCTGGACACATCAAAGAAGTGTTTCAGTTAAACGTGTTGTAAATGTAAACAGGGAAAACAAGTAGAGAAAAACGGGACTCCACAGTGCAGAATGGTGGCAGAATGTTATATTGCATATACAACACATATCAATCGCTTTTTCTTTACCAATCATAATCTAGAATGTGGAACTTGTTTGTTTCCAAATATTTTCCCTTCCTTGTAGGACCTTGGCTGACAGCAAGACTTTCTTGGCTTAGTATAATCCATTTGGCAACTTCTTTATCATACCAAAACCGAGTAGAGGAAGATGTTTTGGCACTTATTGTGCCGTATAAATCATCTTATCTTATTTTGTTTGTTTAAATTGCGTCATGGATGGAGTAATTAAAATAGGAAGATGGATGAGAAAGTTGGAACTCTAGGTAAAATTTTCAATTTTATAATAGCTTTTTACAGAAAAGCAACACTGCATAATTGAATCAATGATCTTGCTACTGACTATGTAAGAAGGCAGGAACAGAATGATAAATGCACAATTTGGAATGCCAGCTATGACGTATGCTGTGGGAAAGCTCTATTAACTTGCTGCGGATCAGAGGTCAAGAACCTCAGGCCAGGGAGCCAAGAGTGGATATCCAGGTCCCTCTATTTGGCCTTCAATACTCTCTCCAGATACACCCCCTCTGCCCAGACCGTGCCCGTCCCTGGTGCTTCTCCAGTGCTTTTGCCTGGCTGGAATGTGTGCTTGAACTGTGACGTTCCCATGCTCATTCCATCCCAATCTGACTCGGAAATCTATACCTGGCAACGTGGCTACATAGAGTAATATGGAATAACCTGAGTGTGTGTCCCTATTCATTTGCATTGGACAGGGCCACAGCAGCCTACGCTATGAAATTAAATGCAAATGAGATGAGGCAAAGTATAAATAGAGAGACTGAATCGATTGAGCAGGCCTTCGGCTTTCATGCAATCAAGGTTTAAATGTTATTTCGGATCTCGTTGGCTGCATTAGTTTCCATTGTATTTACACACACACATCCCACAAACCCATTTTAACTGTGACAGTTCCTTTAAAAAATTGTTGCCCTGCATCTCGTGGGTCCTTTAAATATTCTCTTAAATCTATAAGCTGACAATATAAAACGCATCTAAGCTTGTTGAACTTCCTACTTGAAATTCATCTCACACAAAAGGAAGACCTGGAAAACAGCCATTATTTGTCACAGTCCTGTGTGTCCTACAAAAGGACTGAAGTTGAGCCAGCAATGTTGGCAAATGTATGACTGTCTGGGGTAGATGCTTGGCACTGAAATCTTTAATTATTGTTTTGTGTTAGCTGCACGACTGCCTGCAGTATTTGGGAAAAGGTGCATTTACCAAAGTCAGAATAATTGGTAAAATCTGAATAATAAACAGTAAAGAATAAAACATGATTTTGTTCTAAAGTTTGGGGGTTTGGGAACAAACCCGTCCTCTGTCTGCCTAAGATACAAATATAAGTGCCTCACAGAGCAATGCAAAACCAATTTTTATCGAGAGATCTGGGAATCCAGGAAATCAGTTCTGTTCTTGGTAAATTTATGGAAAGCATTATTCAATACAGTGGTACCTCGGGTTACAGACGCTTCAGGTTACAGACGCTTCAGGTTACAGACGCTTCAGGTTACAGACTCTGCTAACCCAGAAATAGTACCTCAGGTTAAAAACTTTGCTTCAGGATGAGAACAGAAATTGCGTGGCCCCATTAGCTAAAGTGGCACCTTAGGGTAAGAACAGTTTCAGGTTAAGAATGGACCTCCAGAACGAATTAAGTTCTTAACCCGAGGTACGACTGTATAGAATTACCAAGCATGTAGAAGAACAAGTCTTGCTGAAGAAGGATCAGCATGACTTTCCTTTTAGAGTTCTCTGGGAGTGTTGGCAAATATGTGGATGGGGCTGATCAGGTAGAAAATGCTTTGACTCTCAAAAATATTTTGACAAAGTCCCTCACCTATCAACTGTAACTAACCCATGTTGTATCAGGAAATTCCATCACAATCCCTGTTCTGTCAGGCAGAGTGACTGTTACATAGGAGCATAGTGTGGGTTGCCAGCGCCCGGGGTGGGGTAAGTATTGCGCCCATCTGGTGGACTGGGCAGCGTTCAAGCCCTTCACTGGCCAGCGTCTAATCAAGGGAGTCTCTCCTTGCAAACTAGCCCCAACCTGGAAGCAGAGATAGGCAGAGAAACGTGAAACTAGGAATGCCATTGTGTTGCCTTGCCCTCCTGTCCTTGCAGTGTGGCGCTCTGGGCAACGCATGTGGCTCCAACAGTGCTTTCCCACCTTTCTCTTCCTCCCCTTGTCCTCAGTGGGTGGTGGTGCCCTCCCCCTCCCTCCCTCTTGGCTGGCTCAGGGGTGGGGTGCACACAGGCACCCCTTTGTTGGCCACAAGAAGAAGGAGGCACCGCTGCAGCCCCAGCCCCAAAGGCCCGACCCAGGAGTAGCTTGCCTCTTCACAGCTCCAGCCTCAATGAGGGAATCTGTTGTGGGGGTGCCTGGTTGTGCCCCCTCAGAAATTTGTGCCTGGGGCCACAGTCCCCCTGCCTCCCCCATGCTATGCCACTGCTGTTACATGGTGCCTTATTTTTCAAGTGGGTCAGAGCACACCGTTGGGAAGCACTGATACAAGCCGTTCTAAATTGGGTACCACATGCCTATGTGTCTCCTCCTCCTCTATCTTCTCCATCTTCTTTTTTACTGTGCTGTGTTTTAATGAACCCATGTATTTTCTGCCCTGGGGTCACCTGCTGGAGGGCATTATACATTTCACAAAGAAATAATAAATAATAGCTCAAAAATGCACTGAGCATGAACGATAGCAATTACAGAGATCAAAATTAGAGGTATGGCAGTCTTCTCTACTGAAAAGACAGAGGGACATTAGTTATGGAGCTGGTGTACATGTTTTTAGCTGCACCACTGATCAAGTTTGCATTCTTCTGAGGGCTTGTCATAGTGCTCCAGTGGGAGACAGACTTCCTATGATGGAGACATTTCTATGAGAAAAATTAAGAGGCATCTGCAAAGATGGTAAGAGCCAAGGCACATTTTCACCCACAAGACAGGGATGATGTGCTGGCCCAGGGGTGACCACAGCAGCTATGTGTCTGTCTGTCTGTCTGTCTGTCTGTCTGTCTGTTTGCCTGCCTGCCTGCCTGCCTATTTGTCATCTATCTATCTATCTATCTATCTATCTATCTATCTATCATCTATCTATCTGATTTATAGCCCACTCTTCATTAAAATCAATCCCAAAGCAAAGTACAACATCTGGTTATTAACATATGGGGCCCTCTAACCCATTCCAAAGCTTCTGAGGAGTAAATGTTTCCATCCCACAGGATTTCTGAGGACATTTATGGATTCTCAGTAAAGAGATACCTTTGAATTTCCTTCCTTCACGGGCATCTTACAATGTAGAAGTGTTTATCCTACAGCAGTGAGTATGAGGTATTTGATTACATTGTATTCACTCTAGACTCTTTGCTTTAGTCTGTGCCAAAATGGGACGGTGAATGATTTGTGGTAAATATATTTTCATGAACGGAGCTACAGAAAGAGGAAGGGTGAACCCTGGGTTTAATAGCTGAGCTGGGCAATTAAAGGGTGAGTTATCACCCTGGCTTTCCAGCATACTGTGTGGGGTGTTGGCCAAATCACTTAATAATAAATAGCCTATCTTTCAGAATACTAAACTAGAAATTCTTTATGGAATTATTTTTATTAAGTGCAGAATCTGGAGAGTTTTAAGTGAATTTATTAGGCAGAGTCACATGCTGAAAGATTAAGCTAGAAAAAAATGCTTTTTCATAGCTGAGGATAACCCATTTCACACCCTCTATGTAATGCATGAATGAATCTCTTCTCTTTTTGCCCCGCTGAATATCCTGCCTTCCTTCCTTCCTGTCCTTATTTTCCTTTCTTGATTAACGTTGTTTCATATTATTTCTCTGTTTCCCAGGGTTGTTAATTTAGTTGTTTAAAAACAACAGTCCAGCCCCTTTCCCCAGGAATTCATAACATGTCCTTAAACACCATCGCTTGGAAATAAGCCCTATTTATTTCAGTGGAACTTAACTTCCAAGTAAGTGAGTTAAGAATGACCTCCCAACAGCTTTTTCACTTACAATCAAAATCAGGCTTTGGACAGGTGAGCGTTCAAGAAAAATGAAGATTAGCAACAATTTAAAGGAATTCAGTGTCTACAGAGCAAATAAGGACAGCTGTTTGCACTGAATTAATCCATTTTGAGTTCTGTTTAACACCAGCACTTGACCTTCATCTCAAGTTGTATTGTTTTATTTTCCATTTTTGAATTGCTCCTTTTACTGAAGTCTGTCTCTCAGTGGTTCACCAATAAAAGTCTCTCACTTGATTTAACATTTCTAGGACTACTGTTAAACTGTTGTTAACAGTTTAAAAAGTGTCTAGATGCTTTGCAACATGCCTTTAGTCTGGGAAAACGAAGCAGTCCATTGAAGGCTGATGGCAGCAACCCTGCTCTGTGTCATGCTCCAAAGAAACGGTCTTTAGCCAGAACTTATGAGACCCTGAATAAAGGAGGTTAATGCTCTAGATCTATTGATAAGTATTCTTTGACACAGGAATTAGAAACCAGTTATCTATACACATTTCTGTATCTATAACAAAGGTTAGAAAGGTAAAATAAATTCTCTGAAATTGAATTTTAAAAAGTAGAGAATCAACTCATACTTCCACTATTATGGTCATATATTTGCAATGCATCCTCAGGACATTGAGTCTTCTCTTTCTGAATTTATCTTCCCAGATATCCTCCCAGAATAGCAACCGTTTCCCTTGTTTATTCCATTAGGAATCAGCAACTGGCTAAGTGCCTTTTTCCTAACAAGAGGTAGCAGATTTACATGACGAAAAGGTAAGATTACATATTATAGTCAGGCTAGTGGGGAGCTACTGGCCAGGGAAATAGATGGGGAAGCTGCGTGGGCTTTCTTGCCTACATCAAGCTGAGTAAACATCAGTCAGAGATGGCTTAGTCATGGCAAATCCAGCCTCTCTGCCTTAGATGATCATTGAGTTCTCCCAACTCTATGATTATCTTCTCAAGAAGTGCAAATATAGCTTATCTTGGGCTGCTGACGCAGTGCTTTAAAGCCAAAGTTATCTTCTGGGATGCCCATCAGCATGTTTATGTTGGTGCATAATAATAGCATGGCTGTGTGCCCCCACTTGAAAACAGATTTGCTGCTGCAGCAGCATATTCCTGCCTTGCAAGCAAGCTCTTGTGAATGCTAAGGCTGGCACCAACAGCCTATTAGGAGACTTAGGTCACATTGCTGCTTTTATTTTGGGTGTGTTAATGATCCATGTGCCCTGAACAAACACAAAATACAGAAGGCATATTAACAAACTAATTGGCTTTTAGTTCCAGGTCACAGTAAAGGTACAATGACCGTTTGTTTTTGTTTGTTTCAGTCATTACATACTTCCTGGGTGGGGAAGAGCCAGCGGGAGAGAGAGAAGGAAAATATCTCAAGAATGTGCTCAGTGCTTTTCAAAATGCATCAGATTGTTTAGTGGCCAAAGGAAGAGAAACATTTTCTTGTAATATGTATTTAAGGCTGAGTGCAAAGTCTAAATTATGAATGAACAATATAGAAGGTGAATATTGCTCCTCCACTTTAGTTCCATTCCCTGTCATTCAAAATTACATTTGAAGGGGTTAGTCCAGGTTCTGTTATTAGTTGATTTGAAATCGTTGCTAAGAGTGGAGAAAAAGAGTGGTTGAAGTTGCTCGTGATTCAAGGCGCAGAAAATCACTTTGGTGAGAATCCTTAGAACCTAGTCTGTTACTGACTGCGAAACATCAACAGCAAGTACCCATTACCTTTACCCAACAAATAAAGTTATTTCAGAGAGAAAAGATACTGAGAGTTGTGAAAATTACGTTGAATTACATTCAAGGAAAATAGTACCTGTCTCTATATTGCAGTTTACAATGTTCTGTCTCTTTCGCATGCACTCTGTGAAAGAAACAGATGGCCAGAAAATTGGTTCAAAACCATCCAAAATTTAAAACCTTGGTGACATCAGACTAGGACATCCAGTAGAGTTGAAACTTCTGCAGAGTTAATCAAGATGATCCGGTTCATCTTTATCTATTACTCTAAGTTAGACAACTGTTGCCAACAAGTTCAAGATTGAAATAAGACTGGCTAAAATCCTATTAGTTTAATCAACTATGCATATAATACAAGAGCAATAGTCTGATGATGTTCATGAAACTCTCCAAAACCATCTACCATGTACTATAAAAGTGAGTATATACTTCTGTTTTTTTCAGTTGTGAAATCCCTTTAATCTTTCTAGATTTAGACGTTCCGTTCCATCCCATCCCATCCCATACTCTCTATCTAGCTCAATAAATATCTAACTGTTAATTTCCTTTGGAAGGGTTGTATGTAATTATATCTCTAGACAGAAGAATTACTGGGATTCCTCATCTTGAAGTGTAAAAAAATAATAACGTTTAGGTTAACTTTTTGTAAGGCTCTGTCACTCTCATATAACAGAGCAAGAAGATGTAATTTCCTTACCAAGCCTTGAAACCTGATCCATAAACAATTTGAGAATTACTATTTCTTAGGGAAATATTCAGTCAGCTGAAGTCTACATTGGCTTAAATTGAATTTGACTGATTGCTAGAAACGTGCTGCACAGTTCAATAGCTTTCCCAGACTACTTGCAAGGTGGTTTGGGTGAGAGTAGCCACTCCATCATGGCTGTTCATATTATGCTAAGCAAGAGAGCTGAAAATCCTGGATTTGGAATAGCAGTTAAAAATCCTCCCAGTTTACTTACCTGCCATACATGGGACTACATTGAAAGCGCACTGCTGGGGTTCTGCCCTGCCCAGACCTCAAATCTGAGGTCTCCTCAGAGGAGGAGCAGGGGGTGCAAAACCATCCAGCAGAGCTCCACAGGGGAGCAAATGGACACAGATACCCCTGCCCCAGGACGGGAGATCCCCACACCACCTGCCTGGGTTCCTGGTTGGCTCTCAGATCTCCGTACCTGCCCCTTGGCCTCAGAAGCAGAAAAGTCAGCTAACCAAGCAGGAGCTTCATAGCCATTGATGAAATGCCTGGGTAGCTGCATGTGAAGCTACATGGGAGGAGTGGAGGTGCATGGAAGAACCTGCTCAGATCAGGGGTTGGCTGACAGCTCCTATTTAAGCTTCCGGTCAAAACTGCTTCATTGCTTGAAGCAACAGCTGTCTCCTAAGCTCTAGGCTGGGGGAAATCAATGCAAAGCTGTATTTCAGACTAAATATTTCTTCCAAGACAGGAGTGTTCGGGCTGGCTTTTTCAACTCAGTCTTAACCAGTCAACAAGTATAATAGGGATTATTTCTCACCAGCCGGGGGAAGCCATCTTCATATGTGGCAATACTGCGATAAGCATTAAAAAATATTTTTGGACAAATGTAGAAACATGGCTACCAAGATTTGTTGCTACTTTACAGTGCTAAAAAGTGAGCACCATTTTGTATGCATGTCTATGCAGAATAGGTTAAAGGCAGGATTGGGGGTCAATGGCAGAAAAGCATGTAGGCCTGTTGCACCTGACACGTAGCACAGGAGAAGCAGAGAAGAAGAACAGGTTATTCTTGTAGACTATGCCAGAATTCAGATTTCATTTCCCCCATTGTTTCCTCATGTAAAGAAGTTGCAGCAGAATCACAAACCTTGTTGAAAAAGTAAGAAGGTTCCTGAAAACGGGAAAAGACTAAGAAAGTGAAAAACGAAGACTGACAGATGCACAAAGTCAAGTTACTTACTTTGGGTTTCCAGTACTTGGCTTCTTCCGCCGGAATATGCTGAGGAAAGTGTTGGACCTACAAGGTGTCTTCCCATCCCCAACATGCATACGCACCACATCTGAAGTGGTGAAGGCACTGCGGACGTTCCTCTCGGGCTTGGCAATGATGATATACATCTTGGGTGTGAACATGCACCCCAGAGCTACTGTCACACTCAGGCTCACCGCAAAGCAAGTAGTGATGATCTTGTAATTGCTCCCAAAGTATATAGGTACAAAGGCCAGCCAGATGATACATGTTGTGTACATAGTGAAGGCAATGTACTTGGCTTCGTTGAAGTTGGCGGGCACATTGCGAGTTTTGAAGGCATAGTAAGTGCAACTCATGATAAGGAGTCCGTTGTAGCCCACTGGGGCCACCACACCTAAGTTGCTGGTGTTGCAGATTAGGAAGACTTCCTTGATGCTGGGGTAGGAAAGGACGGGGAAAGGGGGCTCCATGATGATCAGGGTAATCACCAAGGTCAGCTGCACACTGATCAAGATGGAGGCAATGAGGACTTGGGCCCAAGCACTCATGAAGCGTGGTTTGCGGGTGCAAATTTTTTTCTTGCTCCCCGCTAGGATGCGTGCAATGCGATTGGTTTTGGTTACAAGGGCAGAGTAGCACATGGCAGAGGAAAGCCCCACGAGGAGGCGCTGGAGGTAGCATGAGGTGACAGTGGGCCTAGCAATCAGGGTAAAGGGGCAGATGTAGCCAAGGAAGATCCCGGCAAGTATAATGTAGCAAAGCTCCCGACTGGAGGATTTGACAACAGGGGTGTCCCTATAGAGGGCAAAGATAAGCGTAACAAATAGGGTGACCAGGATACCCAGGCAAGAGAAGGCCACAGCCACAACGGACTCAATGTCACTCCACTGCAGATATTTTACAGGGATGGGTTCGCAGCCTAAAGGATACAGAAAAGAAAGAAAGATAAATTTAAATATGTAGCTAGAGAAAAAGCATTTTTTCCAAAGAGAAACTTTGAATTAACAGATATTTATTTATCAAGTGTAATTTATTTTTAAAGTCTATACCCAATAACTCTAACATTTCTAGGGTGGCTTACATACACAATAATGATTTACAAATAATTATAGTTTATTTCTATACCTCCATCCCAATATTGGAAGGGTAGAATTTTTTCACTCTATGCAAAAACTAAATTAGAGAGAAGGAAAGAAGGAAGAGAAGAAAGAAAGAACTTGGAATATTTTTGCTATTATTAAGCAAAGCTAGATAATAAAAGGATTAATTATAGTCACTGCTTTTCTTTTAAATATAAACACACTCTGTTAATAACCTGTATACCAGTTCTTATTCTGTCTGGCATAATCCAGCAGCATGATCATTTGAGAACATGGTTTGGTGGTGTGACCTGTAGAGCCAGAAAACTACATCTATTTCTATTTTATATCATTTTTATTTTCTTAGCATGTTTATGCTAACTGACCAATGTCATGTGCTAACATATTTGATTAGCTAAAAGTTATTGTTTTGAAAGTGTAGGCATGGGAATGTACAGTAATGTCTGTATATGCTTGCATTTTATGTGCCTGCTGTGCACAGGAAAAAGGCATAGACGTTTCTAAGAAATGGGTTGGATGTTTTAAATAATTATTTGTCGCACACAATTTTACTCCCTCACAATGTTCCAACAGACTCAGTGCTGCTATAGTCAAGCATAATAAGACATGTGGTGATAAACTATTGTAAATATACCTGCTGTTTTAGATTCTTTAAAATATACATTTCCAAGCGTTTGGAACAAGCTTGAGTTAATGACTTGAAGGCCATCTTTAAGAGAGAGAAGATGCCTAAAGACCCTTGATTTATTTATTTGCCACTCTTTAATTCAACATTTTCAGAGTGGTTTACAATACCTGATAAACACACAAACACACACCCCAAACAGAAAAAGGCCATGCTGGAAACAATAATAGCAGGGGATAAATACACAGAATACGTGAGAAAATAAAAAGTTCTGTGCCTGGCAGATCAAAGGCACTAGATGAGCTTCTAAGAAAAAAGTTACATGAGTGAGGTGCCACAGCTCTCTTCTCCATTGATCCCCACCTTAAATAAATGGCATGGGCACCCAGAGAAGGGCCTCTGAGGAAGATCTCAGTATATAACAGAGGCGTGAACCAGCCACAAGATTTCAATTCCTGATACCTCCAGGAATGGAGCATCCCTCCCTGAAACCCTGGAGAGCGAGTCCCAGTTAGTGTCAACAATATGTAGCTCAATGGACCAATGGCCACACACACACACACACACACACACACACACACACACTTTTGTTAGTGTCATGGCATTTCCCCCTTGTATTTAAGCACACTCTCCCTCTCATTTGCAATACCTGTCAGTTCTGTGTTGGGCCACCATCCCAGGTCACAAGCTTTGCATGTGAACTCATCCTGCACAAACTCATTTTCCTTACAAGCTGTGCAGATCCAGCAGCAGCTCACTTCTCCCTTCCTTATAACCTGCAATAACCCCCCAAAAAACAATGGAAAACGTTATTTAAAAATATATTAAATGGCATCTCGATTTCACTCTGTCCCCCCTACAGTAATATAATGTGTAGTGCAGTGAAACACAGCCTTGGGAAATAGTGATAACCGAATCTTTCAACTTGTATTCATGTCTCAACTTGCTTGGTCTAAATTAATTTTTTACAAGTACAAATTCTCATTTGTACGTTCCAACACTCTTCCTCGTCTCCCACTCCACAAGCTAGCAAACAAATAAACTACAATGGATACAGATTCAGTGCATAAGATCACATGGTTTGCATGCAGGTGTTCCCAAGGTCAGTCTTTGACATCTCTATATAAAAGAATCCTTGGTTGCAGCAGGGGAGAAGTAGATACCTTTGTCTAAAAAGAACTCTTCATGTAAATACTGAACTAAATTAGTGATGGAGAACCTGTGGCTCTTTAGATCTTTTTGGACTTCACTAACCTTTAAAACTGAAGGGTTTTTAAAAATTTATTCCCAGTCCCCTTTTAAAGGAATGTTTTGCTCCTTCAAGCTAACTCTATACATGCAATATATTCTCATTAATACCTCCTTTTATGCCACATGAGCATGGTGGATGGCGAATTGCATGAGATACAAACTGCATGAGATACAAACTGAGTTGGTAGGTAGGTATTTTGCATGCCGTTCAAAACTGCTTGTGAGGTGGGAGCACAGATCCCACCCAAGGGATCTGCTGTTACATTTTACAACTTGCTAATATGCTGGGTATTGATTTGGTTCAGTAACGTTTACATCACATATTGTACACATAATGCGGTCTGCCCCATTAAGGAAAGTCAGTTGAGGAAGAAACCAACGTTCTAATTATACAAACTAAAGCCAGGTTTCATGTGCAAGATCAATAGGTTTTTCATGTATCCAAAGGGACAAGCATTTGTTAGAAGTTTAAAGAGAATGCTAGTGAAAGGAATTACCGGTAGTGTCACAGTGGCAGGATGATACCTAGGAAACAAGCTGAAACTTGGATCCAGCCTCTCCTTCAAAGAGTGGAAGCAGGAGATGACTTCTTATCACTCTCGCTTCAGACCCTCACACCCTCCAAAGATATGCTCAGGAGAGCTGGGTCACCATGGGAGGGTGCGGAGGGCATAGAATGGTAAGTTGGAAGGGACCCTGAGAGTCATCTAGTCTAATCCTCTGCAATGCAAGAATCTCAGCTAAAGCATCCATGACAGATGGCCATCCAACCTCTGCTTTAAAACCTCCAACAAAGGAGAGGCTAATAATAATAATAATAATAATAATAATAATAATAATAATAAGCCTGTTCACATGGTTCCTGGAAGCAGAGCAAATTTTTGCAAAGATATGCAGATTTACTGAAATGTTATGTGAATCAGAATTTATTATTTATTTATTTATGGCACTCTGTCTCAAGGGAAGGCTATGATTTATCTTAACCAGGCATGTCCCGCAGATTGATTTAATATGGCCCCTGTGGCAATTTATTTCCTGGGGTAAAATCCTCAAAAAAACTCAATAAAAAGCTCAAAAAATTTCAATCCTAAAAAAAGGTCAACAACTTTGGCTGGCCCTTTGGCCCTTCACTTCATCAAATCTGGCCCTCTTTGAAAAAAGTTTGGACACCACTGATCTTAATGGTAACTCCCTCACCCGCCGCACAATAGAGATACCTCAGATGAGCAAGCACTGGCAACATACCTTAATTTGACCCTTCAAACAGGGGTCACTACACACCGACCGGACCATTCCGCTTTTGTTCATCTGAATCCTATTGTCATCAATATTCAACACCCCTTCGTGCCAGGTCCCAATATAAACATAATCATAATGGTTAGCTTCTATGTGCTGTAGGTTCATGATGTCATACCTGGGGGACAAGAGCAAAGTGTGGTAAGTCAAATTAAACATTTCTAGGCAGACCAGAATCTCTCTTTCCTGTTCTGGTCAGCTTCTAAATGGAAGACTTCTTCCAATTAACTTCTTTCAGCTCATGCTCTTTATGTGAAACCAAATCTTTAGAAGTGAGTGTTTTGGCCACGACTTCCCTTCAGTTTGTCAGGATCAAGTCAGGGCAATGAAATAACTGGCTGGTCCCAGAGCCAGCACAACTCTAAAGATAAGCTAGGCAACTACTTGGGGTACCAAAATCCCAGGGCACCTGCCTGTTAATGTAAATTTATCAAAGACAGAACCACTGTCTTGCTGGTGCTTTTGGCTTTAGCAGCATGGAGATGCCATCCTGTGTCAGTGATTGTCTGTGTTTCATTTAAATTAAGTAATATAAAGCACAATCATGCAATGCTGAGTTATTGAAATAAAAATGGAAATAAGGAAATAATTGCGTGTATGGTTTTAATTTTAAGACAGAAAAAAAGCTTGGTGGTCATTTATTTGTATTATTATTGTCACTTTTCCACATTAATGTGTTCAAAGCAGCTCACAAGACTAGAACAGAAATACAAATTAAAAGCACCATTACAAGAAACCAACTCTAGGATGGATTCACTGCAATCAAACAAACCGTAGTTCATTTCAATAATACTAGTATTTTAAATTCACTACAAAATCTGCAGCGTCAGTCCTTAACACACAGTATCAGATGATGTTATTTATACAGGGAGAAGGTTTCTGACTGAATGTATTTTAACAGTGTCTGAAGAAATCTCTGTAGTCTTTTTAGCAGTGTCTGAAAGGGAAGAGTAAGGAAGAACTGTTGTGGTGTGATCACCAGGGGTTTGAACTATCAGTGGCTCTCCAACACTCGTGGGGCATGGCATTAGTTTTATCAGCCTCTATTTGTAATCTTTGTATGCAACAGCCACTAAAATTCCATTGACCCTTCAAACTGCACCTCCCCATTTTGCCTGTGAATGAGGCAAGTCCCAGGTTGAAAGAAGTGGTTCTGTCATTGATAAGATAAGCCTGACGGCCCAGGGACCATTCTTTTCTTTTCCTGGCACCTTCTCTCAGGGAACAGATGGATCCTTTTAAAGTGATCTGGCAGATGAGCCACCTGTCTTTGTTAAACCTGTGGAGGCCCAACCCGTGTTCTCATTGACTTACGGAGGCTTCTTATGATGTGCTCTGAGAATCCTTGACATAAATTAATCACAGGGTTGTGTTTAATAATGGATGGAAGGCGGCTCTGCAAGCATCTCATGAACATTTAGTTATCCAAGTGGAAAATCTGCTGTTTGCCTGCTCATGGGAGGTAGGCTATGTTTGCAGAAGACCAAAACAAAGTCAGCCTACATGCTTCCAAAGGCTTTTCATCCTCTGCCCACGCTCCTTGCCCACCGCATACCAGCACTACATTGTAAGGAGTCGTCGCTGCTACCACGATATGCTGCTTTTTCTTCTTACAGGGAAAAGGGATTGTGCAAAAGGGAAGATTGACAGCAGTAATTTCAAGGTGGGGGAGAAAGAAGTAGGAGTGAAAGGAGCAGAGGAAGGAGGAGGCGGAATCACCACTGAGTCTAGACAGACAAGCCGGTTGTTGAGATAGAGAAGAAAAGATGGTTGTGGGTGGCAAGCAGAGGAGTGTTTTGATCAAGATTCAGGGACTGGAGAAAGAAGCAGCTAGAAACCCTTTACTTTGCTTAAAAATTGCAAGAGACAGGCTTCTTTCGGGCAGCCGCTTGGTCTGTTTAGCTGGTGGCTTTAGACTCAGGCAAAGGCATTTTCTCCCTTGAGTGTCACAACCATACAAATGCGGAGGAAAACTGTACCGAAAAGCCAGACAGGTGCTTGTGTCCTGAATAGTAATGAGGGGCAGGCAAATCAAATGGATTCTGAAGAGCAGAAGGACAGTGCCCCAATCTTTTTCTCCCCTTGAGGTTGAAACAAGATACGGTAACTCCTGTCTCACATTTCTGCAAGTCAATTGTAAACTGTATTTTCGGAAGATTTCATGCCCAAAAGTTCCAAGGGCATCTTACTTCAGTTTCTGTATGTTTAGATGTAAATATTTCAAGTATTTTTTTCCCTGAGCTTCCCCCCAGTTTGCTAGGGGCTCTTAAAACAACAGGGAATGTGGGAAACTGGTTTGTGCAAACCATAGCTACGTAGTTATCAAACCAAACTAGACCCTGGTTTGATACCATGGTTTGCTACCAGGCTGCAGTTTGCATTATGAAACAAGGCACAGTTTGTTATAAAATGCAAACTCCTGTGGTCAAAAAAGAGGAAATGTATCATTAAAAGAAGTTGGGCCAAACAGGACACAGAGATGCACAAAATTTGCATAAGCTGATTTATAGTGTTGCATGCCATCCCAATCTCTGAATGGTGTGAGATTCCAGGAGTTCCAGGCACTTAGTCAGGGTTTGTGTTTCCTTGTGCTTTGAAACGGTCTGTTTCTCTCTCTAGCTTGCTGCTTTCCTTCTAGATCACTTCACTGCCACTTCTGCTCCAAACTCTGTCCTTTTCTGCTGAGGGAGTGGACCCCACACATTTGCTAACTTACACTGAGCCCCTTAAACCTCATCACCTCACCAGGAAACTAGCTTGGCTATTTCCCAGAATTAGAACATTTTATTAGTTTTTAACACGTGCTAGATCCAGGGATTATGGGGTCCGGCACCCCTGCCCCCCAAAACTCATAACACTATGTATAGATACAAATTTGGAAAGAATTGCTATAATTTAAATAGAAATACAAAAATCTCATCATGGCAAGGAAGACTTTAGACCAGTGCAGTTGCTCAGTCTGTTGCACAGTTGTCAACTGCTGTGTGGCATCTTCAAGGCACCTGCTCTCCCTTCTTACAGTTCTTGATCTTAGACTAGACAGCTCTTAAACTAGAGGATGACTTCAAATAGAGGCCTGCCTTAGTAAGTGTTGGTGCTGACTTTTAAAGCCCTAAGCGGCCTTGGTCCAGTATACCTGAAGGAGTGTCTCCACCCCCATCGTTCTGCCCGGACACTGAGGTCCAGTGCCGAGGGCCTTCTGGTGGTTCCCGCGCTGCGAGAAGTTACAGGGAACCAGGCAGAGGGCCTCCTCGGTAGTGGCACCTGCCCTGTGGAATGCCCTCCCACCAGATGTCAAAGAGAAAAATAACTACCAGCCTTTTAGAAGACATCTGAAGGCAGCCCTGTTTAGGGAAGCTTTTAATGTTTAACAGACCATTGTATTTTAGTATTTTGTTGGAAACCGCCCAGAGTGGCTGGGGAAACCCAGCCAGATGGGCGGGGTATTAATAAAAATAATAATAATTAGAAGGCTATTCTCATTAAAGCAGGATGCATTACCACCCTGGGCAGCACACAAACCTGATGCACATTGTCATGACAACATGGTTTGTTACATCTGTAATGCCACCTTACAATCTTATGCTTGTCCTATTGAGTTCAGTGGGGCTTAGTCTGCAGCCTTGATGACATGCCTGCTGTTGACTGAGCCTAATTCTAATGTTCTGCTTTTGAGCATATAGTGGACACGAAAACCTGACTAGAATTTGCAATGTGTTTTGATGAAGTACAGATAGATGGCCAGTCAAACCTGTGGCCTCTAATCTGTCCATAAAATGCCAGCTATTTATCACACTTTGCCAGATGCTCAAAAAGCCTCCCAGTTTTGGAAACCCCAGGCTGCATAAACATCATTTATCTTTTTTCCAGAAGCCAGTTATCTTCTGTGAAGGAACATTAGATTAGCCTGTTTCGATGCGCTGGTGAAGGACTCAGGGCTATTTATGTCTCACCTGAAGAATTTCCCCCTTTAATATTTGTTATAGATCTTTACTACGGCTAACACCAGCCCACAAGATCTGCAGGGATATATTCATTTAATATTTCTTAAGTACATAGTTTGCAGTTAGTGCAGAATGCAGCTGCACGATTGCTAAAAGGAATGAGACTTTGTAAGCATAGAACACCTGTGCTCAGGTGTCAACACTGGTTGCCAATTTGCTACCGGGCTAATTTCAAGGTGTTGCTATGAGTATATAAAGTCCTTAACAATTTGGGACCAGTTTACCTGTGAGATCACCTTACCCCATAATATGTCTGCTCAACCACTTTGATGTGCAGAACTGCCACTATTACAAGTGCCACCCAATACCAGTTTCTAATTTGTGTGGCAGCATCTATTCTCTGGTAACCTGCCTAGTGACATCAGGTAAGTGCCTTCACTGCACTGTTTTCAGCACCTGCTAATCTGTTTTTAGTTTATTGCTGTTTTTACTTTAATTTTTTTGAATATTTTAAATAGTTGTTTTTACAGCATGCTAGTTGGGACGGATGGGAGTTGTAGTTCAAAACATCTGAATTGGGGCTGGTTAGCAAATGCTGCGCTGGAGTACTGGATATCGTATATGAATCATGTTTTGGAACAGAACTTTGCTTTCTATCATTAATTTGATACACACAGTATGCAAAAAATAAAAACATTTATACCATCTGACAGTCTACAGAATTTATTTAAGTTGTGGCTCGTAATTAGATCCATCAAAGAAGTCAATTGTGAAATAATCAGCAAAGCATAAAATGTTTTTGATATGTATTCTTTCATTTTATTTTGTTCCTGCTTTGATACCTACTGAATATATTTGTATAGAAACATGGTCAAATATAAAGGCCTCTGCTATTTCGTCAATGAAGAAAATAAATGTAATTAAGAATTCTTAATATAAAAATGATTGATTCTTTGTGAATAAACTTATATGGAGTGCATTCTTGTTCAGCTTTGCACACCTTATATTAAGCCTTTGAGTCCACCAGAGGCTTCTTACACAAGTGGTGTTTGCTCATTTTTTTTATAGGTGTTACCTTTTTGTTGTATTACGTTGCAATGCTGTAGCAAAATGTGTGAATTTGAAGCTTAATAGCATAACAGTATTTTCATATAACTGAGCTTTAAACCTCTACTGCAGGAAATTAACAAAAAAACATTCTTATTAAAAAAAAGTATGAAAATGAATTATTTCCCCCCCAACAGTTTTTTACATGAAACTTTTTTTGGTTTTATTTTTGCTTCATTGGAATACCTTCTTTATTGGTGCCTAACACTATCATATGAAGAAGAAACTCAATGGCCTTTTCTTTTGTTGATTAACATGGTGGTTGGCTAAGTTGCTCCCCTTTACTGGTACTATCCATCTGCTGGACTACATAGCAGAGATGGAGTACCTGCGGTCCTCCAGATGTTGCTGAACTACAACTCCCATTATACCTGACGATTGGCCATGCTGCTTAGGGCTTATGGGAGTTGAAGTACAGCAGCAACTAGAGGAGCACAGGGCCCCCCTCCCCATCCCTGATTTAAATGTTAAATGTATCCCTGTTAAATGTATCCCCATCTTGCTTTAATTGTACAAGCTAGGATTATTAACAAGGCAAGACGCCATAGTTGCTTACCTTCCGGGAGCATCTCCATTCTCATCAATTCGAACTTCCTCTCCTGAAACGCCGATGAATGAAGAATTGAGCAGAAAATCCAAGAGTTTGTTTCCATCAATGGGCTTCATGGCATCGCACAGTCCAATGTGTCCTGGGCAAAGGGCATGATGCATACTTTGGAGGCCGTGAGCCATAGCATAGATGGCATTGATAACAAATCCCATTTTACTGTCCTGGACATAGTTTTCTTCCAAACTTTCATTGCCTATAAGTTAAAGATATTGCATAGGATGAAATTTAAACATGCAAAAATACCAGACCTTATTTATATATAAACATTTATTTATTTATTTTTTAGGGAACCTGTGAAGGAAGTTCAGTGCACACCCACATGCTGCTTCCCACTTCTAAATTACCCCCTCAAAAAGTGACTGCCCTTTTCTTCTTTTTAAAAGGGTCTGGGATTCTGTTATTCCCATTTGTATATACTGCACTGTTAGCCTCTCCTGCATCTCCTTTTTTCACTATTCTCCTATGATAAGATGTCTCCATACATATCACTGAAAGGAAGACATGCGATCACAAAAAAAGACTCATATGTTCGCTTTCAGTGCTTCTGTGCCATTCTCAAAGCCTCCCTCATGTATTGGAGGGGGCCCTCAATTGTGCCTTATGCCAGAAGAGATAAATCCAAAACGTCAGCCTTCTTTCTTTAATCCTTCATGGGACAGCTCTTTATCTCTCTGTTTTCACGCAACAGAAAATATGACAATTCTATTATGATCCTTACGAGCCTATTATGCAAAGTTGTCTTCTCTGCTTGCACCTATGGCTTAGTATCAAGTACACCATCATCCCCAATAGCATCAAAGTGTTATTTTCATTATGTGTGGCATCTGCGTGCTCCTCCACCACATTTTGGGGGAAAATATGTATCAATGTCTAGCGGTGGCAATGTAAATATCTGAAAGTTTTGTGTTTTGTGCAAAAAAAGAAAGAAGGTATTTGAAACTTCTTCATATTTAGGCAAAAGGACAAAGTGATCAAACAGCACACTTAGGCTCTCCTTAGTCATATCTTGAGCAAGGTGAGTGATTACTGCCTCCCCCTAGGTTGCTCTCAAACACAAGTAAATTTGACAAAAACAATGTTCTCCATTCAGCAGCCATGCTCACAGCCTAATATTTCTGATAATCTCAGACTGGAGCACTGTTACTTGTATGTCAATCACAATGAATTTCAGTGCAATGGCATCACCTCCATAGCTGCTCAAATATTGCTCCAGGAAAAGTATAAAGCTTCTTTACAGAACAGTGCAAGCAAAGCATCTCCCAGCGGAATAGGTATCAGTTATGTTAACATGCTAACAAGCAATGGCAGATAACCCACAGCCCAGTGGTGTACATTGGCTGTGGATTATCTGCCATTGCTTTCTGTGGACTCCAAAGACCCATCACCATATGTTATTTTTAAAAAGAAATAAATTTATTAGTATTATTATTATTTTAGTGTTGGTATGGGTCTTCCAGGGACGCAGGTGGCGCTGTGGGTAAAAGCCTCAGAGCCTAGGGCTTGCCGATCGAAAGGTCGGCGGTTCGAATCCCTGCGGCGGGGTGCGGTCCCGTCGTTCGGTCCCAGCGCCTGCCAACCTAGCAGTTCGAAAGCACCCCTGGGTGCAAGTAGATAAATAGGGACCGCTTACAAGCGGGAAGGTAAACGGCGTTTCCGTGTGCGGCTCTGGCTCGCCAGAGCAGCGATGTCACGCTGGCCACGTGACCCGGAAGTGTCTCCGGACAGCGCTGGCCCCCGGCCTCTTGAGTGAGATGGGCGCACAACCCTAGAGTCTGGCAAGACTGGCCCGTAAGGGCAGGGGTACCTTTACCTTTACCTTTTTATGGGTCTTCCACTGTGGTGTCATTAGGCCAAAGGGTTTTTGTTTTTTTGCTCTGCAGGCTCCCCATTTTGATTTTTGTGTGTGTGTGTGTGTGTGTGTGTGTGTGTGTGTGTGTGTGTGACAACTCCCCTTATAAATACAAACTCCCCTCTCAATTTATCATTTTGTAAAAACATTAAAAACTTCAACTGTGGGCCACTATAACCCTTGGCTTGATTAAGGCTAGGCCCCTTTGTTCTAAAACAAAGCCATATGTGTAGAAGTTTTAAAGCATTTCTGAAGTAACATTGGAGGAATCACATGGAACTGACACTCAACTGTTTCAAATTGAGATGTCAGAACCTTTCCTTTTTACATTACAAAGGAGGTTAATTGAAAACATTAATTAATCAATGCATTCTATTGCAACTGTAGAGATTAAACTGTCCCAGATATGTTCACACTGTGCTATTGATTGAGGTTGTGAAGATAGTGGTGGTTATTGATTGCAACACAACCTGCAATTTCCCCCCTAAAATGTTGTTTTGGCTAGCTAATAACAGCTGCAACAACCAGAGAGGTGGTGGTGCAAAACATGGGCTGCAAACAGCAAGCAAGGCAACCTGTGTCTGAATTACTTGGATTTACAGAGTTGGAAGAAATCATAGGGATCATCTAGTCAAATCCTTCCTCTCAATACAGGATTTGCAATGCAAGTTGCATCTATAGCATCCCTGATGGATAGCCACCCAGTCTCTGCATAAATACTGCAAACAAGGAAGAGTCCACCACCTCCTGAGTCAATCTGTTCCACTGTTGAACGGCTCTCGCCATTGGCAAGTTTCTAGTGATACTTAGCTGAAAGGAATTTTCTGGACAGATCTGGAATACTTCATTTGGCAGCAGTGCCTGGGCAAATGTATGACAGCCCAATAGGCAGTGCTGTTTTGGCCAAAAAAAGCTCAGCAACTTTTCTGTCTGGATTTTCACTGTTTGAAATATGGCAACCCTATCAAAGGTCCACCTAGTCTAGCACTCAGTTCTCACAGTGGCCAACCAGATGCCCATGGGAAGTCTGTGTAATCTCTACCCACTGGTTCTAGTCCTGTCCTTGGAGAAAACAGGGAACCAGCCCATCTTCTCCAGACCGTAGAGTCTTTGTGAATGATAACAATCATTGTAGTTATGGACACAAAGATCTAGAGCAGGGCTGTGGGACTCCCACTCCCAACAGCCCAGCCACAATGGCCAGTGGTCAGGGATCCTGGAAGTTGTAATTCAGCAGTGTCTGGAGGTGTTCCAGCCTTGATCTAAACTCTCAATCCAGCACTGTGATGCGAATGAACTGTTTAGCTTTACCTAAACACTGCAGCTAATGGGTAAGAACAGCACAGTCAAAGCATATCTGTACTGGGCTCAGTCTGCTACTTATATAAAGCATTAGAAAATGAAATTCCAATTAACTTCCCTTCTATGTTCATTTGCTACAAAACTACTACTTACTTTTTATGACCAGTAAACATGACTGCTGGTAGGGATTAATAATCGCTGGAACAAGTGACTTTCCCTTGAAAGAACATGCCACTTTTTAAAAAGAAACATGGGGGCTCAGCTCATTAATATATGCAATAATAAAGTGTGAATTAGTTTCCCATTCTTTTGGGAGCATCGGACGACAAATTTCATTACATTAGAGCTGAAGAAATTATGCTAGCCATGCATGAGAGTCAGAATTATTCAGATGTGTTTAACCTATAAAATGAAGCCTTTCTGGAGTAGAACCACCACTCTGGTTGTGCTTACACAACTTTCTTTGTATTATTACTATTAATTTTAACTAGTTTTTCATATATAATATCATACAATATATACAATTCTCTATATAAAGCTGAATATAGTTATAGCAACTGATCAAGCATACCCAGCTCACTAACATTTTACTCCTAATTTATTCAAATCTTTCTATAAAGGTATGCGGTGTTTTGACCCGCATTAATACATGCCTAAATTTATTGTGCTCTCCATACTATGACAGGCAGTGTTTTTACTATAGGGCAACTCCATGCTTCAAAGTACTTGATAACGAGGCATGGCAGGAAACTCAGTGTCCTTCCCTTGGACTGTGATTCCTCGATGCCCTACACAGCATTCAAAAGTAGGGGTTTATTTCTAAAGAAATACAGGAAAATACCAGTTCTGTGATGATATTATTGTTTAGCATTTTTTTTCTACTTTGTGCCTATGCAAACACTACGTAATCTTTGTGATTGCATGTAACCTTAAACCATTTTTTAACACAGCACATACAACCAATCCCCTCTCCCCCTGTACAGCTGATTTCATTTCTGTTTCACAGAGTCTCAGTTTGTCACTACATAGTTACTACAGGCTGTGTTTTATCATGAACTCTGGTTAACTAAACAAGCCAGCTTCCTAACTTGTGGTTTCAGTTTGGCTTGTTTTGAAATTGACCAGGGTTTGTTTTAAACCACAATCACTGGTTTCAAGCAAAAAATTGTGAAACTGAAACTAAGCACTGGCAAAGACTTTCTGCCAGTCATGTGAGAGAAAGACAGAGTAAGGAGAGTTGGTGATCCCAAGGCTTTGCTTGGGCTTAAACCATGATTTAGCAGGACCGGGCCTCTTTTCACAGAGGATCTTGGAATCTTCCAGGTGGATAACATAATAACGAGAGCTCTCTATGCAGAATGGTTTTGCACACAGGCACTCCTGCAAACCTTAAACTGAATGTGTGGTAGTTGGTGCCATCTGAATGGCTCCTCCACACATTGGGATGACGCCCAAAGAGAGCTAAGCTGTGTTGTTACCAAGATATCTTATTAATAAAATGATTAACATATCTAAATAAAATGATTAACAGATTGTTACTGCAACTGAGACACTATGGCCAGGGGACAGGCAAATGTATGTAGACTTTTGGCCAGAGACTGTTGCCAGAGGTTAACAAATCAAATCATTGTTCAGCCATGAGGTCATTGGTGGTCCTGGCAGCTTCAGCTGTTCCCCATCTGGTATCAGCCTAGTTTATGGAGCCACTGGGGGCGGGGCGGACAAAACAGTGGAAAATACTGTATATAGAAAATATTGTATACATTGTAAAAGAAAAAGAAAAAAAGATCCTTGGGTACCAGATGCATATAAAAAGAGAAATTATTTGAAATTATTATTTCACACCACACCAATCTCTGAGTGGTGTGAAATTCCAGGGTTTCCAGGCATTTACTCAGGGTTCATGTTTCCTTTTGGAATGAGGCACAGCAGAGATTGTGGTGCCTTTATGCCATATGGTTTATTTACACAGATATACAACCTGAGCCTACGATGGAGGGGTTCACAGCATTAGCACTCCAAAAGGGTTTTGTTTCTTTCATAGTCTCAGAAATCAAACATGGCTCTTTCTCTCTCTCCAGCTCTCAACTCAGGCTTTTTCTTTCCACCATTTGCCATCTCGCACAGAACCTCCTTTCTTTTGTTTTCTGAATGGGCCATCACCCAGGCAATCACCTCATCACAGGAACCCATTGTGGCTTCTATTTTAACACTTCCTAGGGGTTAAAAGGATCTTGCATATAGCCTACTTCCCTCACCCAACTCATAACATTATAATGTGTTTTCACTGCTAGGAAGCTTTTTGCTTCGCATACTACAGACTTAAACAAAATCAGTGGTCCCTGCCATATGCTGAGTCAAGCTCCTTTTTAGCTGGAATACAATAAACCTCACCTTTCTGCAAGCAGCAATTGGAATTAAAATACATCATACAAGCACTTTGCAGAGGTCTGAAATGCATTAAGTATCTGGGAGCTTGAAGGGCACCTGAAGCAATAATGAGTTCAAAAGGCTGCAGACGTCACATCCAAGACGTCACTAAGTAAGAGTGGTTTCATTCCAGTGCTCTGAAGTATTATTTTATTTGCCAAGAAAACAGAGGCTTTGCCCACCCACCCATTCAAAGCCATTGACATAATTCAAGTTTGCCTTGTTAATGAGAGAGTAGAATCACAATAGCTGTTAAAGGATCTGCATTCTAAATACTGAAAACAAAACTGCCTCATGTCATATAATAGTAGGTTATTTGCGTGTCGAGGTCCCCAATACACCCCAAAGGAAAACACAATTGACACTTAATTTTTGTTTAAATTTTTTTGGCATAATTTTGGCCACAACTTTATTCAAATACAGCAATGTGAGTGGTTGCTTAGGCATTGGTAGCACTAACTGCCCCCGCACGGGGACAGCTCTGACATTCGCCCCCCCCCCCCCCGCAAAGTCAGGAAGGGTAAGTCACCTGGGGAGAGAGACAGGACTGGGAACCATGCCTCACCTCTCCCCAGCATGCTCCCAGGGGCTTGCGTGGCCCTAGCCCCTTGCCAGGGGGTTTCGGACAAAAGCATGGGGAGCCCCTGGGTTCCTTTAACGGTAAAACCCTTCAGCAGCAGCAGCAGCATTTTGGAGGGGCAGGCACAGCCGAAGCCATACCCCTCCACCAGCAGCAGCATTTTGGGGGGCAGGCACAGCTGAATCCATACCCCCCCTCCAGCAACCAATTCCAGACCAATGCCTAACCGCAAACCTTACAAGTTGTGACGATTTGCTACACGGTAGGCGAAAACCAAGTGGCACACACTAATCAGCCAAATGGCAAAATTCCTACCGGGCCCCTGCCCCAAAGCAGACGACCCCATGACAGGCAATAGCAAGGTCAAGCAAACAGCCTAACATTAGGGAAGGGAGGGCGGGTGATCCGAAGCACGCAGCGAAAGAGGACGTCCGTTGCTGCGTGCCTTGTATTTAACAAATAGGGCTGTCAATCACTAAATGGCAACATGTAATTTTCCCCAGTAACAGCCCGCCCTGCTCACGAGTTGGCCAAACCATCTGCCCAGAAACAGCAAGGTGTCTTGGAATCCCCAACCGCAACACGTGCTCTCCGTGATGGAGAACACGCTACATTGGATGTGGCTTGGGACAGTGCCACAGTGCTAGCTTACTGGCAGTTGCTTGCCAGAAGAGGAAGACAAGGTGGTGGGGCCTATCATGCTCTTTCGGCACAACCTGCCTCACACATTTGTGTTAGGGAATCATTCTGGTAGAAACAGATAGGAGTTTCTAGAAGGTTCCAGGTTCCATAACATTTGTGGCACTTTAAGCATGCCTATAAAAGGAGGAACGATCGGTTTCACTTTTGCCTGACACCTGATGGCAGATGGAAGACGTCTGACGAGGAGAGCTGCATCAGGACTGCTAATGAGATGACGGACTGTTCCTGTAATTATGCCGTGCTGAAGAGACAGAAAGACTTTAACTGAAAGAATGCCGTTAATAGCTGTTTGCTTTAACGAATGTAAATACTTTGCTACCAGAATGCTTTTTATGACCGGTCAGGTAATAAATCTCTTGACCGTGATATCAAGGCATCGTTGAGTGATTTATCACAGAATAACTCCAGTCTACTGTTCACTGCTTCTGAGGAAACGACAACTCTGCTAAATAGTTGGAAAACGGTTTACTGAGGTGCCATTATAAAAGTATCTGTGCAGCGAAAGTGTGATGGGTGGTGTTTTAATAGGCTGTTGTGACGGTAAAAATGGGGGGGGGGGCGAACCATGTACATGCCCCCACTTGTGCTCCTTGAAATGGGCTATATAAAAATACTACATTGTTATATTTTCTGGAGAGATAAAGAGACCTTGATTTTGAGGGTGAGGCCTTTAGGTCTGAAATCCTCATGCATATATACTATTATTTATTGTGATTTGTTTTATAATACCCTGTGAAGCTGCAAAATATCTAGCAGTACTTGATGTATTTTCAAGAAGTACCTTTAAAATAAAGCACTTATATTGATTTAAAAGATTCAGTGGGTTTGGAATGTCACTTTAAACCTGAATAGCAGAGCTATTGACATTTAAATACCTTTGTCTGTATTACATAGAATATAGAGTTAGGAAGCTCAACAATATTGCTTGGAAGATATTATACATTTACTAGTAGGAACCTTCAACAGCGTATCTCCAGCTGTCCCTAATAGGAATGCTCCTTTTTAGCACTACAACCAGCCTGCAACAGCAGCCTTGTAGTGCTGTTTGGGGCTTTCAGTATTGGGGGACACCACACAGACACATTTTTCTTTCTTTCTTACCTTTCTGAAACCTTCCCCTGCTTTGCTGTGCTGCAGGTTCTGGCCAAGCTCTCAGCCCCAAAACTATGTTCTTTATTTCTCTACAGAAGTCAAGGAAAGTCTCTGGAGACTGGAAAAGGGTACCTGGGGTATTTTTCCTTTCGTCCCTTCTGAAAACTCCCTATAACATCTGCCAACACTTTTGACATCCTCTAGGATATTAAGGAAGACTGACAGGCCAGTACGCCCCTCCCTACTTTCCTCCCCATGAACCCTAAACATGCCATGTGTTTACCCACAACCAAAGTTGAGCCAGAAGTTGTTAGAAAAGGTTTTTCTAAGAAAAATTCAAAAATCCCTTTCCACTTCCTAGAATATTCTCCACCTTCTTTTGTGGCTGCCACCTATTTCTCCCTACAATGCCCTAGAACCAACACAAATTAGGGGAGATGAGGGAGAAAGAGTCTGTGCCGTGAAGTTAGCCCCACTTCCAATAAATTGGTGAATTTCTCCTTTACCCAGAGAATGAATCTGTCTGACACAAATATTGTAAAATATTGAGGGGGGGGATTTATACCCTCAGAGTTCCATGGAACACAGGAACCACTGAACTAAGGGTCATGTTTCTTTTTTCTTTTAGTTTACAAACTTATATACTTATGCGTACCTTGAATATTACCTGCCTAGGTATTTTATGTATTTATTTTATCATATGCATCCTGCTGTTCAGTGGATGAGGTTTCTAGAGTGGGAGAAGTTTCAAGAGAGGGGAAGGAAAAGGACACCTTTCCCTCTTTCCACTCTTTTGAAACCTCCTGCTTTTCCATAAAGAGCTCAGATTTAGGGAAGTTTCTGAAAAGGGGATGTTCAGTATTCTAGCCCTTCATGGAAAGCCCGTGGAAACATAGTCAAGTCCTTCTGAGGAGCCAATATATGGGAACCAGGAACATCATTCTTCCAGAAATGAGTATTAATTATCAATAAGAAGGGAATGTAAGTGGTAGGTGAGAGGACAGAAGTGAATTTCCTCCAGTGGTTTAGCCAGAGTATTTTCTATAGTGATGGGATATTTTGAAACAAGCTGTAGTTCCACCGTTTTATCTGCTGGCACAAACACTTTTAGGATTCTGAGCCACCTAATATGGAGAAGAATGTGTTGATTTTGTAGTTTCAATGAATTATGGCATAGCCTAAAGTTTCAATTCAAGCAACTATTCAAATCAGTTACTAATGCATTGTATTCAGATCATATGAACAGGAAACACTGCATGGACCTATAGTCCTTTTGAGTCCAGCCCACTTCAATTTACCTTTTCATGTCTCAAGATTGAAAGAGATCCAGATACACACATTAATTACTGTATCTCAAATAGCATTCACAAAGGAGAAAGGACTAGATTTTGCCCACAAGAGGGAGCACATCATTCTTCTCTGCCATGAACTTTTCTTTCTTGCTCAGAGAAACAGCTGGAAAATTGGGGAAAGTAAAACATTCAACAATTTGGAATCCTTCAGCTGACATGAACATTGGTGTCACCAGGCTCTATTCAATGTTAAAATTAGAATGTCTCACTCTCAGTGGAAAAAACAGGCATCTTAATATTTATTCCATTTAATTTCCAAGGGATAATATTAGAAAAGGTGAAATTAATGCCAAACCCTCAACCCAGTTAATGAAGCAAATTAGTTATCAAAAATTGAGGTAAGCAAAAATGAAGGTCAAGCTTGGATGGTAGCTCTTGCAGACTTTGACAGAAATGAGATTTCCTCATTCCTGAGGTAAAGGAGATGGAGGGAAACCGCTGCTGGGTTTCTTTCAGCAGTGGTGGACAAAAATGAGTCCACCTTCCTCACAGGTCTGCCACAAATCCTACATATTTATTTGGAGAGACAATCCCTCATATGTTTTTCCCCACAGCATTAAAAAATGGAAAATAGGAAAGGGGTGGCAGCCCTAAAATGCTGCCAGTAGTCCACTGGATGCCATTATCAAAAAATGGCACTACTCTCTTCATCAAATGCTGACATCAGCATCCATATACACCTCTGAACACAGCAATGTGTGTTTTCCCTGTACATCTGCTTCGTCAACACTTCCCACTTAATTACACAGTTATGCCATGGAAAATGTAGAATACAGAGTTGAAGCAGGTATTAACAAATATTTGAAATTTAAACTCATCAACATTTCCAATGTTGAGGGCAACATTTTACCCTCCTGAATTTGAGTACATTATTATTATTTTTATATATATATATATATATATATATATATATATATATATATATATATCTTAGGAGGATTGGGACGCGGGTGGCGCTGTGGGTAAAAGCCTCAGCGCCTAGGGCTTGCCGATCGAAAGGTCGGCGGTTCAAATCCCTGCAGCGGGGTGCGCTCCCGTTGTTCGGTCCCAGCACCTGCCAACCTAGCAGTTCGAAAGCACTCCCCGGGTGCAAGTAGATAAATAGGGACCGCTTACTAGCGGGAAGGTAAACGGTGTTTCTGTGTGCAGCTCTGGCTCGCCAGAGCAGCGATGTCACGCTGGCCACGTGACCCGGAAGTGTCTCCGGACAGCGCTGGCCCCCGGCCTCTTGAGTGAGATGGGCGCACAACCCTAGAGTCTGTCAAGACTGGCCCGTACGGGCAGGGGTACCTTTACCTTTATATCTTAGGAGCTGTCTGCAAAACATTTCAGATATTCAATACTATTGTGTATATAGTTAAATATGAAATACTATTAAATATACTTTTGCAAGGTATCTGATAAAATGTATGGAGTCAATAGTATCATGCAAGAAACCTTTCATTCACCGTACTCATGATTTCCTTTTTCTTTGGAAGCACTGTGAGGGTTTCTAAATAAGAAACCTCTGGCTAGCTGGGTGAACAACCGCCTGTTGTGAGCTACCAGACAGAGAATTAGCCTTACTAGAGGCGTAGTAATGGAACCAGTTACAAGATCAGCACATAATTCAAACTATGGAATTTGCTGCCATAGAATGTAGTAATATCCACCAATTTGGAAGGCGTTAAAAGGATTTAGACAAATTCATGGAGGATAAGGCTGTCAATGTCTAATAGTCATGATGAGTGTGTACTACTTCCAGTGACACCATTTGCCGCTTTTCCCAAGTGGGGAATATGCTTTTGCAGTCATGTTTACTTCCAGGCTTCCCATAGGCATCTGATTGGCCACTGTGAGGACAGGATACTGGACTAAATGGGCAAGTGACCTGTTCAGCCTCAGGGTTAATTCAGTTCTTCCATCTCTGTAGTCTGCACATAAAATCCCATTCTTTTCTGTTCCTGAGATCTCTGTTCCCTTGAGTGACTGTTCACATCATTCAACATGACGAGCTTGTTTAAGATCAAGACTGATGCTCTTAGACACAGGCAATGCAGACCTTAGCATGCAATCTGTTTCATGCTGTGTTTTGTCCTTAGCTTTGGTTAGCGCATTGGCGCTTTCCAGTGGTGCTCAAGGGACACAGTGCCAACACAAGACTAATCCTAATTTCAAAGACGTGACAGAAAGCTGCAGGGTGGCTAATGCAATCTCCTCCTGTATGGACCCACTTAACGTTGTTGTTTTAATGTGCCAGTAAACCAACCAGTAGCCACAGTACAGATTGCATACCAAGACACATTCCATAAGTCCAAAGCTATAACTCCATTTCACAAACAGCCACAATTCCCAAGGAAGCTTAAAATGAAGATCACATCTGCAGTCTGTGGGGATGATCTGAAAGGGAAATCGCATGGGGCACATCAGCCATGAGTGGTGTGTCATAAAGACATGGCCAGATATCTAGGCAGGTAAAGCTGGGGCACATTAATTTGCTATCCCCGATCTTTAGTGTTGCATCTAGGCTTCTAACATAAAACCCCATATTGCACATATTAATTCCATCTCTTCTGATCAATAAGGGGTTAAAATTAGTGCTTAGAACAAAAATCAGCTGTGCTGGGCCTTTTCAGGGGAGCAAAAAAATGTACAAACACAGCATATTTCTATGATTACTTTGAAGAAAATGGGGGGGGGGGAATCCCACACATTTACATTGCATTTCCTGTCTCTCACCAAAATCTATTCCACCCCCCTCAATATATAAACTAGCATGGAATTCTTTTCAGAATAGTTTTACTTATGTAAAAAAAGGTGCCACCACACACAAGAGGGAGGTGTCACCTAGACTCAGGGGATACCATGAGACTTTCAGAGAGTACAAAAAAGGGTTTTAGAAAAAGAAAAAAGAAAAAAACCTAAGGGGGCAAAAATCCCAAACAACCTCAAATAGCCCAGTGAAGGCCGAGTATGCTCAGTGGGCTCAGAACACTGACAATGCAATGGGGAAATGAGAAATCAGAGAAGAGAAATGGAGCAGCTGGAACCCTGAACAGGGAGAACTCCATACTTATTGCACATCAATGGCTACTACCCATGATAGTTATGTGATTACTGTACAGAGTCAAAAGGTTTCTGTAAAGGGACAACAACAGGAGAGGGCCTTAATTCCTTGCCAGGAGTCCCGAGAAATCACTTCTGGAAAGAAACAGCATATTAAAGTAAAGAAAAGTGTCATCATGATAGGGATGGGTGAATCTGTCCATTTCAGTTTCACTCTGTTTTCCATTTTCCCTTTCCCAAAAAAACTTTATTTCCATTTGCCACATTTCTCCACAAGTTTGTGAATTTTTAAAACTCCTCATGAAAATTCACCAAGATTTTAGTCCTTGTTATTTATCAGTTTGTTGGCATTTTAGTGTGATTTTGCTGAGTACACTTGCACATTGTCCAAGCAATTTTTCTTAATACAGGGCATACAATGCACCCTGAAAACCCAAATTATATATTTTTGAACATGCATTTTTATTTGCTCCTTCTGTCATTTCCACCCCCTCAGTATGAGGGCACTTGCTGGTGGGGGGACACCTATCCCAGAGGGCGAGAAGAGGTTTGGCCATTTGTCACGCAGAACAATCCTACTGGTGGTAATGGGGGGGGGGGGAGAGACCTGGGGTGCCAAGGCCACTCTCCCAGAGATCATAGGATTGTCTCTAAATAATAACAGGGAGAGACTGCACCTCATTGGCAGAGCACATTCTTTGCATGCAAATGGTGCCAGTCAGGTCAGTCTCCGTAATATCCCCGGACGGCTAAGATAGATTCTCCTGTAAATTTCTGGAGTGCTGCAGCCAATCAGTATGGACAATATTAAGCTAGATAGACTATTGCATCTTCCTTTGTTCAAAAAAAAAAAAAATAATTGTACTAACAATTTATTCAGTTGGGAGCAGGGATAGCTCACCAGTTATATTATAACCTCACTGTCTTTTTGACATTTCACTGAAAGCAGGTTTTTGTTTGCTTTGCTTTCCCCATGTATGTAGCGGGCGTGTCCACTGGCTCTACTGCACAATTAATTTTAAAATGGCTCTTGCCTGTGTTGCAAAGGTAAACCCATGGTGAGTTTAAATAAGGATCAGCCAGAGACAGCAACTGGAGAATAAGAAGGTGAGGTTTATTGCCAGGCAATAAGGACCCAGTTGGAATATCTTCCAAAGAACTGGGACCCCGATAGACAGAAATCCAGAGGTCTTTATACCTGAGTAAATCACAGCAAATCATTGATCATCAGACAATCACGAGGGACTCACAATATTGTCAGCGAGAATCAGCCAATCAGCAAGCGGTTGTCACGCTACCCAACCCCTGGTCAAGCCTTGGTCAGCACCGGGTTCTAGTTCCGCTTTCCGATGCTTGCAGTGACGCTCTGTCTAACCTTTCCCCTAGTTATGACAGGACCGGAGCTTGGACATTTTGTGGTTTTGCTCTTCCTGTTCTGTGGATTAATTTAGCCTGTATCTGAGGGGAATTTGTACCAGAATTTCTGATTCATGTCTTTCCCTTGTCCGGGGTGCGCAGATGTTTAGGGGAAAGGTCAACTCCTAATTTTGCTGTCTCAAGCAGTTTGCAGTCAGCTAAGGCACAGCTTCCCTTTTGATTCAAAATGGATTATAAAGTACTGTAATCCTTGATTTGTGTAAGCATATTTGGATATATATATATTGAATATATTGGTTACTGATAACTGATTATATGGATAGCAGGGGTAGCCCTTCTTCCTTGCCTCAGCCTGCTTTCTGACTGCTATAACAGTGTGCACACAAACAGCAGGATAGATGCTCGAAGGCAGTTTCAGCACCGTGTGCGAAAGTCTGAAAAAATGCCTCAGGCCTTGTCGGCAATCAAGCCAGGTTTTCACTCCATTCTCCTATTTTACCCCCTGCAAATTCATTTTAGAATCAAACAAAAACTTCTGCTTTGCTGCGGCAGGAGAGAAAAACCAATTAAGAACCGGTTAAACAGAGCCAGAGGACATCTCAGACAGCCTTCCCCAGTGTGAGGTGCTCTTCAGATGCAGCAGGATTACGGATCCCATCAGCCCTGACCCTTAGGCCATGCAGGCTGGAACTGATGGAGACTGGAGTCTAACAACATATGGAGAGCACCACAATGGGGAAAGTCCGACCTAACACACCAGTTAGATATCACATCACTGAACATTCACCTCTGGAGTGCCAGGGACAGAGTTCCTTAGTTCATCAAGGAACAGTAGTAGCAAAGTCGAGACTGCCCCATGTTGACACAGCACCTTGCCTACCACCCCACCATGATTTGATGGTGGGGTTTCCTCCATGATTTCATGTAGGCTTTTACTGCAATGCAGAAGCAGGAAAAAGAGAAGACACATAGGCAGGGCATGGCAAGCTCTTGTTTGCATAATAATAATAATAATAATAATAATAATAATAATATATGTATATATTTACCAGTGCAGTTCTTTTGAAAGTTGGGGTTCTCTAGAGGATGTCCTGGAATGCGGCACTGGAACCTGTGCTGCCAAAATTCTGGGAACCAGGGATTCCGCGTGTTGGTTTCCAGCCGTATTTTCAAAAAATAGTCATCGAATGACACGACGTCCGGAGACTGCAGCTTGATTGTGATGCCCCCATTTGCTTCAGCTTCGTACCCTTCAATGACTTCGTCTCTATCTGCCCATCCATCACTTAAAAAAGGAAGGAAAAGCTATTAAGAGGGAGCCAAAAGGAGGAAGGAGAGCATGTCAAAAGGCATCTTGATCTTGTTGAAGCAGATGCCCCTTAGCAAATCAAAAGGTCATTTCAATATGATGTATTAGAGGAAACTATGAGAATATATGCTTCGTCTCCCACATCACCTCTATGTAATATAACCTTCTGTTATTTGTCCAGCTTGGTATACTCAAAATCACTTGCAGAAAATTAGACTTTATAGAGACGGTGGCTGATATACTTTCCGTAGCAGCCCTTTTGTAGCCAACCACACTCAAGAAGGGAGTGTTAACTAGCTTGCGGAAACTTCAAGATGTGCAGAAGTATTAAAAATAATGTTGGGAGTCCTCGCTTGCTGCTTAAGTGGGAGCAGGGATGGAAGACACAGGGGAAGGGGCATAGAATGGAGTATCCTGGAATAGGGCATGACTGGCTATCTGGAATCCTGAACAGGAGCACTATACAATGCAACATTTTGCTGTCGTCCCCACTTGCAGTACTGCAAAACTTTATTCTCAAAGTTTCCAACTCCCGGGCCCAAAAAAGTGCTCAGCTACATCCTTGCTAAAGGACACTAGTCCTTGTTCGCTTACACTGGTTGCCAGAGCATGTTTAAGCCCCATTCAAGGGACAAGTTTTCATCTATAAAGCTGAACATGGCTTAGGACAAGCATAAGAACATAAGAAGCGCCCTGCTGGATCAAATCAACAACCCATCTAGTCCAGCATCGTATTCCTCAAGTGGCCAACCAAACATCTATGGGAAGCCCACAAACAGGACATGAGCACAACAGTTCTCCCCCACTCATGTTCCCCAGAAACTAGTATTTAGAAGGATACTGCCTCTGATACTGGAGATAATATGCAAGCCATATTTATTAGATTCATACCCCACCTTTCCTCCCAGAAGCTCAAGGTGGCATATATGGTTCCCTCCCCCTTTTGATTTTATTATCACAGTATCACTGTGGGGGGTGTTAGGCTAAGAGACAATGACTGGCCATTGGTCACCCAATGTGTTTCATGGCTGTGTGTCTACTAATTTTGTGCTGGTTTAATCCTCCAAAAATTAGTCGAATCCCTATTTGAAGCCATCCAAGTTGGCAGTCGTTACTACATCTTGTGGTAGTGAATCCTATAGTTAACTATATCCTGTGTGAAGAAGGACTTCATGTGTCCTGAACCTTCCACCCTTCAGCTTCTTCACTTGTCTCTGAGTTCTAGAGTTGTGTGGGGGGGATTCTCTGTCCACATCATGCATAATTTTACACACTTCTATAATGTCCCCTCTGATTTGCCTTTTCTCTAACTAAAGACTTCCCTCATAAGAGGAACTGATCCACCCCCATGATGCTTTTGGTTGCTCTTGTCTGCACCTTTTTTCCAGCTCTATAATAACCTTTCTGAGGATTCAAGCACAACTCATGAAGGTGATGATCTAATTTAAACCAAACACAGTGGTACCTCGGGTTATGAACTTAATTCATTCCAGAGGTCCGTTCTTAACCCGAAACCTTTCTTAACCTGAGGTGTGCTTTTGCTAGTGGGGCCTCCCGTTGCTACTGCGCCACCGCCGCACGATTTCTGTTCTCATCCTGGGGCAAAGTTCACAACTTTGAGCAACTACTTCTGGGTTAGTGGAGTTTGTAACCCGAAGCATTTGTAACCCGAGGTACCACTGTAAGGACCAAGAAATGCATTCCAATGTGTCAGAACCGGGAGGAATGAAAGGTGCGTAAGAAAATTCAGTCCGCTGAAAAATCATCCATCTGCTATTCATACACAAACACGTTTTTCCAATAGGCAAATAATCCTTTTCCTCCTGTGATATTGTCAAGGCAAATTGGCTCTGCTAAAAACGAGAAAGAATTCTAAACCCTTCCAATACAGACGGACATATTTTTATTGGTGATATTTATCTGATAAGACCCACTTTAATGCTTTTCAAATGAATCACTTGGGTGAGGAGCTTTTGACTTTGTAAAGGTTAGCTCATAAACTCTTTGGATCATAGTTTAGTGGTTTTCTCCAAATCTTTCTGTTGTCCCCCAGAGACTAATAGCTTGGAGTTTAATTTAAGTGCAAATGCAAGTCGGTCTGCATTTAATTTTTAATGTGTGTGGTCATGTCGCTAAAGAAACAGATTATGTTGGCATCTTAGTAATGGCGGCATCCTTGTGGAATGATACCAGCAACTCTTTCTGTCCCTTAAAGAGCTTAATCTGCTTGCTTCTCAAAGCAGCAGAGTGCTACAAAAATCAATGAGACTTACCATAAAGAATGTACAGCTGACCTAAGCTACAAGATAAGGACTTACTTGCAAGAATTGTTCCAGACACCCAGGAGACAAAATGTACATGGGTTCCATTGTAAGGGTCAATGTGCAACCTTAGAGTAAATCTGGTGTAAAAACAGATCAATGCAGGCAGAACTCCATAAAGATTTAACTAGTCTTTAAGCCATTAAGGCATCTATGGTGATTCTCTCATTCTGCTTATAGTATGAACCTAATCAAAACTGCAGTCAAGGAACTGGTGATTTCAAACCAATATTTAAAGAGGAAGCTTTCCAGGGCAGATCTATGGTCAAACCCTGTCTAGGCTGTTATGTATTTATTTACAATGCAAGCCCATGCAACCCTCTGCTCAGAGTAAGTCCGATTGCATTTAGGGGACCTTACTCTCTTGCAAGTATATATAGAACTGCAGCCGCATTCACTTATAAAAGGATTTGCATGCTGCTTTTCAGGCACAATAAAACAGTTTAATACAAATTAAACCATGTCATACATGAAAAACAGCAGCAGAATAAAAGACAGATTTCAAAAACTTAAGTGAACTACAGATGTTTTAATAGAGAGTGGGCTACTATATCTTCCTAGGAAGTGAGTTCCACAATCTGGGAACCTGAACAGAAAAAAACCAAAGGAATTCAGGAGACCTTACTTGTTCTTTTAAAGCTATAGGGCTTTGCAGAGTGTCAATAGTTAAATGGTGGTTAAATTGCGGCCCTCACCAGCTAGCATGACCAATGATCAGGGATGATGGGAGTTTTATTTATTTCAAAAAGATTCAGATACCACTTGATTGCTACTGACAGGTAATATAATTGATGCGTGTGACAAAATGGGCAGCCACACTCAACTCAGCTGCTGCCTATTTTGCTTTTGGGATGGCTCCTAATAAGACACTTCACTGACCCCCCCCCCCCCTCACTACCTCTTCACCACCACTCATAATTTCCTTTTAAGTTCTCCTCTGAGTAGGCAGTCCCAGTTTCACTGTCTTTTCCTAAAATTTTATGTAAAATCTTCTTTTTATTTGCTTTCTGCTTACTTTTTGGTAGGCAGTTGCTAGACATGAGAGGCTAGCAAGATGTGGTACCAAGGTATATTTTTGTGTTTTTGAAAATGGGAAAAATATAAAACATATAAAGCATCCCAAGGACTAAATAGTCCTAAAATTTATCTTAGAAACATGATCTTTGGGATTAGCCCTCCTCAACTATCGTTTCTCAGCATCCTTCCTTCCTCCCTGCAACCATTTTTTAAAAAGGTATTTCTAGAGTTGAATGCAAAGCTGTTAGCTCTGCCAATCAGATGCAAGATGCTCACAAAAATATTACAGAGTCTACTCAGAAGTTAGCCATCCTGAGTTCACTGAGGCTTCATCCCAAGAAAGTGTGCATAGGATTTCTGCCTAAAACATTTCCCCAAGAAAAATGGCTGGGGGGGGGGGGCTTCAAATGAAAAAACCAAAACAAAGACGGGGCTCAGTGATACAAGAACTGTTAAGCTTTTAAAAAGTACCATTGGAGACTGGAGTCCCTTACCACCCCCTTCTGGTAAATCATTTCCCCACCAATAAAATATCAGTTTACAATCCTGAAATCTCAACAGTCAACCTAAAAATACCTATTAAGATTAGCTGACAAATTAATAAATAACTGCACACAAGCCACTAATCCACGTTTAAAACCTACCGAACTAGCTCATTTTGTCATAGCGTAACCTTGTAGTTTTGCTCTGAATCTGGCAATTTGTGCAACAATTAAAAGTACTGATGCTCGGCGAGGGCGTTGAAAGTGTGAAGGCAGAGAGGTTGCTTGGAAGGGACGTGCGTGTGTGGGTGGAGAACCAGCAATCGCACTCCTCACTGTCATGAAGAAAGAGACAACCAACTGTTTTCGTTGCTGTTTCACAGTGCGTTTGCCACAGTCAAAGTGGCTGCCAGTTTTCTACAAGCTGCACTTGTTTAGATGCCTCATGTTGTATAACAACAACAACAACAATGTATGCTTTTCACAGGCGATTTTTTTTTTAAAATCCAATACAAAAAGAAATGGTGCAAACCTAAGGATTACTCCCTGTTGTTTTGGATTAGGCATAGCGTCCCACTGGCACCATTTCATTTCATAAAAAGAAAGCCTGAAGGGGTTTTCCTTCTGTAGTGCGCTACTATGCGCCAGCTGGTATTTCTGTTTGTTTCCACTGTTTGTACTGATATACCTGAAATTGAATACAATTATAGATACCTCCCAAGCCAGTGCTTGGGCCTCCATGCTTCCTTGCCAAGTGTTGCCTTGGGGGCAAATTGGCAAGGCGTAACTGCCCTTTTCATCGACCTGCCCTCTGATTTAAAGCATTGCCAGGGTCTGTGCGAGCTTCTCATGATGCTGAGTTGGATTGTTTGGCTTCCTACTGGCTTCCTCTAAGCCAATACTCAGTGTAGAGGCTTGTACACCTCCCAGCAAAGCTTTGTGCAGCATAAAGTCTAGGAAGGTTCGAGGTTGCAAGGAACTTAAACTTCCAGGCAACTCTAATACTTCAGATCTAGGGGCCAACTCTATAGTATGTGCAGCTCTATAGGGACGTGGGTGACGCTGTGGTCTAAACTACTGAGCCTCTTGGGCTTGCCAATTGGAAGGTCGGCGGTTCGAATCCTCGTGACAGGGTGAGCTCCTGTTGCTCTGTCCCAGCTCCTGCCAACCTAACAGTTCAAAAGCACACCGCTGCATGTAGATAAATAGGTACCACTGTGGCAGTAAGGTAAACAGTGTTTCTGTGCGCTCTGGTTTCTGTCACAGTGTTCCGTTGCACCAGAAGCGGTTTAGTCATGCTGGCCACATGACTCGGAAAGCTGTCTGTGGACAAATGCCAGCTCCCTCAGCCTGAAAGCAAGATGAGCACAGCAATCCCATAGTCACCTTTGACTGGGCTTAACCGTCCAGGGGTCTTTTACCTTTACCTTTACCTTATGTGGAGCTTTATGACAAAAAACCCCCGGCAGCTGCAGAGTAAGGGCCACATGCTGAGGAAAAGGGGGCGGGGAGGTGGAATAATTTAACACTTCCCCTCCACATCAATTTACTAATTTAAAAAACTTAATAGATGTGCATATTGGCTGTGAGCACAGGTGACTGTTTTTGTATGTATGCAGGTGCTTTTATATGTTATTTATTCATTTGCTTTTAAAAGTGTGTTGTTTTGTTGTAAATACCCAGAAATCAACATTGGATCTCTCATTCTGTTAGTCCAAAAGCAAGCATATGTTCATCAAGACACCCATAAACATCCATTTGCTCTTAGACAAATAGAATGAGAGATTTAAGTGTTGACTTCTGGTATTTACACAGATGATAATAAGAGCAAATACAGTCATATTATTAGTCCTGTTGTAAAACTGCAGGCAGAATTTTGCTCCATGAGTTGCATAGTTCTGAGAAAAGTCAGTCATATTTTAGTGGGATTTATGTTCCTTCAGAAAACCAAACCTAATATATTACAGTGCTAGTGAATATGGCTCACTTGGCCCAGATAGAGCATATAAATGGATGGTGTGTCTGAATCTGCATTCTTAGTACTATTAAATAGAAGTAGGGCACTGCCCTGGAAAAGTCACACTGAAATTAGCAATCAGTCAATGTGGCTGAAGGTGGCTGTGGTTTTAAATAATTCACCCATGAAGAAAATAGGCTCTCATGGGAAAATCAGCAACTTTCTATCCTAATTATTTTAAAAATGTAATAGATGTCCTTTTTTTGGTTCGGATTAGTGAGCTTCAGTTTAAACACTATCAGTATTTTAGGAACTAGTTAAGAATATTAATGTAATATTAACTTTTCCTTCTTTCTTTGTTTAAAAAACTATAGGGTCACTTAAACAAATGAAAATCCCTCTTCTTACAATTCTCATCTTTCCTATGCAAATATTGAGTTTGGGATCCAACCACAATCACTTGCAACTAGTTGAACATTAAAAAGGGGGAGGGGGACGCCTGCTTCTTGATGAAGATACCTGCGCAATTCATAAGATTCCATGACCTTGCACCGTGCATATTTTGTAATTTTTAAGCATGCATGTAGATACTTTGTGATGAATGGAACCAGCATTCCTCTCCAACTGGTGGATGACAAGATTCCCTCATAAACAGATATTTCAAGGTCTCACTTCTTATACTTCCAACAGATATTTCACAAACCATGAAAAATATAGGTTATGACTTGTAAGACTATGACAGTCTGTTTTGTAAATATATATATTCCAGAATCAAAAGTACCATATGCACTGCATATATTTATTTTCATAATGCATTTGTATCGGCCTATCACACCAGTGTCATCTTGGAATTGTTACCATGAGGATACCTGACACTGTTAGCATTTTCAGCATTTTGTAGAAGTGACTGCTATGCTTGTATATTAGCTGTTCTCAAGGATGCCTGCCATAGCACGTCTTGGTAAACGTGGGCTCTGTAATCCATGCTCTCACAGTTAACTATATAGATGTTTTCTAATCAAGGTACATCTAGGTGATCCCAAGCCCTCTTTATTAGAGCAAGTCAGCATTGTGTGATTTGCTTACTGACAAATAGCCTATAGAAAATGGCCAGCACATTTTTATGGGAACATAAAGGAGACACTCAGTATTCAGGTTTGGGCAAGGTGACTAGAGCACCTCCTAGCACATTTGGTAATGGGAAAGTCAGGGAAACAATAGTAATAATAACTCTGGGCAGCTTCCAACAAATATAAAAGCATAATAAAAAATCAAACATTTTAAACTTCCCTATACAGGGCTGCCTTCAGATGTCTTCTAAAAGTTGTATACCTTGGTTCTCGAGCTTAATCTGTTCTGGGAGTCCGTTCGACTCCTGAAACCATTCGAAAACCAAGGCGTAGCTTCCGATTGGCTGCAGGAGCTTCCTGCACTCAAGCGGAAGCTGCGTCAGACGTTCGGCTTCCAAAAACATTCGCAAACTGGCACATTCACTTCTGAGTTTGCAGCGTTTGGGCGCCAATTTGTTCGGCAACTAAGATGTTCGGGAACCAAGGTTTGACTGCAGTTCTTTATCTCCTTGACATCTAATGGGAGGGCATTCCACAGGGCAGGCACCACTACCAAGAAGGCCCTCTGCCTGGTTCTCTGTAACCTCACTTCTTGCAGTGAGGGAATGCCAGAAAGCCCTCAGAGCCGGATCTCAGTGTCTGCCCTGAACAACGGGGATGGAAACACTCCCTCAGGTATGCCGGGTTGAGACCAAAATGCTTTTCTTGAACAGTGGCAACCTGCCCTTTAGGAGAACTTAGTTGTACAGTGGTACCTCGGGTTACATACTCTTCGGGTTACATAGGCTTCAGGCTACAGACTCTGCTAACCCAGAAATAGTATCAGGTTAAGAACTTTGCTTCAGAATGGGAACAGAAATTGTGCTCTGGCGGCGTGGCAGCAGCAGGAGGCCCCATTAGCTAAAGTGGTGCTTCAGGTTAAGAACAGTTTCAGGTTAAGAACAGACCTTTGGAACGAATTAAGTACTTACCCTGAGGTACCACTGTATGGCTATGTAAGGGAAATTGTTCTCAAATTTCATGTTCAGAAAGCATCATTCCCTCCTCAGAATTAGTTTCATGTGCCCTTAGTGACTTCAGCATACAACCATAACTGACTGACTCAGCTTTGCAAGGTCCTAATGTTTATAATTGTTTGGAGCCAGACTTGTCATATTGTCCATTTGTAGAGGGGACAAAGATCCAGAAGAGGATTCGGCTGGAGGAGGATGGGAGTGGGAGGCAGTTGTTACTGATTCTCCTTTTCCCTTGCAACCACTAGTTCTACCTCCCTTCCAGAGGATCCTCCAGAACAGCTTTTCATTGGCCACAGGATGGTTGTAGAACTTATTGGAGGGGCAGAAATCACTCCCCACTTCCTCCAATGAGACAGCCTCACAGGCAGAGCTCCCCCACAGTTAGTCTGGATCAAATGGTATATAGTTTCTGATTGTCTAGGGTCATATAATGAAGGAAAATGAAGCCCTGCCTAAGGGGGGGGGGGGGAAATAGGATGGCAAATCAGAAGCAGGTTGACCTTATCTGAAAAATATTTTCTCTAGTTTGATGCCCCCACAAAACATTATCTTTGCCAGAAACAGGCAAACAATTGGCACAGCCCTAAACCTCCTTAGGTATCTACCACAATTCTGTTCAAGACTATGCATGGGAGTGCACACAAATTCTAGTAATTTGGATGGTTACATAAATCATTCAACCGATTTACAGAAGTAACACCATGAGACTTCTGAACCCCCTAACACCACATGAGTAGCACTCCAGCTGCAACGAACAGCTTGTGGAGACTTTTCAGATGAATAGCTGAAGAAATGTGAAGGTAGTTCAGAATAATGAATTCATCTGAGAGTTTGGCAATCTGTTCATATGTAAATAGTTGTGGGGAAAAGAAGTCAAAAAGCATTTCTCTTATATTTATCTTAGCCTTTGCAGTCCTTCTGTCACCTGAACAACTGTTGCTTTGAACAACTATAGCACACACAGAGCTCAGGCTTGTTTGTTTCATTTCACGTACATATGGTTTCTTTTCTGAGTGCTTTCTGCAAAATCTAAGATGTTGGCTCAAGCAAAATTACACACACACACACACACACACACACACACACACACACACACACATATATATATGAAGCATAGCTCAGCCGCAGGTTGTGTTTTATATTGTATATGATTAATGCCAACCTGTCTGTTTCTTATCCAACATACAGAAATGATGAATAGCTCACTCAGTAGAGCATGAGACTCTTAATCTCAGGGTCATGGATATGAGTCCAATGTTGGGCATGAGATTCCTTCATTGCAGGGAGCTGGACTACATGACACTCAAGGTCCCTTTCAACTCTACAGTTCTATGTTTCTATGAATAAGTATTATTATTATCTATTATATGCCGCTTAGATGCCAAAATGCTCCCAAATGACTTCTAGAATGCACCCATATTAGTATGCAAAAAGCAAGCAAGCAAACAAACAAACAAACAAACAAACCACAAAACTTCTAATATTGTACAGATGAGTAGACTCTAGTCCACAGAAGGTTATGCCGAAATAGAAGTTGCTGATCTTTAAGGTACCAAAACACTCTTTGTTGCTTTTGCTGCAACACAGCCAACTCTCTGTCACTGCAGAAGAAGATGAACAATAGAGCAGGAGCCCCAACTGTACTTGGGCAAAAGCTTCTCTATGTCCCCACTCCCTGAGAGGTTTGGAAGGCGGCAACACAGGAATGGGACTTTTCAGTGGTGCTTCCCTGACTGTGGAATGCTCTCCCCAGAGAGGCTTGCCCGGTGCCATCATTGCATGTCTTTAGGCGCCAGGCAAAAACATTCCTCTTTACCCAGGTTTTTGGCCATTAAATAATCTATGGCCTGTTAAAGCTGCATAACTTTTGTTATGGTTATTTTATTAAAAAGGTTCTATTACAGTGGTACCTCGGGTTAAGTACAGTGGTACCTCGGGTTATGTACTTAATTCATTCCGGAGGTCTGTTCTTAACCTGAAACTGTTCTTAACTTGAAATACCACTTTAGCTAATGGGGCCTCCTGCTGCTGCTGCTGCTGCGCTGCCGCCGCACGATTTCTGTTCTCATCCTGAAGCAAAGTTCTTAACCAGAGGTACTATTTCTGGGTTAGCAGAGTCTGTAACCTGAAGCGTATGTAACCCGAGGTGCCACTGTATTATGCTTTATTATTGGGCTCAGTAAAATGTGTTCTTAATGTTGTATACTGCCCTTGATAAAGGGAGATATATAAATTGATAAGAAGAAGAAGAAGAAGAAGAAGAAGAAGAAGAAGAAGAAGAAGAAGAAGAAGAAGAAGAAGGAAGAGATTTCACTAAGTATGAGGTTCTGCAAATGTGATTATGTGATTTGCTCAGTAAAATTTCAGCTTAAACACGATCCCAGAATGCATATGCTGTCATGTTTCAAAACAAAAGGTGCATTTAAAAAGCATGGGGTGAGAAAAGGGGTATTGTTTTAGCTTTATTGTTTTAAATTGGAAGAACTTCCTTCTTCTACTGCAATTTCAGGGCTCTACAAGGCCCAGCTTGGCAGGGAAGCTCTCTTCAAGGGCAGAGAAGCACACAGTTCATCCCAAAGGCATCCTCCAGGGATGCATTTGATAAAGGAGATCTATATCTGAAGATGACAGGGAAGAAATTGAGATCATACAGATAGAAGCTGGTAACAGCCACAAGTCTTTGGGGACTGGCTGGTTAATTACAATTTAGGATACATAGTAGTGAGCTGTTAAGCAAAAGAAGAAATGTTCTGTCATGTAATGTACAAATGCTGGAAGTCTAAAACCGAGAGGTAAAATCCCTCAGCACGTTTCCAGCTCAGCATCCATTTGTATGAATGAGGGGCAAGCAAGTACAGAGCATGGATAAGTTGCTCCCTTGAGGTAGATGAATGTCAATGTCTGCCACTGATTAATACTTTCGAAACTGGCTGGAAGGAGAATAGTCGGTGGGCCTGGCCATTCCAGCACATAAATAACAGAGGAACGATAGAGCTAATTCTCTGAACACATCTAAGAAGGTAGATGTCTTTTAAGAGAACTAAATGCTGTCCTACAGAAGTTCTGTAAATATTGGACGTGCAAAACAGGCTGTTCAGTGCTTTGCTTTTTCCCAATGAAGTGAATGGCTGCCATTCATTTCTAAAGGATAAAGGCATGATATATGCTCAGGGAGCCATGGAACAGGAGCCAAACCTATCCTCATCCAGGATCCCTGTAGTTCACAAACCCACCTTCCCTTCCACAGCCCATCATAACATTCAGCATTTTATTAGTTTTATATATTATGGATTAATTTATCAGGCAAGTTTACACATCTATCTACTAAGGAGCAGCGTGTGCTACTAATTTATGACAATAAGCAGATTATTAAGTGGAAGAAAGCCTGAGGGGTTTGAAATCTGTGAATTGTGATATCTTCACGCTGCATTTTGGGTCGCCTCATACAAGGTGTGAGCAATATCTGAGATTAGAGGGAAGGAGACTATGTAAGTGCTGAAATATTTGTTTACACAGTCAATTATGCACGCGCTGTGCCTGTGAAGAGTTGTAGATAACACTCCAGCATTTGTTCAGAAATTATTTCTTATCTAGGACTGTGTATTTGTCTTTGGATAAGCCCAAGACAGCACCATACAGGCATCAAGCACACGTAGCATGACACTTTTGGTGGCAAGCCCAAGTGCAGACTGATGCTATGTTGGTGCTTTCTTCTGCAAACCCTGGAAATGCAGAAGATGTCATCTATGTTCCAGGAACTTTAGATGCATGTGCATTTAATGCATGGGGGGCAGGGCTCCCAGAAATTTGTATATAAGCATCAGGGACTGGATGGACACTGGAGAGTGGTGGCTGGATTCCCATGAGTGGGCACTGAGAGAAGGGGGCTTGGAGACTAAGGGATCAGTGAACTGGATGGGGGGCTGTAAGACCCAGGAGATGAGAGTCAGAAGGTGCAGGAGAAGGTGCAGGATTGGAGAGTGAAGGACAGGTGCAGAGGGAGGAGGAGATAGGCCAGGCTGGTGTGGTGCCAAGGACTTCCCCACGTCCTCCTTCTGCTCCTACTTCTCCTGCTCCATCGTCACCCACAGCCAGAGGATAGAAGCAGGAGGAGCTGGAGGCTACACGCAAGGAGTCTTCACTTAGTTGTGTGCTGTTCTGTTGTGGCAGCTGCATCATTGGTTGCACATCTAAGAGGAGCTGAGAAATGTAGGACTGGTGGACATGCCTATTGCTAACTTTTAAGGGTACTTTTGAAAATAAAGAGTTAATTCCTCACTCTGGACATTCTTGCCTGACAGCATTGTGGCAACGAGTGTATAAAGACACATTTACAGAAGGTACACTTATTACACTTTGTTTGTGGCATTAAAACACACATACCCCATCCACTTGTGTGCATGCAGCAACTGCATCTTTTTTATTATTTTGACAAAGTAAAAATAAAAAAAATAAGAATAAAGTGTGCACCCAACCCCCAAGACCATTCCATTGTAACGATCCAACCTCCCAAAATTTCAACACGTCTTGCGATGGTGTGACCCCTTTCCATTTTAACAGTACAGATTCTACAAACACCTTCCATATCTCCTCAAAATTATTTCTCCTGCTTATTCCCCGTCTTAGCTTAATGGCACATGTTAACTTATCATTAATAGCTATATCAGCAACTGCATCTTTTCTAAGCTTTGGGAGAGGAGAGAAAAATAACCTTTCTGAGATGAAGGCACAAAAACCTGCACAGGAAAGTATGAATTTTAAACATAATACAGTGGTACCTCAGGTTAAGAACTTAATTCGTTCTGGAGGTCCGTACTTAACCTGAAACTGTTCTTAACCTGAGACACCACTTTAGCTAATGGAGTGTCCTGCCACTGCCCCGCTGCCGCATGATTTTGTTCTCATCCTGAAGCAAAGTTCTTAACCCAAGGTACTATTTCTGGGTTAGTGGAGTCTGTAACCTGAAGCGTCTGTAACCTGAGGTACCACTGTAATTGAACAGTATTGTACTGTACACAGTTACTGTAAAGCCTTAACCAATATACAATAATGACATGCCATAAAAATGGCACTGAGAGCCAGTTTGGTGCAATGGTTAGAGTGTTGGACTAGGTTCTAGGAGACCAGGTTTCAAATCCCCACTCAGGCACCCTACTGGGTGACCTTGGGCCAGTCACTGCCTCTTAGTCTAACCTACCTCACAGGGCTGTTGTGAGAATTAAATGGAGGCAGGGAGAATTCCATCTTGAGCACCTTGGAGGAAAAGGTGGCCTATCAAAGGAATAAATAAATAATAAAAATCCCACAAGTGATGACCTGAGAGGATGACCTGAGAGACATTTGTTCGGTGAGATGATCAGAAACAGAACTGTCCAGCTATCCCCAGAGAAGTCCTCCCCCAAAGGCTCTATCTACAATGTGGAAATAAGAATAATTGTAGGCACTGGAGTGTGGATAGATTAGTCTGAAGGTCTTTCCATTTTGTCTAGAATAATCTGGTCTAATTAACTAGCTCATTGTGATCTTATTGCTGTGAAACAAAAAATACATTTATAGTAGTGAGCTCCTTCTAAAATAACGGGAAATTGTTTTGTTGTTGCCGCTTGTGCTGAGATATCTAGACTAGGCCCTCTACCCTGGTTTCATTCATGCACACCAAAATGAGGTAGCCCTAACTGTTGATGTCCACTCATTGTTCTGTGCAGAAGATGCTTTTGACTGTAGATACAGAGGTGCCGGATTTTGGTGCTGGTTGTTTTTTGAGGCAAATGTTACCATATTGAAGGAAAGGTGACTGCTGAGAGTGAAAGTAGTATCTCTAAGCTTGCCATAGCACCAGGGTGGAATGATGTGGTGAGGCAGAGGGATTGGGTGTGGGGACAGGGGAGAGGAACCAAGAGCAGAGGAGAAGGGACACTGAATCATTTTATGAGACTATATTTAAAGGTCATCAACATTCCAGGCTACATTTCATTTTAATGTCCAGTGTTTTCCTTCTCAACAATTCACCCCACCCCCACCAACAAGCTGCTTTTGCCTCTACCAGAGAAAATACTGCATATATAGAAACCTGTATGTTTTCCTTTCTATACAGAAACACAAAAGTTCATGATGGTCTGGCCCTGTTATCTGCCTGAGTAGGAAACTGTCCCAGAGCCCCTCTCTTTGTCATACACATTATCTGACACCATCCCATTATAAATTATTTTGCCTCCACCAGTTGTAGCCAGTGATGTGGGACAGAAATGCATAGTCTAGTAAAGCGTGTTCTCCTTCATGGAGAGCACGTGTTGCGGTGGGGTCTGCTGAGCCACCCCTCTGTTACCAGGCAGGGTCTCTAAAGATGGCCTGGGGCAGTGATTGGTTCACTGGGTTGCTGGGGTAAAAGTTATGTTGCAATTTTGGTGGGAGGGGTAAAATGTTTAAATACTCTGCACACAGCCTGGAGATTTCTCTTTGCTGTGTGCAACGGATCACCCGCCCACCCGCCCTTGAGTAAGGGGTTGTTGCATTGACCTTGCTATGCCTGTCATGGGGTCGTCTGCCATTGGGGCAGGGGCCTGGTAGGAATTTTGTCCATCTGGCAGATTGGCTGGGCCATTTGGTTTTTGCCTACTGCGTAGCAAATCGTCACAACTTGTAAGGTTGCGGTTAGGCATTGGTTATAAATTGGTGGAGGAGGGGTTAGGATAGGCTGGGCCTGCCCCTCCATGGTTGCTGCGGAAAGGGAATTCCGTTAAAGGAATCCTGGGGCTTGCCATCTTTTCGTCCAATCCCTGGAATGGGACTAGGGCCGGCAAGCCTTCAGGGAGCAGGCGGGTGAGAGGTGAGGGTCTGTGACTCAGCTCCATTTCTCCCCGACTTGCTTTCCCCCGCACTGTCTTTCGGTGGTGCCCGGAAGTCAGTTCTGTCCCCAGGCGGGGGGACAGATAGTCTTAATCAATGCCTAAACAACCACTCACGGTTTTGTATTTAAATAAAGTTGTGGCCAAAATTATGCCAAAAACCTTAAACAAAAATTAAGTGTGCGTTGTGAGTTATTTGGGGGGTGGCTCGGGGACCTCGACACGCAAAGCAGGAATCAGTGTGCCGCTAGTAGCAGAGTACCTGAAAGGAGCAGAAGAATTTCCCCTTCCCCTGAATTTAAAAGGGGAAAGTATATAGATCTTTTGAACGAGAGTTGACTGGACAGGAATTACTTCTTTGTTCTGCATGTAATTACAGTTGGTACTAAATATATATCTAGCTGTAGCGATCTGTAGTCTTCATTCTGCTGATTACAAAGTACTCTGGCCATAGCCTGGACTAAACCAAAATTCGGCTGAGGAGCAAAAGCCTTAAGGCACTGGGAGCCAATGCAGTCCCAACCATAAGTCATTCTAATTAAGCTATCATACTTCTCTGGGACTCCTCAGATGTGATATAACCAGTGAGGCTAAACTCAATTATTCCTTAATGATCAGCCTTGCAGGCAATATGAAGCTTACTCCAAGGAAGGACACTATAGTAAACTTCAAAATAAAATGAGATGAATATTGACAAAAGACTGAGTTTAAAAGACCAAAGTTGGGTTTTTTCTCCTTCTCTGATTGAAATACTTCCAACCTAATTTATAAATCAAAAGTCTGTACTAATGATGAAAAAATACAACAATGAAGAAGAAAACAACAACAACATCAACAACAACAGAGAAATCAGTCCAGCATTAAACTGAGAAATCTTATATATATATATATATATATATATATATATATATATATGCAGGTTTTGGTGTCCTCGGGTATCTTCCCGTGTAAAAGTTGGGGTGTCTAGGCGACGTTTCGACGAGGTCTCACTCGTCATCTTCAGGCAGGTGCTTTCGGCTTCTTGTTACTGGAACAGAGCTCTGTTCCAGTAACAAGAAGCCGAAAGCACCTGCCTGAAGATGACGAGTGAGACCTCGTCGAAACGTCGCCTAGACACCCCAACTTTTACACGGGAAGATACCCGAGGACACCAAAACCTGCATTCCTGTACCCGTGAAAATCTACGAAAGCAAATATATATATATATATATATATTAAAAATGGTACCATGAGAAAAGAGTTCTAGGACTATTTTTAAAAAAGGCTTTCAGGGGGATACAACCTAAGCAGGGACTGTTCTAGAGACTGTAAATGTCAAATATGAACTAGACTTCAGAAAATATCAGCTGGATATAAATACCTTCTCCTTGTGGTATTGCTGAAAGTTTGAAATTAGCAGAATAAAAGTGACCCAATATTTTTTGAAAGTGTCCTGGAAGACAACTGTTTGAGTTCCTAAGACATGTAAATGAAGCACAAATAAAACACAGGCACAATGTAATAGAAACAGTTCCACAAATACAGGACTGATGATTTCATTACTAACATTTGCAAACTGTTCTGCAACTCTTCGTATAGCTCCTATTATGTATTCCCACAGAGACTTGGCTCACACATAATGCTAAACTATGGCATGGTGTTATATGTAAACCTGGCCCAGGAGCCATAGTTTGTTGTTAGCTTACACATTTTGGTTTGTTTTAACTATGGTGTGACATTAGTTAACCATAGTTTGTTTGGACAACCCCTCCCAGATGCTCACTAAACTACAAAGGCATGGGGCAAGAGCAGCTGGAAATCAAACCAATATTTGGAGAAACAAGCCATGCTTAGTTTGTTCATCTGTGGAACAATCTATTGTTAACCTGTGGTTCTTCAGATCAAAACTATGGCTTAACATTATGTGTGAATAAGGTCAGACTATATAATAGGAATTTAGGGGAGAGTTAAAGAATGGATTGCAAATGTTAACGTATTTGTGATTTTGAGAAATACCTCACATTTGAAATTCTCATGTATACTGAGCTCTTTCAAAGAAGTCACATTAGGGATGGGTTGTGGAACTAAGCTTTATACATCTGCTAATGCTAAACACGTCATCATGGACTGAATGCCCAGACGTACTCTTCATCATTTTAAAGGTGTTGGGGAAAATAACACTCTACAGTGGTACCTTGGGTTACAAACGCTTCAGGTTACAGACTCCACTAACCCGGAAGTAGTACCTTGGGTTAAGAACTTTACCTCAGGATGAGAACAGAAATCGTGTGGTGAATGCACAGCAGCAGTGGGGGGCCCGATTAGCTAAAGTGGTACCTCAGGTTAAGAACAGTTTCAGGTTAAGAACGGACTCCTGGAATGAATTAAGTTCTTAACCAGAGGTACCACTGTATTCTAATTCCATAAGCAGAACAGATGACTCTAAATACCAGTTGCTAGGACTCACAGGTAGACAGAGAGCTGCAGCACTCATGTCCAGCTTGCAGGCTTCATACAGGCATCTGGTTGGCGGCCATGGTGCAAACAGGATGCCATTGGCCTGATCCTGCAGGCTCATCTTATTCTCTTATCACCCCAGTTCTTAGCTGCATAGGGAGAAGATAGAATCTTTTCTTCCACCCCTACTGGCCCTGCCTTCTAGGCTGCCAACCAGATGAGAGAGCATTTATTTGGCATAGAGCATTTCTTTTCTTTCCAGAGTTGCATAGAATGTATAATTTTGCCACCTGCAATTTTTCTTTTCAATGCAACCCTTAGAAGTACAGAAGCCTTCCCCAAGTTTGGCTCTGGCACAGCTAGACAGCTAAAACTCCATGCTGATTCTGTTTCCAAGCTTCATGAGTTAAGTGAATATACATACGTCATCTGAAAAGGGCTTGTGGGGATAACATTGTTGGTCTCTGATATATAAGGACACATGATTATTCATACTCAGAAAAGAAGGGATGTGTTGTCTAGATTTTTGAGGTCTTTGCATTTTGTCTGATGTGAATTTATTTACATAGCATTCTAATCTTCGCTTTGGGGCATCACCAGAAATGTCCATTTGCTTTGTTGTCTGAAGTATAGGTATTTTGCTTCCCCATAGAATAAAATTAACAATTCAGTCCACAAGAGCAACATAACAACTTCAGATTTTGGAAAGGGTAGTAGTAAAAACTAATGAACAGGAGACTGGTTGTCCACTTCTTTTCACTCTTTGTTCTAGACTTCCTGAAACCCCACTGAGTCCACTTAAATGTTCATTGTTTAAGTAGGAAGTCTGCTCCAAATCTGTATCCCTGGCAGAAACAAGAAAATAGCAGTAAGTAATGACCTGTTTTGCCCCAAGACTCTTTCCCCTGCTGGGAGGCCTGTTAGCTCACACACACTCCTTGCTTTCAGGGATAAGTATGAGGATGTCTATCATTAATCCTGCAAACAAAACACCATAAAGCACACACCACAATTGTCTCAAGAACATCCTTTGAAAGTTGATAGGTGGTTGCCAAGAAAGCTAGTAATCCCAATTATTGAGCCAAAGCAGCACCATTTTGAACTTTTCTGCATCACCACAGAAAAGAAATAAAGCACATCTGGAGCGGACAGCCTGCATTTGAATTCCTGACTCACTGGGAGAATTCACAGCAGGAATGTTGAAGAAAACACACACACTGAGAGAAAATTATAAGGTATGAATATCGTATTGACTCTTTCCCAGTTTTAAGAACCTCAGCCTTTGGCTATTCAGTCACGGACATAGAGAATTAGAAACCTGGTAGGAAGAGCATAGTCCTGACAGAAACGTTAAAGTAGCTTGGAGTAATGAATGTGCATGCTTCCAAACATGTAGGCATGGCTAAATGAAGTCAGGACTGCTACTCTCTGTACAACGCACCCACTCAAAAGTCATTGAGCACCATGTAATTACTGATCCATTCTAATGCACTCAAAAGGAACATAGTTCGTGTATTTCCATCCCCTACCCCCCTATGGTGGTTTTTATGGGACTTCTGCCTAGAGGTTTTCTAGGTCTCAGATGCTAAATGTTTCACAATATTTACTTCAAGTTTTACTATAGCTTTTAGCTATTAGGCCATAAGTAACATGCAAAAGTAGAACTTGCCAGCTACTGAATCATTTACTATTTAAAATCTTCCTGTTCCCCACCATATTCTATCTCAAAAACCAGTTGTTGGAGCAAGCTGGATATCAACAGTCATGAGAATTATAATGGAAAATGAGTGTGCTGTAGCAAATGCCTACTGGGCTTTGCAGTAATCTTCAGTCCATGTTCAATTTCTTGCATCAGTGAAATGCCTCCTGAGGTATGATGCTAACATATTGTGAACATTTGGGCATGTTATGCACAGCAGTTAATTCCAATCTTTTTAGCTAGCGTCTCCTTGCAGCCAAGCTGGCCTCACTTATGTACTATATACTTTAAAAAGTTCAAGAGAGTCATCATTGGCTTCCGATGGAATGATCAACAAAATATTTTCTTCTGTAGGCAAGTGAATGTGACCCCTCTCTAAAATTATTATTTAGTTCTGAGATGCTGCCAAAAAGGCAGCCCTGCTTCATCTACCCCTTCCATAACATCCCATACAACTTATCCTGTGCTCTGGTGACATTATGCTATATTTGTCTCCAGCCTCCAGCCAATAGCATTCAGTGGGATCCCCGCTTCCGCTGCACAGTGCAATATTAGCAGAAGTAAAAGGAGAACTTGGAATGATGTTACCATTTCCACCAGCAGCCCTGTGTTCCTTGTAATGTTTCATCTCAGCTGAGACTTGTGAGCCACGGGATGCTAGTCAACATCCAGCCTGTTTAGTAGACATGACAGCTAATGGTCCACCCGCCTGAACTTGTCATCTCCCCTCTGTATCCTTACAAAATATTTAATATTTGAGCCAGATCCAGGAACTGGACAAGGAAAACATATTCTCCCAGTAAGGAAAACATATGTACTCCTCTACGATTCTCACTCCCCTCCCAAAAAACCACTTGCATTAATTATAATCATGCAGTCACATGGGTGAACTGAATGGGCAGAACTTTAAAAGGGCAAAAGAAAGGTTCACCCACCAAAACGCCCCTACCATTTAATTAATGCTAGTTAAACAGTGGTAAGCTTTCTCTGTGAAGTACTTTAAATGTCAGCTTTAATCTTCTTTGGATTTTATTCCAAAGCATTTCGCTTTATAGCAAAAAGAAACAAAAAAGGCATATGCCTCTCCTTCCTCTATTTTTTTGTTCTGTCTTTGTTTCCTTCCACTGGGAATATGTGTGTTTGTATGTGTGTTGGGGGGGGGAGGGGGGAAATAAAAATAATCACTCTGTTTTATTATGTATCATAAACTCCCATCAATCTTACAATTAGTCTTAGTTTTGCTGTTTGCAGTTGAAAATGTGCTGTTGCATGTGTTTCCCTTTTCCTTCAAAGTCTTGGCCACTTGAAGGAAGTGGGAAAAAGCTCCAATGCAGTACCTGTGCAACCTTACAGGGCCAGGCTTGGGAAAAGTCCCAAGGCTTGGGAATAGGAGGGCAAGGCAATTTCAGAGAAACTTCCTAATGAACTGAGCTAAAGCTTAGGCAGAATCCCTTTTAATAGTCTGTGTAAACCTTTCCCATGGTAATATGATGGGTCATCAACTTCTTTGGGGATCACTTGTAGCCGAGTAAGATTGTCTTCCATGAACATGGTCTTAACACTGAGTCCATAAGTGACTGTGAAGGCCAATTCTAGATCCACACGTCCTTCCACAGTGGGGACACAGGTTTCCGTGTGGGAGTTGATCAAGGTGAGGGTTGACCAAACATGCCTTTCTCTTAACACATTTCTCCTTTTTCTCCTGAGTTCGAGCTTCTTCATCCATGACACCTTTGGTAAAGGATGTTCTTCAATTGGGGCATTCGTAGGCCAGTGTTTCCCAGTTGTCAGTGTTTATACTACATTTTTTAAAGATTTGCCTTGAGACAGTCTTTAAACCTCTTTTGTTGACCACCAGCATTGGGCTTTCCATTTTTAAGTTCAGAATAGAGTAGTTGCTTTGTAAAACGATAATCAGGCATCCGAACAACATGCCCAATCTAACAAAGTTGATGATGAAGAATCATTGCTTTGACACAGGTGATCTTTGCTTCTTCCTGTACACTGACATTAGTTCACCTGTCTTCCCAAGTGATATGTGAAAATTTTGGGAGACACCGTTGATGGAATCTTTTGAGGAGTTGGAGATGACATTTATAAGTGGTCCATGTTTCACAGTAAGATTTGTAGTACAATAGCTTTGTAAACAAATGTTTTGGTTTCCCTGTGAATGTCCCAGCCCTCAAACACTCTGCACTTCAATTGGGAGAAAGCTTACAGAGCTCAGGTGGTGCTGGATTTCCGCATAAGTGTCAGCCCTTGTGGAAAGATAGTTGCCCAGGTAGGAGAAGTGGTTGACATTTTCCAATGTAACACTGTTAAGTTGGATTTGTGGGGTTGTTTTGTCCTTGTTTGTGCAGCACTTTGTTTTTTTGGATGTTGAGCGATAGGCCAAGCCTTCATCTGGGACCTTCATGGGGAAGGTCCATAGCTCAGTGGTAGAATATCTGTTTTGCTTGCAGAAGGTCCTAAGTTGAGTCCCTGGCATCTCCAGAAGGGAGAGAACCCTGCCTGAAAGCCTAGAGAACCACTGCCAGTCAGTGTAGACAATATTAAGCTAGCTAGACCAATGGTGGAACTCAATATAAGTCAGCTTCCTATGTTGCTATATCCTGGCTTGTTCTCAGTAGGAACCCACAAGGTGAGGCCATAAGACAGCTTGATTCTCAGCACCTTGGATAGCTCCAAGTGCACAGTTTGCTGAGTTTTGCCTGGGTCAGCTATTTATTGACTGCCCAGTTAGCCTGCCCAGATTACCCCTTGCTTCTCAAACCAACAACCATTTTACCAGCATTCCCGTCTTTGTCCTAACATTTCTGCCTTCACTTTTCTTTTCTTCAAAACATGTCCTTCTACGACTCCTCATTATCAACAACTGTGTCCACTTCGTTCTATTCTGTGTGCACATTCAGAAATGCAAACATGTACATGTGATTTTTCAGGTATGGACATTTTCACATTTTGTTATCTGCCTTTCATCACTTATTTGTATTTTAAGGACCGTTAAGTGTCAGAAGAGGAAATACCTAACCAACCTGACTTCTATGGGCCACAGTATTTTTTTCATTATTATTATTATTTTGGAGGGTGGAACAGTCTCCCTCAGGAGGTTCTGGACTCTCCTTCATTGAAGGATTTTAAGCGGAGGTTGGATGGCCACCTGTCAGGGATGCTTTAGCGGACTTTCCTGCATTGCAGAGGGTTGGACTAGATGACCCTCAGGATCCCTTCCAACTCTACAATTCTATGATTGGCTAAGTGGACCCTTACTATATTTTCTACTCAAAAACCTGAAACATACAAGTCGCCCTTGGCATTCCTCTTGCAGCATAAACAGGGTGAAGCTAAGATTATAGCAAGGCCATGAGTCATACTTTAAATATTCTGTATATCATAAAGGACACTGTCAGTTCAAGTTCAGGCCTTATTTTTTTTAAAAATCTGCTTAATCAAAGCTTGAGGCAATAAAAAAAACTTAGTTTATTTCCTCTACTCACACCCAAAGCCTCATGGGGTATAAATGTTGATTTATACATCTCTAGAAGATACTGTACATCATTATATAATATTGCATATTATCAAATTGCCCATAATCAAGCCATGGCTTAAACATTTAGTGGGTGGCAGCACATAAATGGTGTGGTGAAAAAACAGAACAAGCTCTTAATAGCACCATGCAGAAAGTCTTCCTTGTCAACTGGATTCCTCTGGATTCCTTTGGGACTACAACTTCCATCATCCCTAGCTAACAGGACCAGTGGTCAGGGATGGTGGGAATTGTAGTCCCAAAACATCTGGAGGGCCGAGTTTGCCTATGCCTGCTCTACATAAATTCTACTTGGGATAAATTCAGGTGATTCCTCCCCTTCAAAGAAGTGGTCAAAGACCCCATGAACTGGGCCTCTGAACATATGACAGGCCATTAGTGCAAAAAAGCACAATTAAACCTACACACTTCTTTCTTTCCAACCACCCCTACCTATCTGTACCAACCACTTCCCTCTTCAAAATGTATCTGATAGTCCTTGATGTGGCTCCCAGTAGTTCCTCTTCTATGTCTAATTTTATTCATGGCCAGTAGAAATCATGGGAAATGTAATGCACAAATTCCCCTAGGATATGCATTTTTTGAAACATGGTTTGGTTTGAGAACTGCACTGCAAAATTCAAAACAGAGTGAATTCTGAAGAATAGCTGAGTTTCAGCTTGCGTGTTGTTTTGGAAAGTGCAAACTGGATAGATTTAGCTTTAAATGCATACTGAATCAAATTTCTCTCCCCCCCCCCCCACTACAAGATGAACACCGAAAGAGGCAGCGACTGACAAGAAGAGGAGTCTTGGGATTGTGGTGGGATAGCCTGATGAAAACACTAGCTAATGATCTAAGGATCATTAGAAAAGGTATAGGAAACAAAACTACCAATATTACAATGAAAGGACTAGGGCTGAATGTGGCCCTCCAGACATCTCGAGCTGGCCCTTGGGACCCTCTCTAGATCACTGGCATGTGACCTCCAGAACATTCCCTTAAAGAGAATATAGCCCATGGGTTGAAAAAGGATTCCCAACCTTGCTGTTTAACTTCCTGGTCCTTCCACATATTATTGGTGCTTCTTAATTGTGTGCCCTCTGCACGTTCCATCAACAAACATCTATTTTTCACCTCAAGGTCACTGCAATGTGAGCCCAGTCTAGCATCTGCATGTGCTATATAATGGTGCAGATGGAACAAAAATGACTTGCTGTCTGGATGACATATTGTCAGCAATATGAATTTAGTAGTGCGTGTATATATCAAACTCTTTGAAACCGCATGAAAGCTCAGAAAATGCTCAGTAAAACACCCAAAAAGGACAATATACTACTGACATGTCTATTTTAAGCAACAGGTCTTCTTCAGAAACATCAATTTTATATGATCTTCAATCTTTTAAAGCTCCAAGGCTGCTATGAAGGGTCTTAATAGTTGCAACAATGTCCAGCCCAGTAAGAAACAGATTTACCATATACCAAGTTCAATGGCACTTACTCCTGTGTAAGAGTGCAGAGACTTGCAGCCTTAGTTACTTCAAATTACTGCTGTGGCTAACCTCTACTTTGAAAACACTATAAAAAGATATTTGCCACTTTCCTCCATCATCCCTTAGGGCAGGGAGCAGGGGTTTGTCTTTTTCTGGTATCAAAATAATTAAGAGGTGGCAAAGTGGTGGGTATTCTTGCTTGAATCCCTTTAAAAACTTTGCCACTTCCTAGAGGTCCTTCTTTCTGTTGGCTGTGTTCGCCATGCCTCCTGACAGGACTTACAAAGTGAGGTTGTCTAGAGCGCTACCTGCAGAGTTCTGAAAAGCTCTGTTTTTTCGTTTTTGTTGAAGCAGAGCAACATAGGCTTTTTAAAAGAAACTTAAATGAAACTCCTGACTTTTAAGAAAATACATCCACTGCTGTGCTTTCACAAACAGCAACAACAACGACACAGAGCTTTTCAGTCCTATGCAGGGAACATTTTTGACAGCTTCACTTCTTGCAAAGCCCATGGATCTAGAGAAACACAGAGATTTGATAGGGGAGCATAGTGCTGCATCCCCACAGAAACAGAGCACTCTGTAGCTTTGTGTCTCTGTAGCTCAGTCTGACTCAGGCATTGAGCAGAGTCGAGGAAGAAGGAGCTCCCAAATTACTCCAGTTTATCTCATTATTTTGTTCCCCCACACAAAATCAATGTATACAGCTACTGAATATATTACAGGCCATGCTTAAAAGAAAGAGAAACCACCAACAAGTCTCAATTCTAGGCAAATGTACATTCCCCATACATAAGGTAAACATAAGGCAGCTGGGCAGACAACCGACTGTCCTGCTTTAATGCTGTTGTGTCACTACAGCTGGATAATGGAGCACAGATCTCAGGTCCTGCTGCTCAGCGACCTCTCAAATAACTGCAAACTCTTCAAGTGTCCCTATTTTCCAGGGACAATCAGGTTTTATGGAAGCCGTCTCAGTTTCTGATTTATCCCAGAATATCCCTATTTTCATCAGAAATGTTGGAAGGTATGGTATGATGTCCTTATTTTCATCGGAGAAATGTTGGTGGGTAGGGAGATAGGTGACCGCTGAGCCAAGTAACTACACAACCTTTAGAAAACAACTTAACCCAGGCCTGTATAGGTTGTTTTTTTTAATGTTTAATGTTTTCTTATTTTTTATATATGTTGGAAGTCTCCCAGCTTGGCTGTGGCAAATTATCATTATTATTATAATGGAACAGGACATCCCTGTTTTCCTCAGATAAATGTCTGTAACTGCAGTTGCCCACATCTTTCCCTCTTTTTTTTTTTTTAACTTCAGATTGCTGCAGAGTGAAGCTCCAAGTAGTCGCACTAAGTACTGTGCCTCTACACGCATGTGGAATTCTGGGAAATGAAGATGGAGGACATGACTGTCAGGAACTGAGCTCTGCAGTGTGTCTGTTGGGGGGGCGCAGGCAGGGTTGGTCCACCCATGAGGCAAGGTGAGGCATTCACCTCAGGCAGCAGAATCCACAGGGGCAGCAGATCTCTACGTATATATTTATTCCTCCCTCATTCCTGATGCACATCTTCACACACCCTTTATTCCCTGACAGGGAAGGAGGCACCATTTTGTGGTTCGCCTCAGGCACCAAAATGTCTGGGTCTGGCCCTGGGGGCAAGAAAGTAATTGCTGTGATTGCCACCCCTGCCAGCTGGTAAGGGGGAGGAGGGGGGAAGAGGATAGAGCAGGTCCACATTCCTTTCTTTAAAACTTTTTGCAGACATTGTTTGGTATATTCTGTAAAACACTTTGAAGAAAGCAATAGGTGCACACCCCTTCCTTTAATCATGGCACCTGGAAAGCTGGGAGAGATGACTTTTTTCTTTACTTTTTCTTCCCTTCAGCAAATAACCCATTTGTCCATTCCCTCCCCTAATGGCTAACCAGGTGGCAGGAAATTAAAAATAATTCCATTTATTTTTCTTTTTTTTGGGGGGGAAAGGAATTTGTGTCCTCTCCCCTCCCCCACTTACCAGGTGTGAGGAACTGAGGAGAAGAAGCAACTGGGTGAAGGAAGGGGGACAGCATCTTGCTGAGGAGCCCCTCAAGGCTGGCTACACAGCTGTGTCTATATTCTTTAAATCCCTGTTACAGATAGGTAGCCGTGTTGGTCTGCCATAGTCAAAACACTTTTTAGGTAAAAAGGTCCCTATTTCAAGAGGCAGAATATATGAAAAGAAAGGGCTTGGAAAGTCCTTTCATGAGATGTTAATTGGTTGCCTCCTGGGCATCATCAACAGCAAACTATGGAAAATAACTGCTAAATAAAACTACCTAATTTAGATTCTATTGATTTTTTTTTAAGCCTAGCACAGCACCTAAAATTAATCTCTGACTTTGTTAACATAAGAACTGTCTGATTCTTTTTATTCCTGTTTTCCACCCATCAGAGAATCTGTGTTTTTTGGCCCAAGTAGGGAAATGGATCTGGATAACAAAAGGATTTTATATTTTCAAAAAGAGGAGATCATCTATTCTAGGTGCACCCTAAAACTAGGAGTGGCCAGTGGGGAGGGATGTGGCACCAATCTCCCTGCTGTCTTGCCCTTCTCTGTAAGCCAACGGTGAACCTATCCTGATTCATGAAGATCCAGACTGCCTGTTATCATTAGATAAGGTTTCTAATGAACAGTGGGTGTCACATTTGAATGGCTTGGCATAGTCACCACAGTTCTCGTTTGACACCCCATAAGTTCATAATTATTTTGCTTTTGTATGCATATTTCACACCTAGGTTGAAAAGGTGCTATGTATGATGATCATTTGATAAAATTTGGACAAAACACTCCCCCAGCCCAGTACAGTGCTTTCCAGATGTGCATTGCAATGGTGCTTCTCAGCTTTGTAGTTTGACACTATAGCAACACTGGAAAGAAATCTATGAATTATAAATGGCTTCCATTTGTTAGGGAGAATAGATGGAGAGTACAGAAAATATTTCCTTTACATTCAGATTCTCAAGGAACTTCGTACAGGACTTCCTCATGCATCTTTTAGATACCACACTTGCCATTCCTACTAGAGTGGGAATCAGTCCTGTTCCCTTAGGCCTGGTCTCTTTTAATGTGGGAGATCTTGGTCATTTGTCAGTTTATGAAGTCTGCCATGTCACGGCTTCCATCCCTGGTTGGGTGCTACAGCTGATTGGTGTTATAACTCAGACCAATGAACTGGTGCTTCTCAGACCCTCCAAGTGCCCCTATTTTCCAGGGTCAATTCCAGATTTAAAGAAGCCACCCCAGTTTCTGATTTGATCCCAGAATGTCCTGCTTTTTCTTAGGATGTCCCTATTTCATTGGAGAAATGTTGGCGGGTATGGAGTTATGCAACCCCCAAGTCAAGGAAATAAGTAACCAAACAACCTTTAGAAGATATTTGAAGACAGCCCTGTATAGGGAAGTTTTTTTAATTGTGTGTGTGTGTGTGTGTGTGTGTGTGTGTGTGTATTGGAAGCCATCCAGCCTTTTATATTTTATTAAGCCAGGAGGCTGCCTCATCTGCTATAAAAGAGCGTAGGGAACTTTTGAAGCATGTTCACTTGCTGGACAATACTTTTTGTGCCTCTACAGCTATTGCATGTTAAAAGTGACAGCCGGCATTTCTTGTGCAGTGTTTTCCCAGCCGGTAAACTCGTATTTTGCTTCCTAACGTGATCCTACAGGGAAGTAAACTCCTCCCATTGCCAGGTCATCCAAGGTGGTCACAGTTATTATCTTTAAAAAAAATAAATCTGGGTAAGACATTGTGAAGTGATCAGAGACCATGCAGAATCCTAGAATGTGTTGGAATTCTCAGCAGGTCTCAATATTCCACAGAGAATCTCATTTTCACATTGATCTGTGTAATTAGAGGCACTTATATACAATACTCTATCATTTTCCATTTCCCCAGGTCAGGAAGGCTGGCACTTGGCTGACAGCTGTTGCTTCAGCAATGAGGCAGCTCAGACTGACAGCAGATATAGGAGCTGGAGGTTCCATTCCTTCCAAGCTCTCAGTCAGGCCTTGATCCAAAGAGGTGTTGCCATGCACTTCCCTCTTCATCTAAGTAGCCTCATGTGCAGCTAGCTGGGTTCTTTGCTGAAGGCTCCGAAGTTTTCCTTGGCTTGATATCTCCTCTGCTCCTGCAGCCCTGGGGGAGATTGGGGTGGGATTGCCTGAGAGCCAGTCAGGAACTCAGGCAGCTGCTCTGGCAAACTTGGGGCATGAATGCTCAGATCTAAAGGTTTCTCAGTATTATTGGCAATGTGGAAGAGATATGCTGGTGAGGCCAACACCCCTTGCCTGTCATTTGAGAGACTTGGGTTTGAATACTCAGTAGGGCTGAAACCTGACAATCATTAAATTATTAAACGTTAAAAGGCTGCCTTATGATGGTCCTCCATTCCACCCTCATCCCAGCTTGTCAGTTACAACTTACGATCCTTGCAACTGAAGCCTGCAAGCATTTATGCCATTGGTGCTACTGCAAGAGTGCTTCAGCTGTTCAATAATCCAACTGAACCAGCATGTTTCACTGCAGAGAACCTTATGTAATCATTCTACTTTAGGCACTCATTAGCTTCTTCCTCTTCTTCACCTTCAACTTGTGATGAGAGAGAACAAATTAATTTTGAAAAGAGGTTGCTTTTGGGGGGGGGGGTAGTGATATGGTTTGCCTACACCCATTTCTCTTGCTATATGCAAACCCATATTATTCTATACAGCTCTGAAAAGCTCATGTTCCTTATCAGGTTATGCCATTAGATCTATAAAGCTCAGATATTAATTGGAGGTTTGGTTTTGCTCAGATATGAGTTCAAATGCAGTATCCCACCCAAGCTGAAAGGTTGCCTAGTAACAGCTTTTAAAAGAGTGCTATTTGCTCTCCAAGCGACAAGCTGTTATTTCTCCCTTCTTTAAAACAAAAACATAAAGAAAGAGTAGAACTAACAGAAGAGAGTCTAGTAATTACTGCACCAAATAATAGTGTAAATGGCCCCATGGTGACACATGATGCCTTCCTGGTTGCCACTATAAGGCTTCTAGGAGAAAGAGTAACACAGCGTCATTGTAGCAGAGGCTTACTGAAATAACCCATCTAGCCTTAGGGAACATGAATTACATGGAAAACATCTAGCTGAATCACTAGAATTGTCATCCTCAAACAAGTCAGTGGCAAATCCAGTTGGGTGATGAGTGTGTGTGTGTGTGTGTGTGTGTGTCCTAGCATCCTGAAACAAGTGCTTCGGGAAATATCCCTGATCTTTGTAATCTCAAGTAAAACATTTACTGAAATGCCACATTGCAGAACCATCACACAGTTAGGGTGGATTGATCTGACATTTTCCCCACTGAGAGGTGACTTTTCACCCCATGGTTGAGATTCACAAGGAACACCATCACCCAAAGGCGTCAACTGCCCCAATGGGATTGTAATGCAACACGTATGCTACAGACTTGCTTTTGAGGCTTACTGAGCACTCTGCCCATCTCAAACTGCACTGGCCCCTTCCTATAACCAGTTATACGTAAGCCTCTACTTTGGGGGGAAATTTATAATAAACTCTATTATTTTCATTGCTATGATCCCACACTTTGTCAAAGGGAAACTCCCCACTACAATAGAAATCATATCGAACAATTAGAAAGCTCTTTAATCTGAGCAGGATGAAAGCAAAGAGTAAGGTTACCATAACTTCTGTTATAGAGCTTCAGTATGCACACTCAGAGGATGACCTCGAAACTATCCAAAATATCTTTGCATAAGCTTACAAAAAGCTTGGCCTATCATTCAACATCCAAAAAACAAAAGTGCTGCACTAATAAGCACAAAACAACCCCTCTGCAGCACTACATATCCAATTTAACAGTGTAATGTTGGAAAATGTTGATCACTTCTCCTACCTGGGCAGTTATCGTTCCACAAGGGCCGACACTGATGCCAAAATCCAGCATCGCCTGAGTTCCGTGAGTGCAGCTTTCTCCCAATTGAAGTGCAGAGTGTTTGAGGACTGGGACATCCGCAGGGAAATCAAAATGCTTGTTTACAAAGCTATTGTACTGTACTACCAACCTTACTATATGCTTGTGAAACATGGACCATGCCATCTCCAATTCCTCAAAAACTTCCATCAATCTCCAAAAATTTTTACACATCACTTGGGAAGACAGGTGAACTAATGTCAGTGTACTGGAAGAAACAAAGATCACCAGCATTGAAGTAATGATTCTTCAACATCAGCTTTGTTAGACTGGTCATGTTGTTTGGGTGCCTGATAATCGTTTTCCAAAGCAACTACTCTATTCTGAACTTAAAAATGGAAAGAGTAATTCTGCTTGTCAGCAAAAGACTCTCTGAAGGCAACTCTAAAAAAATGTAGTATAAACACCAACGAGTGGGAAACACTGGCCTGTGAGTGCTCCAGTTTGAGAACAGCCTTTACCAAAGGTATCATAGACTTTGAAGAAGCTCGAACTCAGGACGTGAGTGTTAAGAGAAAGGCACGTTTGGCCAACCCTCACTTTGATCAACTCCCACACAGAAACCTATGTCCCCACTGTGGAATGATGTGTGGATCCAGAATTGGCCTCCACAGTCACTTATGGTCTCACTGTTAAGACCGTGTTCATGGAAGACAATCTTACTCAGCTACAAGTGATCGCCAAAGAAGAAAGAAGAAGAAGAAGAAGGAAGAAGAAGGAAGAAGAAGAAGAAGAAGAAGAAGAAGAAGAAGAAGAAGAAGAAGAAGAAGAAGAAGAAGATTAGGAAAGAGCAAAAGAAGAACAGCAAGCATTGGCATTCAAGAGCAACACAGATTTTCTCTCTGATAAAACTATTGAGAATGCTTATTTATATAACAGTGAAGCCATGGGAGTGGTTTACCACTCTTTTTTCCACACAAAGTGGTGAAAAGAGTAGGAAATGGTAGTTTTTAGCCTATACTATTAAAGACTAGTGATCTGAATTCACATTTGCTATTGCGAAGAGAAAACTGGATGGCTAAATTTATCAGGAATAACATATTGTGATCTTGCAGTCTATTCTTTTCTGTTCCTTTCAAGCAAAGCACAAATGGTTAAGTTTTCTTTGAGAAAGAAAGTAATCGTGATATGTGCATCTTCACAGGAGAACCACGGCAAGCATTTCCCACGGTAGCATTATCACCACCAAAAGATGGAAAACAAAACACTGTGAAAACATTTCAGATCACTTCCTTACTCTCTTGTTATACAGGAGGCTGTTATTTCATAATAGATGGAAGCAGCTTATCTCAAAAAGAAAGGAAAAAAGAAGAAATGGTCACAAAAAGTCTAAGTGGGTGATTCTTTTTTTTAAAAGGTTATATTTCTCTATTTAGTTTCAATATTATATTTATATTCCATGGTTCTCCCTCTCTTATATTGTACTCAGAACAGCCCTGTGTGGCAGGTTAGGTTTAGAGCCAGTGACTGGCTTACATTCATGCAGTGGAGTTCATGACTGAGTAGGGATTGGAACACAGGTGACAATTTGACACCACTACAAATACATATATTTTGATTTAGTTGAAATGTGTTTATTCTTTTCTCACTTGGACTTCGTCTATGCATCAATTTCATCATCATCTCAAATGTAATATTATTGAAACTTTTTAAATTTTTGAAGAGGAACTTTATTTCTAGTGCACAACCAAGCCACTCAAGCACTCTTTTTAAATTGTATCTAAGATAAAGCCAATGCACAGTTTAAAAACTAAGAAATAAGAAATCTTAAGAGGGATACACTGTCAAGATTAACCTCTTTTAAACAATGACATATTGCTGCTGGCCTTTAATTGCGGACTTAAACAACTCACCAAGCCAAATGCATGCTGCCAATAAATCACGATGGCCAGTCGAAGGACCTTTTTCATCCTACCTTGGAACACAAAACAGGAGAGAGGATGGCCAAGTATTTGGCAGGCTTTAATAGATGGCTGGCTGGGCAGGGCTTAGCTTGGTGGACCACCATTTCTGCTTTAATATACAGAAATCTCATGGGGTTAGTGGTGTTGAGTTCAGTGCAGGGCAAGCTAATATCATCCTGTAGAACCATTGTCCCACTAGAAGGCTTCTTGTAAGGAACTCGTCATGCCATTCTGCACCTCATGGGCTCCACATACCTCACAGAGCACCTTTTCCCGTACCAACCTTCCATACACTCAGATCAGCAGAGGAAGCCATTCCCTATCTCTAGGAGAAGGACATCACACATGAGTTTTAAAAAGAGGGCCTTTTCTGTAATGGTGCCCCGCCAGTGGATTGGTCTCCTATGAGAGGAACGACAGGCTCAAACACTGCTTTATTTTCAGTGCCAAATTAAAACATTTCTATTTTTCTAGACATTTTAGATTGTGATATTATTCGTTTGTCAAGTAGTTTAATTCCTCTTAAATTTATTGTACTGTTAGTTTATATTGTAGTGGTTTCCCCCCTGTAATTTTAAACATACCACCCTGAAATCCATTTATGATTAAAATTAGAGAACAAAATAAAATAATGAGAAGAAATTAGTGAGACAACATTGAAGTGCATTCTTTGGCTGGTTCTTCAACTCCTTGAATCAGGGCTTGTTTTTACTTGCCTCAGGGGCTTCTTTAAGCCCAAGGGACAAACAACCTGATGGCTGTGCACAGCAACCACACCAGCAGGCTCACTAGACAGCAGCTCCCATGGGGTGCCAAGAGCAGTGGAGGATAAATAGGCCTAGATTCCTGCTTTAGCAAGAATCAGCAAACCAGGCTGCCACTGACTCCATCACTTTATCCCCAAATGGTGTGCTAATAAAACACCATTTTCCTTCCTTTGTGCAGACTGAATGGGGAAGCGAGAGGGGAGAGGCAGAAGGAAATACAGTGGTACCTCAGGTTAAGAACTTAATTCGTTCTGGAGGTCCATTCTTAACCTCTGGGTTAGCAGAGTCTGTAACCTGAAGCATTTGTAAGCTGGGGTACCACTTTAAGTCCATCGGCTCAACAGATTTCAGTATTCTAATAGTTTTGGCTGCCAGCCATGAATAGCCATCAGTTCTTCCAGGAAAATTTCTCTAGCAAAGGCCTCTATTTCTAAGACTGAGCTCTTAGGTTGCATAGAGCAACCCCAACATACTCTTCTCCAAGAGCGGTGCTACCCCTTCATTAGTGCACAGCTTGTGATCCACTAAGCCAAACGCAGCCCACCAGTCACATAAGGAGGGGTCAGTAGAACTCCAGTTTTGCTGCTTGCCTGGGCATGCAAAATGTGTGTGGGTGTCAAGCACATGGCAAGCAACAATACATGCCTTTGTCAGCTGCATATAGCTTGGTGGGACACCCACTGTGTACGCCTGATGAGGTGTAAAATATCAGTGAAAGCTTGGGTGACATCCTGTTTGATCATTCCCTCCACCTTGCAATCTAACAATTCTGAAGGCGAGGAACCCAAAAGGAACAGAGTTGTGAGACATTTGGTTTTGAGGATTTTGCACATATATATGAATAAAAAAGCTGCCTGCAGCATGAATGGAACCGGTTTTTTTTTTTTAAAAAAAGCACAGCTTAGTTATTGCTGTCACATAGGAACACTGCTGAGGAAATTACTCTGGCAAAGACTGGGTTTTAAATCCTTGTGCAAATGCAGTTTGATGATGATTATTTCCCTTCCTGAACATTCCCCTTTGGTGCAGCAACACCCATGGCATATTTCCTTTTGCGTTTCAATGGAATTGTAGACTGTTGTGCCTAAATTATGTCACCATAGAGATGCCAACAAAATCCAATAACATGACTAGATGTTGTAAACACTTGCATCCTTTCAAAACAAATGCACCTGACAGGAAGCCAATGTATCCCATTCTTTACACTTACAATGGAATCAACACCAGATTGCTTATGCTCTGAAATGCTGTTGCCATTTTATAATTTGAATTTGAGAATCTGAAACAGAGCACAGAAGGGGGAGGGGATGTACTGTTTCTTGAGAGACTTACTGTGAAGTTGCAAAAATGTACTTAAATACGGCAGCAAACTCTTGTGGGTTTTGAGAATAATCCTTGTTGTTGTAATGTTAATAATTACAAATCTCTTGAAGAAGTAGACACTACAAAAATAATGTTGGGGAACACTCTGCCTGAATTTGCATCAAGACAATATGATTAGGGGAAGGAAAATGAGAGGCAGAGATCATTTATTAAAGGCTCGAGAGAAAATTCATTTTCAGACATGCTTTAAGGATTTGTTGGGAGGGAGAAACACATATTTCAGGAAGTTCCAAAAAAGGGAGCAGCAATAGAGAAAGGGCAGACATGGAATGAATGGAAATGTGCACATAATCTGTGCAAGAGTGGAATGGCGCAAGTATTATTTATGACCTGTCATTCATTTCACACATATTGAAGCTTTATTGTTAATGTGAAACCAAATGGCCTTTCAATCTTTACTACTATCATGCACATTCAATATCACTTTCCTTGGGTAAATGACTGGCTGGAAAGGGTCCAAACTCAGGACTGACTTAAGATAGTAAGGTTAAAAAATAAAGCCTTATATAACATCTAGTTTAAAATCTTTTCAAGGTTGATATCTCTATAGCATTAATATCCTTCTGCTGCAAAGTTGTGTCTTTTTGTGAGAAATTGTGAAATTCCTAAAGGAGAATGATCTATAAAAAGGTAAAGGGACCTCTGACCATTAGGTCCAGTTGTGGCTGACTCTGGGGTTGCGGCGCTCATCTCGCTTTACTGGCTGAGGGAGCCAGCGTACAGCTTCCGGGTCATGTGGCCAGCATGACTGAGCCGCTTTTGGCGAACCAGAGCAGTGCACGGAAATGCCATTTACCTTCCCACCAGAGCAGTACCTATTTATCTACTTGCACTTCATGCTTTTGAACTGCTAGGTTGGCAGGAGCTGGGACAGAGCAACGGGAGCTCACCCCGTCACGGGGATTCGAACTGCCGTCCTTCTGATCAGCAAGCCCAAGAGGCTCAGTGGTTTAACCCACAGTGCCACCCACGTCCCATAAAGGAGAATGATCTATAGCACGAGTCTAAAAGCAGGTGTCCAAGTTTCAAGTCGGGGTGTGCAGTGACCAAAATTTTCCAATTTGGCATTTTGGAAAACAGTCCAGCTCAGTCTGAGGTGCACCGTACACTGCCTGGTTCTGCTCAGGATCTGTCTGAGTCTGCTATTTGAGAAATGAAGAAATTGCTATAATTAAATAAAACCAAACTTCTGACACAAGTAAATAAAATTTGCAGCCATTGTAGCCTCTCCAAAGTAGGTAAAACATACCAAATTACAGGCAAAGAGGTCTGGGGGCTTTTGTGCTGAGCACTTTTAACATTTGATTGATTGTTATATATATATATAACAGGGGTAATCCCACTGGTGGTGTATGGTGCAGGAGTGTGGGGTCGGGGAAATGTTGTCAAGCTAGAAACCATTTAAAATTTATTTGAACCACCCACAAGGCAGAACCTTGCTGTTACAAGGTTAAAATTACAGAGTATGCGAGATGCAAAGTTGCCCAAAATGTGGTATTTGGAACAAATTTGCAACATAGCTGTACAAAACTGGGCTAACAAATGCAAAACCTTATAACATGGGCAATCAACCCAGTGAATAAGAGGTATGGGAGGTGGCGGGGTCTATTGCAGCATGCCCAGGACAGAAAATTGTCTCATTCAGACTGTCTGACCCAATCTGACTATCTCACTTTTCATTGCTGAACCACAGCAGCTTGTAGAAAGGAAGGTATTGCTATCTCCTTCGCCCCTCTGGCTGCCTGGTTGAGAGTTGTGTATGAAAGGGCTGTGTGCTGGGCTGAGTGACAACATTTGGGTGTTGGTGTCATGGGTAATGTGGCAAAATCATTGGCCAGCAAATTCATTATTGGTAAGAGCAGAGTTTCCAGGGACACCCTAGGCATCAGTACCTGTTTCTGCAGCTCTTGTTCGGTGTTTAACTCTGCTGCTGTTTGAGCATAGGATTGTGTAACTATTTTAAATTGGTGTTAAGCTGGGAGAAGTGGCTGCCTGGTGTACCAGTGCTACAGGGTTTCTCTGTCCCTGTGAAATATTTTTCTTGTTGCACAAGTGTTATTATCACATGAGCATTTTATTGAGAATATTAAATTAACTTTTATTATTTATCATGTGCTCCCCACCCTGCCGGAGAAATGTTCATTCACATTTACTGTCAGCAATTTCAGGGGAAGACTATTCAGACTGGTGTCAATTAGAGATAATTCTCAGCAATTATTTTCATTGTACACTATCTCGTGTTTTTGTTTAAAGGGTGACTCCTGTTCCTCCTTTCCGTATAAATCAATGCACTTTGTGTTTTGACAAGTAATGTTTAATGCTTTGTCCCTCACCACAAAGTATAAAGCAGGATCAGAAGATGCCATTTTTATAACTAGCAGTTTAGATCAATGCTATGTTTATTTATATATCCAGTGCATTGTGTGTGTATGCACGCACACATGTGTGTTGATGTGTGTGTTTGTGTTTTGGGGGATACTATGCACTTTGTTTACTGGCAGCTGATGACATCAGAAGTCCAACTGAGCCAGTGTGGTGTAGTGGTTAAGAGTGGTAGCCTCATAATCTGGTGAACCGGATTCGCGTCTCCGCTCCTCCACATGCAGCTGTTGGGTGACCTTGGGCTAGTCACACTTCTCTGAAGTCTCTCAGCCCCACTCACCTCACAGAGTGTTTGTTGTGGGGGAGGAAGGGAAAGGAGATTGTGAGCTGCTTTGAGACTCCTTTGGGTAGTGATAAAGTGGAATATCAAATCCAAACTCTTTTTCTTCTTCTTCTTGTTCCTATGGAAATGCCCCCAGGTTTTTCCCCCCCATACAACCAAAAGTTTTACATACTCAAAGATTCTATTGCTGCTAATTCTGGAAAAACATACAGGGGAAAAATGGTTTTCATTGGGGTTTTTTAAAAATATAAGCATTTCCGTCATTTATTATCTTGAGTTTTTATGTATATCTGATGCCTTTCACTCAATGAAAGACTATGGGCAGGATTTCGAAAAGTCTCTGTAGAATTCAGCTCACATCATTGCTTGGATCCTAAGTTGCTCCTCCATTCACATTAAGAGGGAGGGAGAGAAAGCCCACCAACTCCCCCCCCCCCAGTCTGCAACTCCCACACAAAAGGAACATAAAAAGAGACTGCTGGTTCAGACCAATGACCCATCTAGTCCAGCATCCTGTTCTTACAATGACCAATCAGATGCCTGTGGGAAACCCGCAAGCAGGACCCAAGTGCAAGAGCAACTGGTACTCAGAAGCATACTGCCTCTGACTGTGGAGGCAGAGCATATATTTGTCTATATAGCATAGATATCTCCAATGCCTCCATACCATTGCCCAAGACCCCGCAACCTTCAAACAAAGGTTTTCAAAAAGGCTGCAGAGGAAGAAAGGCAGGGAAAGAATCTTTTGCATTCATGGACAGAAACTTAAGATCAAACCCAATGGGGCTTCCACCTTGCCCTTCCTGAGCATCAGGGAATTAGCTGGAATGTAGGGCAGGAGAGGGAATGAGCAAAAATGGGGAGGAGGGAAATGAACATGATTTTAAATGCCTTCCACATGCTCAATGGACTGTGTGGATCCCAGTTCAAATATCACGTGCCGTAGCTGTTTTCTCTTGCCCTCAGTAAAGAGTTTACCTTGCTGTGAACCAAGCACAGCAAATTTAGCCCAATGGAAAATATTACAAAAAGTAATTAAGCACATGGGGAGATGAAATTAGAAGGGAAACAGGAAGCTTCCCATGGAAAATGCTGATTCAGGTGTGGTTCAACTGCAGAAGAGAAGGAACCTCCAGATGTTGCTGGACTCCAGCTCCCATTAGCCACAGTCAGCATGGCCAATGGTCAGGGATGATGGGACATGGAGTCCAGCAGCATCTAGCCAGCCACAAATTCCCCATCCCTGCATTAGGCCACAGCTATCCCAGGTACAACACATACATTCAACTACTACATTTTGTCACACAATTGCCAAGATTATTATAAAAGTAATTTTCTTTTTTTTTTTTTATAAATTTTTTATTGCGTTTCTTTCCATAATTTTATACAATCCAAACAACACAAATGCAGTGTAAACAAGAAACATATTTTCCTTTCTTTTTTACCCAAAACAAAAACAAGAACCCATTCCCTATTTGGACTTCCCCACACCCTCCGAAACTGCGTTCTTTAAGTTTAATAATGTCAGCAATTTGTTACCTTATTTCATACCTTATTGTAACTTTCAATTATTATGCATCCAACTTCAATATATTGTATCTTGTTTTCAATACTTTTACAATAAACATAACATATTATTAAAAAATCTTGATGCTGGAGCTTGGTTTTTCAATTTATGCAAATTATTGGCAATCAAATAACTTATAATATCTTTGTAAATAGTCCTTAAATTTTTTCCAGTTCTCCTCCATAGTCTCTTCTCCCAAATCTCGGATTCTGCCAGTCATTTCGTCCAATTCCATATAATCCATCAATTGCATATACCATTCTTCCAGAGTGGGCAAATCTTGTGTCTTCCAGTGCTTTGCAATAAGTATTCTTGCTGCTGTTGTTCAATACATAAAAAAGGTTCTGTCTTTCTTTAACACATTCTGGCCGACAATACCCAGAAGGAAGGCCTCTGGTTTCTTGGGAAAGGTATACTTAAATACCTTTTTTAACTCATTGTAAATCATTTCCCAGAAAGCCTTTACCCTTGGGCATGTCCACCAGAGGTGAAAGAATGTCCCTTCCGCCTCTTTACATTTCCAACATCTGTTGTCGGACAAATGGTATATTTTAGCAAGTTTAACTGGGGTCATGTACCACCTGTATATCATTTTCAAAATATTTTCTTTCAATGCACTACATGCCGTGAATTTCATACCGGTGGTCCATAACCTTTCCCAGTCATCAAACATGATGTTGTGCCCAATGTCTTGAGCCCATCTTATCATGGCGGATTTAACTGTCTCATCCTGAGTATTCCACTTAAGCAGCAAGTTGTACATTCTCGAAAGTACCTTTGTCTTTGGTTCTAACAGTTCTGTCTCTAATTTCGATTTTTCCACCTGGAATCCTATCTTTTTATCCAATTTAAAGATCTCTTGGATTTGAGCATAATGAAACCAGTTTTGCACCTTATGTTTTACTTTTTCATAGCTCTGTAACCTCCAATTGTCACCTATTTTTTCTAGCATTTCCCAATATTTCAACCAGCCAGTCTCCATATTGGGCTTTTTTCGGGCCTTGGCCTCCACTGGTGAAAGCCACCTCGGGGTTTTACTTTCCAATAAGTCTTTGTATTTTGTCCAGACCATGAATATTGCTTTTCTGACAATATGGTTTTTGAATGTTTTATGAATCTTAACCTTGTCGTACCACAAATATGCATGCCACCCAAAAGCATTGTCAAACCCTTCTAGATCCAGGACATCAGTATTTTCTAAAAGCAGCCAATCTTTCAACCAGCAGAAGGCTGCAGCTTCATAGTATAACCTTAAGTCTGGCAGGGCAAATCCCCCTCTTTCTTTTGCATCAGTTAGAATTTTAAATTTTATTCGGGGCTTTTTGCCCTGCCAAACAAACTTCGAAATGTCCTTCTGCCACTTACCAAAACATTCAGGTCTGTCCACAATCTGAAGGGCTTGAAACAAAAACAACATCTTTGGCAATACATTCATTTTTACTGCTGCGATTCTGCCCAACAAGGAAAGTTTCAATCTTGACCAAATTTCTAGATCTTTTTTAACTTCTAGCCAACTTTTTTCATAATTATCCTTAAACAAATTCAAATTTCTGGAAGACAAATTTATTCCCAGGTATTTCACTTTTTTAACCACACATAATTCTGTTTCCTTCCGAAATTCATCTGTTTCTAAAGGTGTCAAGTTTTTAACCAGTACCTTGGTTTTTTGCTTATTCAACTTGAATCCCGCCACCCGACCAAACTCTTGGATCAATTCTAAAACTCTTTTTGTACTAGATTCTGGCTCCTGTAGTGTTAAAACCAAGTCATCTGCAAAGGCTTTCAATTTATATTGTTTCTCTCCGACCTGTATTCCTTTTATCATCCGGTCCTCCCTTATCATATTCAAAAACACCTCCAGGACTGAGATAAATAAAAGAGGGGATAGGGGACACCCCTGTCGTGTTCCTTTTTGGATTTTAAACTCCTCCGTCACCACATTGTTCACTATCAGTTTAGCTTTTTGTTCTGAGTAGATTGCATCTATACCATTTTCGAACCCCTGTCCCACTCCCATCCCTTCCAAATTTTTCTTCATAAACTTCCAGGAAATATTATCAAAGGCTTTCTCCGCATCAATGAAAATTAACACTGCTTTGGTGTTAATATTTGTTTGCAAAAGTTCCAAGATATCAACAATGTTCCTAGTGTTATCAAACAAATGTCTACCTGGGAGAAAGCCTGCCTGATCTTTATGAATTACTTCGTTTAGCACTTTTTTAAACCTGCTTGCCAAAATGTCTGCAAAGATTTTGTAATCCACATTTAGAAGAGAAATGGGACGGTAGTTCTTTAGTTGAGTCTTTTCCGTCTCCAATTTAGGAATCAATGTGATGAAGGCTTCTTTCCACGTTTCCGGTGTCTTCTTCCCCTCCATAATCTGGTTGCAAACCTCCATTAATGGCTGTATCAAGTAGTCTTTTAAAGTCTTATAATACTTGGAGGAAAGTCCATCTGGGCCTGGAGATTTACCAAGTTGCATGTTCTGGATGGCACTCTCAATTTCCTGTTGTGTTATTTGGTGGTTTAAAATTGTCCTCTTTTCTTGGGTTAGTTTTGGTAATCCCTTAGCTTTTAAAAATTGTTCTATCTCAGTCATTTCCTGTGGCCCTTGCGTATAAAGTCTTTTGAAATATTTCTGGAAACACTTTCTTATTTCTTCCGGTTTCTGTATGTTTTTACCCTCCACCTCCAGATTAGTTACAAAGTTCAATTTTTGTCTCCTTTTCAACTGCCACGCTAGCAGTTTTCCACATTTATTAGCCGATTCAAAAGATCTTTGTTTCATTTGTTTGATTTTCCATTCCACTTCTTGGTTTATTAATTTCGCATATTGTGCTTGGTGAAATTTAATTTCTCTGAGAATCTCCTTGGATTTTGGTTTTAATCTCAATTTTTCCTCTCCATCTCTTATCTTCTCTAATATCTTGTCCTTTTTTCCATTCCAGAGTTTTTTCTTAATCGTGTTCTGTTGTATCAGAAACCCTCTCATTACAGCTTTACTTGCGTCCCAGATTATTCTCTTTTCCACCGGGGTGTTCAAATTTATTTCAAAATAGTCCTTTAAAGCTTTTTGGGCCTTTTTAACAATCTCTTGGTCTCTTAGCAGAGTGTCATTCATTCTCCATCTGAAGGAACCGGCTGGAGCAAGTCTCAATTCCACTTTCAAGGCGTTATGGTCGGAGCAAGTTTTTGGGCAGATTTCCACTTTCTTGGTCTTAGGTGCCAGTCCTCTAGATGTCCAAATTTGGTCTATCCTTGACCATGACAGATGAACTTCGGAAAAGAATGTTCCTTCTTTACCTAGGGGGTTCTTTGTCCTCCAGATGTCAATCAAATCCATATTGTCAGTCAGCTCGAAAAAAGTTTTAGGTAGTCTGCCATCTTTGGTTAGATTTTGATTTTGCGACTTATCCATGTAAGTAGAGACCACCCCATTCATGTCTCCCATCAAAAAGACGTTAGAATAGTCCAGGTGATTTTTTATTATAAAAGTAATTTTCCACCACAGCATAATTTGACTACTGCTGCTGTACTCAAAACACATTTAATACACATTCTTTCGGTTCTCTTTGAATCCATTCACCAACCCATCAATTCTTTCCCTGAAATCTATTTACATGTTTTATTCATTGTGTGAATCTTTTATTTATACATGTCCCTTTGATGCTAGCATGCTTTGTCACAATACCACATCTGTATTACCAGTCTATCTATCATTTATTATTTCTCATAGTTAACCAAGTCTTTCATGTCATTCCTTCAAGAATGGCCAAAACATTACTGGGATATATTTGTTGATACTTTGCAAGGCCTAGAAAATTATTACATAAGGGTGTTTTTTTAAGCACTTTGCTTTCTAAGAAGTACATTTCCCCCAAACAGTAGTAAGAAAGACTCAGAGTACACTCAGAGTAGACCCACTGAAAGTAACAGATAAGATTTAAGACTATTGGTTTTAATGGGCCTCTACAGTGAGGAGAACTTAGCTGGATTCAACCAATTTCTAGAATTGGAACTGTTGCAGTCATAATTGAACACATTGCCTCCAAAACAATTTCCAATAGTTCATAGATAATTCACATGATGCAAACGAAAAATAAATACTTCCACATTCTTAACTGCTATTAAGTTGGTTTTTCCTCCCAACTAAACTAGGCATGAATATATTTCTGCTGCTGTATAGGGGGAATCTACAACTGTAGCATTTGTTTTTAAAATAGGGGCCCAGTAGCACCATAAAGAGAAACAGATTTATTGCGGTATGAGCATGTCAGTCTTTCGTGGTGCCAAGGACTGGCACAAGACATTTTGCTGCCTAAGAAGAAGGACAATAAGGCACACATATCCACTTTTTCCACAAAGAGAAGCCAGTTGAACTGGACATTAAATCTCATGCCAAAACTGATATCCAACACAATATTGATATTGTTCACTGTTTTATTTCATATTTTTTGCAAGCTGCTTAGAAGGTTGTTGAATGAGAAGCGTGTACCTGATTTCTCTCCTCCCTTCCATCTGTTCAAGTGGAACAAGTGAAATGAGCTCTGATGACTTTTCCACTGAAATAGGAATCCAGCATTTCTACTCATAAGCCCATGATTTCTATAGGCTCCAAGATGGCAGAGGTGAATGCGTGGGAATCTTTGACCCCCCCCCCCCAAAAGAAAGAAAATGTATTCAGACTTAAATAAATGAAGTGCATTCTTTTTATTTCAGACTGGTACTATCTCTCCTGCTTCAGGATTGTGCGTAGCTTCCCCCTCAGCCCCATTTTCCACCTCCCGTTGCTTTATTTTGCTCTTCCCAATTAGGTATTCTTATAAAACTTGAATAGAAAACCAACAGCATTTGCAAGGGAGAGGCCTTCACATCCAAGACAATGAAGTATAGCACATTTTGAACTTTCAAACAAACTGTTGGCATGGCAACAGAAAGCATTTACCGCTAGAAGGAAGAGATGACAATGGGGGATATATGCTAAAATACAGCACTCTATATGTTAGGAATTCTACTGTTTGGGCTTTTTTTTTAAAAGAGGGATTTGTGTGTGTCTATAAATCCTCTTCCGTCAATGGCCTCAATTAAAACCCTTGTAAGGCAATGGTGGTGAGGAGACATAATGGCTCGTTCTTTCCTTACAGAAAATTAAAAATAATTTTTTAACGGCTTTGTGCCCTAATAACACTGCTGGTATGCATTCGTAAAAGCAGGCCTGACTCTTATCTTTCTCTGTTAGTCAACAAGACTCCCACAGGCCAGCCAGGGCAGCCAACTAACACTGGTACTAAAACAGCAAGGAGTCAGAAACGGCATACTAACTATATAAAGTTCTTAGACATGAGGACAGAAAACCTAGACATTTATACACTATTAGTAAGGAGGATTAGCAACAATAATTCCCTGCTAATAAAAATGTGCCGCTGCTGCTGTAGCAGCAGTGTTAATTAGTGGACATAATTTCCATTTTGCAATTCACAGGAACCAGCACACCATGTTGCACAGGCTGCTAGGCTTGCATGTGTGAAGGAACCGAACGATGGCCCTTGTGCCTGGGAATCAGATTGGGAGCGCATCTATGGAATAGGTCACTCCCCCTCCCAAAGCTGCAGGGCCGTGGCTTCGTGGTAGGGCATCTGCCTCGCATGTAGAAGATCCCAGGTTCAAACCCTGGCATCTCCAGGTAGGGCCAAGAGACACCCCTGCCTGAATCCCTGGACACCTGCTGCCAATCTGTGTCCACGGAACTAGATGGAGCATTGGTCTGATTCAGTATAAGGGAGCTTCCTATATCCCTATTCCCATAGCTCAGGCTACTTGAATTCTCAAGGGACACTGTGGGACTCAAATAGTACAATTGTGATTTTGATTTCTGACTGCTCACCCGCATGAGCTGCAAACGTGCCATAGGCCTCTGTCTTGTTTCTGACCAATTCAGGAAAAGGAATTATAATTCTCTACAGGTTAAAGGCCTGATCACGCATACCTAGCAGGCTGAAAGTGAGAAATGAGCCTCAGGTTTTGCAGCTCCCCCAGCAGCCTATAGGACTTTGAATACAGTGGAACTTCGGGTTAAGTACTTAATTCGTTCCAGAGGTCCATTCTTAACCTGAAACTGTTCTTAACCTGAAGCACCACTTTAGCTAATGGGGCCTCCTGCTGCCACCGCACCGCCAGAGCCCGATTTCTGTTCTCATCCTGAAGCAAAGTTCTTAACCTGAGGTACTATTTCTGGGTTAGCGGAGTCTGTAACCTGAAGCGTATGTAACCCGAGGTACCACTGTATCAGCAAGGGACCACACATAGAAATTCCTAGGCCCTGCTTATGTTATTCATCTGCAGCGGGTGGGGGAAAGAAATGGAAGGATGAGGACCTACTTGAATAGGAATTGACATGCCGTGGCCTTGGCTCACATTCAAGTATCTAGAGTATATGCCATGTCCTTGTCTCCAGATGCCATGGACAAGTGACTATTAGCAAGGACCTCTTCAGAGGCAGGTCAATAGGAGTCTTTTGCAGTGACCCGCAAGACTCCCACACTGGTTCAGTCTGAGGGAAAGCACTTGGGGATGTCATAAATAATTGCAAATGAGAGCTCATAAAAGTGTGCTCCATGGTTCAGTTTCCCACAAGGTTTCCTCCGTGACCTCAGCAGCTGTCATTTCCCTCTTCATTTGCCCCCCCATAGAGCTTACCCATGTCAGCAGAAGGGGACAGTGGCTCTCTGGATCACTTGACTGCAGAAAGGACTGTCTTTCCTGGGAAGTTTCATTTGGAACAAAGATATTGTTAACTAGGGTGGCAAAGAGGAATCGTTTGAGAAGTGGGGGTGCACTCAAATTTAGAGAGAAATTGTTTGGCCAACAGAGAACAAAGAAAGCTCTGGATTTATTTGACTGCAGAAAGGACTTTCTTTGAAAGCTGGGAGGGAATGCAAGGGCATGCAGTACTAGCTAGTTACTGAATTCAAGAGAAAGCAAAATAGTGTTTTCTTAAACCAACCTTCGGCAACCTGGTGCCCTCCAGACTTACTGGACTCCAGTTCCCAACATCCCTGCCTGTTGACCATGTTGGATGGGGCTAACTGGAGTTCAAATTCAAATATGGAGGGCAGACCCAAAGTGTGACCTCTTGTGAATAGAAATTTCCATTCAGTATTCTCTTCCAAACCCAAAATGTTCTACAAAGCATCTTGCTTTCTTATCAGGTGTCTCAGAGACCAACATAAAGCTTCCCAGAACTATTCCAGGTGACCTTTGATTCATGTTAAGCCCTGTACGCAACAGTGAGGCTGTGGCAAAATCTCTACCATGCTGAGCTTTGGAACACTGATTAAAATTAAATGCAGTTTGGTTGTCCTGTTCTGCAAGTGTGCCCTATCTAACATGATGGAATCCAACATTGTGTGAGCAGACTTCCACTCATGCAACGGGACTTTACCATCGTCTCCTTCCCCTGCAGCCCCACCCGTCTCCAAACCCTGCATCCTCCAAGATTTTGAGACACATGGATGACTGGAAGTGTGAAGAGTGAAAGGTGAAGTCCCAGCGCATGGGCAGACACCTATTCTGCTTGCACACCAACAGCGTTGGATGAAACCTACATAGTGCAGTTGGCCTAGAAAGTCCTGTTTCCCATGTTTCTTCTTCGTTCCTTGTTTATGCTGCATTGTGGGAATCATTGTGATCGCAGCCTTAGTGGGATATATTCAATGCAATGGACAATCTTAAAGGGATATATGGATGCATATTTTTAAGGAAGCTGCAAATTGAAAGAGAGCGGCATGGGTCTCATCAATTATTCATGAGGGATTAATCACACGCCCGTCTTTTCCTGGTATATAATTGTGTGGAGAAAAAGCAGCTGTAGTTTAAATTTCAAAAAGTTGTGCAGGAGTGGTGCAACCAGCAAGAACAAAGTGCAAACACTGACAAAACCTTTAAATGTCATTATCTTAGCTAATGATATGCCCCAGTTTATAAAAGGGAGTTCAAAGGCACTAGTGGGTGTTGGTTTTTTTAGGGCAAAGCAATCCCAGGTGGTAGAGTTTTATGTTCTTCTGCCTCTTCCAATGTTCTCTAAAACTACAAGCTTTTTGCTTTGTCTTTTTTCCCCACCAGGCATTTGCTGTTACGGACCAAGGTGGTTTCTTCCATGGCAGTTCATTCTGTTTTCCTGACATTTCCCTAACTGTTAATTTCTGTATGATATCTGAGCTTTCACACCACATAAAAGCCACTTCCAAAAATGTAGTGGAATATGATGCAAGTTTACTACTCATTTCTGCGTTATTTGCAAGCAGACCTTTCTCCTGGAAGCAAATATAAGGGGAAAGAGCCGTATTTCTGCAAATGCCTTTTATGTCCTGTGAAAGCTAAAATGCAATGCAGGAAGAAACATAACTGCTGTGTGAATGGAGTCCATGACAAGGTTGGGGCATAACCTAGTCCTAGACTAATGAGTCTCCAACCTTTTGGGGCCCAAAGACCGAGCTAGAAATCTAAGAAATGGATGTAGACACCACAAATAGCCATTTCACAGGAGACAAAATTGGCAGTACTCAGAAACCACCACCACCTCAAAAAAACCCACACCAAAGCAAAAACACCCATACCTCCAAAAAACAAAAAGCAGGCATCACCCATAAGCAGTTAGCCCCCAACCAAGCAACTGAAACTCCTCATACACACGCACACGCACGCGCGCGCACACACACACACACACACACACACACACACGGAAGAGGGTACATGAGGAATCCCAGACCTAGACTATTCTGCATGCAGAGCTCAAAATGGCTACTACAAAATATGCTTTTAACCTTCCCATTTCGACTTTGTTTTGGCCACAGTGCTCAGTGATCTGCAATGTATATGCAACTATTCCTGGTAAGCAGAGACTTTCCTGCACCTCATTTATATGCATCTGGTGGTCTGCTGTTCCACCAGCTGCCACACGTCCCTTCTTCTGATTACCCAGGCAGAGCAAATTATGCTGCTTCCGGCCAAACACATCCTAAGGACACCCCAGAGTGAACATTCTTCCATGGACAGAAGTTATCTAAAAAATATTTAGCAGTGCCAGCCCAGAGCTTCCCCAACCTCACCACCACCTAGCACACCTCATCACCATCCTGCTGTATGGCAGCTGCTCCTTTACATGCCACTGCTGTTGTGTTATACGAAATTGGTATAAGTCCAGCTTGATGGGGCTCCCTAGTCTGGGACGGTGCCATCAATCACCTAAGGGCCCCCCTTCTATGATGATCTGCTGTCAGACTGAAGGGAAAATGCATTTCCTATTTTTATTCATTCTTAAAGTGCGTGCCAGCTTTCTACAAAAATGATAGAAAAGTGTAACTTAAAAAGAGGACAAAATGCAATCTGAGTGCAAAACAAAGTAACAAAACCAGCAGCAGTTAACAACAAACAAGCAGCACTTTTAAAAGGAGATTACACTGGAGAAAATTAGGAGCTAAAGGTGTGTACCCTTCTCTCCTATCATGCCTCCACTTTCTTTTGGCAGCCTTAACCAGGGTACCCTCTAAAACCAATATTTGTGGCTGCTTCTGTGGTTAATAGGGAACCACATTTGTGGTTAACTGTTGTTAATGCCAGTATAACACACAAGCACAGTTAAAGCAAGGCAGAAGGATTCTAATGAGAGACTGGGCGATTGTATGCATGATCTTGCTGTCCCCTTGTGATGTTGTAACCATGGTTAAGATGTTGAGAATGCTATATCCACACTATGCCTTATCCCAGCTGTTGCTAACCTGATGACCTTTAAATACCATGGATCACTTTGTCAGTTTGGACCAATTCCAGTGGTACAGCAAGCCCGCAACTTACATGGGAGTTACATTCTGGGAATCATACCTAAAGCTAAGATTGTGTATGGTCACAATCCCATTGAACCATTGGGTTTAATGGCAGGTGGAATTGGCAAAATCTTGTTTCTCAGATGCCCACCCCCTGTTTAATTTTTAAAATATTTTTGCCAAGCACATAAATATGAATGCCCATGAGTTTAATGTGCATAAGCTGTGGTCTTACTGTATAAAAACCCATGGAATTAAGGGTATTGATGAAAGAGCCCAAATGTTTCTCATGCTATTACAGTGGTACCTTGGGTTACATACGCTTTAGGTTACATACACTTCAGGTTACAGACTCCGCTAACCCAGAAATAGTGCTTCAGGTTAAGAACTTTGCTTCAGGGTGAGAACAGAAATTGTGCTCTGGCAGCGCGGCGGCAGCAGGAGGCCCCGTTAGCTAAAGTGGTGCTTCAGGTTAAGAACAGTTTCAGGTTAAGAACGGATCTCCGGAACGAATTAAATACTTGACCTGCAGTACCACTGTGCAAAACTGTTTGGAAGAATCCTAGCCTAATCAGCTATTTGGTTGGGTGCAGAGCAGACAGTCAAACTGAACTTGAACCAGGGGGTGTTGCTGGGGTGACCCATACCCTAGATCTTTTGCATTAGACTATGGCTATCCTAGGGACGCGGGTGGGACTGTGGTCTAAACCACAGAGCCTAAGGCTTGCCAATCGGAAGGTCGGCAGTTTGAATCCCTGTGACGGGGTTAGCTCCCATTGTTCAGTCCCAGCTCCTGCCCACTTAGCAGTTCAAAAGCACGTCAAGTGCAAGTAGAAGATAAATAGGTACCGCTCCAGTGGGAAGGTAAATGACGTTTCCATGCGCTGCTCTGGTTCGCCAGAAGCCGCTTAGTCATCCTGGCCACAAGACTTGGAAGCTATCTGCGGACAAATGCTGGCTCCCTCAGCCTATAGAGTGAGATGAGCACGCAACCTCAGAGTCGTCCGTGACTAGACCTAACCATGACTGGACCTAATGGCATAGCTGTCAACTTACAGATTTGAAAATAAGGGACCAGCAGCCAAAATAAGGGACCTGCAGCCTCACCTGTTCCAGGCACTCCAGTCTTCCTGTCCTCCTGCAGTCTGGTCAAACTCATGCTGGTAGCTTCGAGAACACTGTCCAACCAACTTTGTAACCAGAGGTTCAGCTGAATAGAATCTGAATCACATGCACCACAAGGCCTATGCAGCCTCAACTTAAGATGGCTCCCCGGCCTGGCTTTGCACTGCAAAGTTTGCAGCAGCACGTGCAACAAAATGGCGTCCAGCATTCAAAACCCCCCTCAGCTTGCATTAACTAGCCACACACAAGGCATGCAAGTTCCACCTCCCAGTCATTCTTAGACTTCTTATTGGGTGAGCAACACAGCCAAGCAACACAGTTGGAGCCTCCCTACTCCCTGGCCGGCAGGGAGGGAGGGAGGGAGAGGAGCTGCTTCCTTTGAAATTTAAGGGACATCATTTAAGGGACATTTAAGGGACATCCATCAATAAGGGACAGCAGTGGGACATGGCGCTGGAATAAGGGACTGTCCCTTCAAATAAGGGACACTTGACAGCTATGCCTAATGGTCAGGGGTACCTTTACCTTTACCTTTGGATATCCTACCCCTTATCAAATGTTTTGTTTGTTTTTCTTTATTTATAGGGTAGCTGAACACACTGCTGTTGAGACCTCAGTCACCCAACATATTAATTTCCTAGAGGCATGCATACGTATACATTAGCATATGCAAATTTGTGTCACAGGCCTGTGCCCTGAGTCCTTTAGAAAGATCCCTGACCTGAACAACAAAGACACAGCAAACCAGAAGAACTTCCTTTTCAGGTGAACCTGAACTGAACTCAAACGCTAAATGTTTTGACTCCATGGTGATGAAGCTGTATCTTCCTGAGATCTACGTCAAGTGCAGGAGCACTTCTTTGGGTTGCCTTTTCTGGATTCAGCATTTGTTCTTCCCATGCGGCTGGCTTTTGTTTAAGGCTGGTCCATATCCTAAAGCATGTAAGAACACTACATTTTGGATGAAGGAAATAAAAGATTGCTTACCTGTGGTCTTGAAAGGATTTGAGGGTCACACGAATGATAAAAATGGCTTCAGCACAGGAGCACCTTTGTAAAGCTACATTATAAAGTTCACAAAGCCGTATTGGTCAGGCTTGAAACTACTGCAAGCATTCTCTCCTGTCTGTGGTGCTCTCTGTCTCTGTGTGTGTGTTGTGTGTGTGTATACACTATCCCAACTGGGTACATGTCAAGAGCAGATCCACAGAGAGTGGATAGATACATGTAACGATTTCAAATGGCCTTGATGAACACAGGCATCAGCTTTTATTGAATCTACAGTTTGTTTGACCAACCATAAAAATACATGGTCCACTGACAAGTTGATCTGATGTCCAAAAATGG